>NC_137773.1:6067695-6507982 GCF_963455305.1 Plecotus auritus
CGTCCTTGAACAGGATGCCATTTCTTAGCTCTTTGGCTTTGCTTACGCCATTTATTCTGCCTGGAATGTCTTTCTCCCCCCGCGCCCCCCCCCCCCCCCCCCCCCAACCGCTGCCTCCTACTCATCCTTGATGGCTTAGTTCAGGCATCCTATCCTTTGGGTGGGCTAAGTCTATTTGCATGCAAGCCTGTGTGTGTGTGTGTGTGTGTGTGTGTGTGTGTGTGTGTGTGCGCGCGCGCGCGCGCGTATTTACACTGCACATTCTTAAGATTCCCTCCTCTGAGCTGGGCAGGAGAGAGAATAGAGAGAATGTCTTATTTGCTTTTGTGTCTACAGATAGATGTTAAGTTCAGATACATTTTTTGTTGAATGGGATAGTATTAAACCATTCAGCTTGGTTATCTCAGGCATGATTAGAAGAGGCTGGTACTGATTCTGGGGGAAGTGGTTTAAAGAGAAAAATTCACGGTGTTTGTAGAAAACCTACAATAAGACATTTCTAAATCAGAGTGATATTAGAGAGACAACATAAAATACCTCTTTGGTTAGCTTTTAAAAGAATTGCCTCTTTGAGAAGCAATCAGGGCAGAATATTCAAAACAATCCATCTAGAAACAGACCAGCATTAGCTTTTTTGAGTCCTTCTTCAAGCCAGCCAATCAGAAGACAAGGTGCCTGCAACCACATTTTCCTTTTGATTTGTGGTTCCTATGGCAATATGAAGAGAACCTAGGGCATTCCTCTCCTACCTCTTTGAGTAACCGTTTGCTTTCGAAAAATGCCAAAAGTTCTTCTTCTTGTCCATACTGACTGACAGTGTTTCTCGGCATTGTGGCCCATTTAGTTTTTTGGTTATATAGTAGATATGACAAAATTAATAAACTGGTAGTTTCCTTAACTAATGTGATAGTCCTTGGCTATAGAACCTATAAATATAGTCTGTCTAATTGGATGTTTGCTAATATTAGGGCCCCATGTGAACCGTTTCCTGTTCGCTATGAACAATCCTAAGACAGAATACTGGTCAGTACAAGTAGCTAAATGTGAAATTATTATTACTATTATTATTTAAATATATATTTTTTATTGATTTCAGAGAGGAAGGGAGAGGGATAGAGAGACAGAAACATCAATGATGAGAGAGAATCATTGATTGGCCACCTCCTGCACGCCCCCTATTGGGGATCAAGCCTGCAACCCAGATGTGTGCTCTTGATCAGAATCTAACCCGGGACCCTTCAGTCCACATGCCGACGCTCTATCCACTGAGCCAAACCAGCTAGGGCTAAATGTGAAATTATAACAAACATTTCTTAGGGGCTCTACCCATGAAAGGCTTCCCTTAAGTATGTCCATTGTGATCTCCCTGGGTTTCTCTTGAGCTTGAGGCTGAAGTTTTGAAAGAGGCTTAGTTTGTGTTGTTGTTAGCGTAATAAGTAGGTCAATAAGTATTTGTTAAAATTGGGACACACCCAAGGTATCAGGGTAAGTTCTTCATTCATATTTAACAATGAGATAGTGTTCTAGACGTTTAAATATATACTACTTTAAAAATTAGCTTTGAAAGAAAGAGAGAGAGAGAGAGAGAGAGAGAGAGAGAGAAAGAGACAATCGTATACATTGTAAATATAGCCATTATGAAGAAGTCTTTACATTATTCAGTTTAAGAATGATGGATAATAGTTATTCTGCAATAGTCAACGTGGGTTTCCAACTAAGTCTCTAAATTTAAAATTAGAAGCTTCTAGAATCAATTACTGCTGTGGTCCTAGTTGCATTTTAATGCTCTTAGGTTGATAAATGTGGAACTTTTATTTTTACCCTTAATTTTCAAATTAAATCAACGTTCTGTTGGGTTATTAGACCTAAGAGAACTCTTGCTCAGACTAGCAGTATGGCCTTCCTTATTAAAAGATGGGTGAGTGGCATTTTCTGTTGAAAAGACTATTTTCAGCACTGTGGTTGGTCACTTAGCTGCCAGGTAATGGAGTGTGAAAGTAGGGCAGTTCCAATACCTTTTATAAATACCGGCACTGCTCTGCATCCCACAGTATTTCCCCTGGATAACAGAAAGATGAATTCTTGGAGATTAGACCCTCAGAGCGTCCTTTAAAACTTTTTTCCTGAAGTTCAATACCAAGCTTTAAAAAACCCTTGTAATAAACAGTTAATATGTGTTTTTTTGGAAGAAATTTTTATTTAACGGGAAGAGAGAGGAGAGGAAGCAAGCAAAGATAGGTAGGACTGGCAAGAGAGAGAGTCAGACCCAGTGTCCGGACCTCGCATGACAATGAGGAGACAGGAGAACTTGGTGTTCAACAGCACCCACATAGCCCTGCTGGAGGGAGCTGCAGCCCAGGTGCCCACGGGCACAGCGTCTACCTCAGTGACGTACTGGTCAACGCCTTGGTTATAACAGTTAATGTTTTGAAATTAAATTCTTAGAACTTCTTAAGTCTCAAAATTTTCTTTATATTAATTGCTTTCCATATTTTTGTACCATACAAAAATTGGTTAGATCATTAAATGGTTAGAAAACCTGGGGAAGATCATTATTTTCCTTTGCACTTTAGTGTCTTCACTTCTAATATCAGAGTTTGGACTAAATAGTCTTCCTGTTTTCATAGTTTATGATTCTTTGATTTATTGAATGAAAATTTATCGACTTTTTTTTTTTTTTAAGTTCTGGATCCCAAGTTATTAGCAGAATCTAATCAGGGTACGGTATCTTAATGCCTTCATGGTGTTTAACCTTTGAGGCAAACATTTTTTAAAATTTATATTTATTAATTTGAGAGAGAGAGAGGGGGGGGAGGAAGAGGTGGGGGGAGAGAAACATCAATTTTGTTGTTCCATCTGTCCATGCATTCACTGGTTGAGTCTTGTATGTGCCCCGACTGGGGATCAAACCCATAACCTTGGTATATCCGGATGATGCTCTAACCAGGGGTCCTCAAACTATGGCCCGCGGGCCACATGCGGCCCGCCGAGGACATTGATCCGGCCCACCGGGTGCCGCTGCCTGTCCTGCTTAGCAGCCAACTTGTCCCGGGCCCGCAGTGCGCATAGGAATTTGTTTATAGTTTTTTTTTAAACTATAGTCCGGCCCTCCGACGGTCTGAGGGACAGTGAACTGGCCCCCTGTTTACAAAGTTTGAGGACCCCTGCAACCAACTGAGCTACCCCACAAGGGTCGAGGCAAATATAGAAAACCTTGCAGAGGCCACCTGACTGTTTTTACTGAATAAATGAACATTGATTTGTAGGTGACTTTGGTGTTAACTTGGAATTAGTTGCTGAATGCATGTATAATCCTTAAACTATTCTGAGATCCAAATGCTTCTATGATTTGGATAACTGCAAAGATTCCCCCCCCAAAATTTAAATTGAACCATGAGGACGTTGGAGTTTATTTAAATCAAGTAATCTGTATAATCTACGTATAGCTATGTGTTGGTTCGGGGCCTTTCCTCTGCCTGTTTACTTCTGATTTGTGTTGGTGTAAGTATTCTTTTAATAAGCATTTGCTACACATCTCTGGATAGAGTTTGTTGTAGTGGGAAGAAAACAGGTTCGCTTAGAGTCAGACAGGATTAATTAGCTAATTCTGCCAACAGTTAGCTCTTGTTCTCTTGCACCTTGGACAAGTTGCTGCTTCAACAAATCAAGCTCTCCTGGCCCTCAGTTTCCTCTTCTGTAAAATGCGTAATACCTGTCTTACAGGCGTTTGTGAGGGTTTACTTTGTCAGCTGTCCAGCATATTACAGGAGCTTGCTCAATGGCAGCTGTTTTCATTATACAAGCATGTATGCAGCATCTTTTGTGGCACTCCATTGGAAGTGTTGGGGTGACAGAATATGTCTGCCTGGAGTATCAGTGATGCACTTCTAATATATTGGCTATGGTAAGCTTTGGAATAAAGGCACACATTGGAAATGTATGGCATTTTCATTGTTGCCAAAAAAAGCTGCTTAGTTTTTTTTAAAAAGTCCATTTGATTACTTGGTTTTGTATTCTTGAACTGCCTTTTCAAAATAATCTCAATGTTCCAGTTACACGGTGGGTGAGATGTCACTAGTAAGTGGCAGATGCTGGATAGGAACCAGGTGTATCTGCTTTCAAGCATAGCAGTCTTTGTATGTTACCTTTGGGGTAACCATAGAATTTATCTACCAAACCAGAACAAAATGTGAAAATTATGCTGGGATAACAAGTAGAAACCTGGACTTGTTTATAGTACATGAGGATGTTTGATGCTCCTAATTATAGCTCGGATAAACAGTTGATGAGGTCGGGTCTAAGACTATAGGTAAACCCAAATACCGGCCTTCAAATTTTTTTGCATGATTATTGATTTTGCCATAGTAAATTAATTGACCTTAGATCTGAAAAAGCACTTTGAATACCATATGTAATCCAATGGTTTTAAAATACTAATCATAATGCTTGTTTATTTTTATATTTTATCTTTTTTCTTATTTCCCTGAAAACCAGCAAGCTTTTCAAAGAGAATGCAATAGGTAAATGAATAAGCTTTTAATTCTTGCTCATGTCCAATGAACTTTGTAAACAAAGTCCAAGGTGAAAATCATGATATTCCCAAGTTTTTTCTTTGGGAAGGCAAAATGTGGATGACACTAAAAATCAGATGTGTTTTTAATTAGCTTTTTAATTGCCTGTCTCTCCCAATCTATCACTCATCTTTCTTGTTCCTATTGCTTAATGTCTCTAGGTTTCCTGTGATTTTATTTAGGGAAGTGCAAAACCAACCACATGATAAAAATTCAGGTGATCAAAGTTTTTACAAAAGAGGCACCAGTCTTGTGGAATGAATGTGGGTTTTAATAACAGACAAACCAAGGTTTGAAATCCTGGCTCTCCCCTCTGCTGTGTGCCCTTGCAAATGACATAACCTCTGAGCCTCCGTTTCCTGACTCTGTGGGGTGGGAATTAGAGAACACATTTAAAGTGCCTGTATTGATGGCAATTATAATTATACGACATAAGCTTACTTTTATGAAGTTGTAGTCAAAAATCTCACCACCAATCTCGTTTTGCATTCAAACTTTCACACTTCCCTTTAATGGGTTTTCATTTAATCACTCTCTTTCCCTCTTGATTCAACCGTATCTAGAGGATTAGTGGCTGGCAGCAGAAACCTTTTAATAGGACAGAAAGTGGGCCCTCTCCCAAGGTTTCCGTAAGTTGCCTCTCACCACCATCCCTGACCTCCAAACTGCCATGGGTGCCCCCCCTGCCTAACTAACATTCAAGTTGCCTGTGTGAAGGAGTGATTTGTTGCGGCCTCTAACTGCTTCTTCTCTTCCTTCCTTTTTGTCATCCTGCAGTGTTCTGTGCCAAGGTCTTTGTGGCTAGGCTGCGCCAACCTGGTAGAGAGCATGTGCGCACTGAGTTGCCTGCAGAGCATGCCCAGTGTCAGATGTCTCCAGGTGCCTCTCTTCTTTCTTGTTGTAAATGTGTTTTTTACGTATGCCATGAACATTTGTTGAAACTTGCAGTAGTGTGTTTAATCCAATGTTAAGTCTGCTAAATGTTCTGTGTAACCCTCTGCTTTCCTCCAGCCTGGGTGCCCCACATGGAGGAGTTAGGACCAAGAGGGGCCCTTCGGAGCAAATGGGTCTTCGGCTGGGCCCTGTTCCGCTCCTCTTTTTCTGCTCCTGCTTTTAATTCTTACCCCGGCCCTTGAAGTTGCGATTCTCATGTTTAATAGCTGTGCATGTGCCCCAAAACCCTGACATTTTCCATTTGGCTACTTTTAACAGCTCTTGGTTCAATCGGGAGGGTTTTATAATTAAAATGGTGGTTTTTCTATTTTTGAAACTCATCCTTTTGGCTTGCTTTCTCTCCCTCCTTCAAAAAAGGAGCCGGGGAGAGAATCCCCCGTGGTAGAAAACCTCAAATTGAAGTTTACAAAGATCACAGCTTTATGCTGCCAACAACTGTCAGTTTGGGCCACTTACCAAAGGCCAGATCTGACACCTGTCCTCTGGGTCCACCAGTTTTCCAGGCCGAGGCCGGCAGAGAATTCCACAGATAAAAGTAAAACTTTTTAGGGGGGGTGGGGAGGGGTTGCTCAGGAAAAAAACAACTGTTTGCAGGAGTGCAGGTGGATTGAACTCACTATTGGGACCGATTCTCAGAGTGCCAGGCAGAAGACATTGTGGCTTCCCTGGGGAAGCTCTGGTTAGAGAAAGCATGTATTTAATTAAGTGTGGTTTCAATGGCCGTATTCTGTTTTCATCACTGCATATTCCAGACAGTTTGATATATCTTTAAACGGCATTATTAAATTCCTGGCATCCTGGTGAGACTGCCCTGTTTCAGGGAAAGAGTAAAATCAGGAAGTGAGCTAGAGGGATATGATTAATGGCAGGGGTGACTTGACTGTTCTCAAGGTTATCTTTCTATTCATGTTCCGGTCTTTAAATGGAACTTGGGGAGCCAGGAAGGAGGAACACTTCCTTCATATTGGGATTGTGCATTTTATGTACTTGTTGGCAAACCTTCTGATTAGCATTTGTGTGGTTATTGATTCAAATTGTTTTTTTGTAGAAAATGGTACCGTAATTTCACTAATACATTAACTAGAGAGTGGATTCAATATAAGATCCAGTTGTCTTAGAGTCTATATAAAAAGGTGGGCTATAACTCTTGGGGGCCAGAGACTGGGTGTTTCAATGAGGCTGCGTGGTAATGAGTATTATCTGTGGAAAAGCAGCTTCTCTGCATGCGATGTCACTTGAACAAAAATGTTCTTAAGTGGCCGGGAGTAGTGCATGGATATTTGCATTATAGTAATAGTGTACCTCTTAGTCTCTATTTTTCTGAAAAATGCTTATCACTTGAATGTTACAATTGCTTTTTAGTAAGGGTAGAAGTTTAAGAAGGGGAGAATTGTAGTTGTGAGGTTTGGAAGTGCAGAAACTTGTTTTGCACTCAGTGAAAAGTAATTGACCAATGAGTGGAAAGGCATCACTCAGTGTATTTTGAACAGTGTTGGGAATTCACAAGGTGGGCTGAGTGGGAGGAAGTATGGGTTCCTACCTTGTTGAAATGGAAACTGAAACGTGTTAAAAGTTTGTCTTTGACTCATCTCTCCCAGTGAAAATCATTTAAGAGAAAAAAATGGAAACTTTGCCTTGATTGGACTTAGAAATAAGGTGAAATATTGAATGAGAGATACTCACTAAAATGTGAATGGAGCAAATATTGTCTTTCCAGGTGTAGAGGGGATTTCGTTAGGTTTTTGTTTTCTTTAGTGTATACAATGAAATACGTACTCAGCTGATGGAAATGAGAACATCATTGCTCTGTTTTGTGCCATTTGTGAATGAAAAGTAAAATGTTATGAACCTGGGGGACTGCCTTTCTCTTTCTCATTGGTCTTGCGTATCATTTTAACACCAGTACTTCCTCTCCATTTCCGGTCTCCAACCTGTGCTGAAATGTAGTGAGGGAACTTGGGTTTGAGCTTTCAGAGCATGCCTGTTGCTCATGTGCTGTATGTTGGGTTTATCACAAAGATGACTGCTTGACATTGCACAGCAAGTCCAGGTGAGCAGGAACAGGCCACCTGGAGAGCCCGCTTGGCGTGGCTTGTGCTCCTGAGTTGCATGAAAGGGTCCCCCTTAAAATGATCACACTGGACCTATTGACAGTTTATCTTGAGCCAATTAGCCTATTTACATGACTGAATGAAAGAATTTTCTGAAAAGCAGGAGTAAAGATGTAGATATCCTAATGCAGTCCCTCCAGTTTGTGCTGTAGATGAGAATGAAAAAGGCATAAAAAATAAAAATCACTTACCTCAATAAACCCGTTTTAAAAAAATCACTACCGCCAGCTTGGTGCTTCACATACATTCGCTTTGTGATAACTGTGAGGTAGGCCTTATCTACCAGGTTAGTGTGGAAGGTGAGTCTCAGAGGTGATGTGTGTGATTGGACCAAGTTAGTATTTGCATAGCTGTGAAGTGATGGGGCTGGCATTTGAGCTCCAGATTTCTGCGATTCCAAAATTTTACACTGGAATGTTACTATTTCTAGCGTTTCCCATCTTCATTTTGTTCGTGAAAACTTGACTGTTGATATCTGGCGTATAACTTGTTTAGTCATTATTTCAGAATAAAAAATGAATTGCCTGCCAGATGTCTGTAGGAGGGGAAATTGCATTCCCTTTGCCAAAATGAGCTCTCTGCACCTGAAAGCTAGTGCGATTCCTCAGTGGCATTTCTGTAGTTGAATTCCATGGCTGTTGACTGACATTTGGCATGCGCAGGGCCTGCCCTGGTGCTGGGCTTATAGAGATGAACAGCACAGACTTGTTACCTGCTCTCAAGAAGCCTATTGTAGTAAGTAGACCTGTGAACACAAGTCCAGACTGAACCACAGTGTCCAGCGTGTATGCGTAATAACACTCGGAAGTTAGCCAGACCTGTATGTGCTCTTAAAAAAATGGGAACCAGTTTAAACTAGGACCAAACCCTCAGCATTTTTAAGAATAGTTGAACTGGAATATCTAGATGTACGTGAACCAAGCTGAACTGCATTGCTGTTTCAGTTGGTTCAGATAGCCAGATTCAACCAGTTGATAGTTAACATCAGATACTCGAGAGTTCAGACCATGTAGGATGTTTTCTAAGACTCCAAGACTTCTGTGGCACAAGAGTGACACCAGTGTTAATACTAGTACAGTATTGGTCATTTATTTTCCACCTCCTCATGGCTATGTCGGGCTACAGGCACAAGGTTATCTCATTTAATCCTTTATGGGGAAGTTGTCTATCATGCCTGTTTTGTATGTGAAGTTGAATTGAATCGCCTAAGGCTACCCATTTATTTTAAGAGGCAGAACTGAGTAATAAGCCGAGGTCTGGTAACTGCAAAGCTAACGTTTTAGTCAGCATGCTATAGTGACATCAACTTGGCAACTGCCATTTTTAGGTTGAAACTCTATTTTTAGAGTTAAAAGCCTGAAGCTAATGGACTCGAATGTAGAGGTTCAGCGTTAGTGGGCTGACAACTTTTCTTGGGAATGCCATCGGCAAGCTCTTCCTGGAGCGGGTGTGAATAGCTTTCTGCAGGGGTAGGACAGATTACTTGGAATCAATGACAGCGTGGATCACTTGAATCAAGTTTAGTGCCTCCTTCCCAGCTCCAGTGGAGACAGTGCTGGGCAGTAATATAACTTCTTGGCAGCTGCTTTGCTTGTTCCTCTTCTTACGTGGGATACGTACAGTGAGCCACCGTGGTTTGAGAACACCGCAGTGGGAACTTAGAGCTACCAGCCTGAGAGGATACGTTTTAGGGAAGGGAGGCAGCTTGGCAGAAAGAATCCTGCCTCTGGAGCATGCAAACTTGAATTCTACTCTGGCGCCTGCTGCTCCATAGCTCTGGCATGTTATTTGCCTTCCTGACCTCAGTTTCCTGATCCCCCAAATGGAAGTAGTTTTATCTACCTACAGGGTTCTGTGAAGTAGAGGAAGGTAACAGCAACCTCTCTTGCTGATTGCCTACTCTTTTGGGGGACAAAAATCTATTTCTTTTTCTGGTTCCCTACTCAAGACGTGAGAATTCCAGTCTTAAGTCTTAGATCCCGGGCAGGGGAAGGATAAGAAAATTAAGACCGTGCTCATGATGTGGCCTCTGCTGTCACGAGTTTTCCTTTGGTTACCAAAAAATAAAATAAAATAAAATAAAATAAAATAAAATAAAAAAATCTATTGGTAATCTCACCACTCATCACCACCCAGAGGGACATTTGGTCTGTCTTCTCTCTGCCTGTTGGGCAGGGAAGAATCCGTCAAATCATGCAGGTTCTCTATGTTGTTATGGTGATGATGATTATAACCGTGGTTTTTTAAATGCACCTCGCCCAGAATAACTCTGCATTTATCTGTTTTATATAGCAGAGCTCTTAGAATTTTTTACATAAAATCTTCACTCCTATGGAAACTTTCACACACACACAAATAAAGAGAAACATTCAAATCGACCTTGAACAAATTTTTAAATTAAACTGTTCTTAGTTCAACTCTTTCCTTCTCCAACTTTGAGCAAATCTTAGAAGGCTTAACTAAAAAAGGAGTTGGACAAATCACTGTTTTATGTCAGCATTCAAAAATTTTAAACAAGGGTCAAAGATTTACAGGTAATACAGTCGTACTAAAGGTTATAAAAGACACGTAAAGTTTCCTTCGGTCCCAGGTCTCACTTGCCAAAGTGTCCCTTACTGGTTTCCCATTATTTCAGGAAAAAAAGCTTTAAAAAATACAAACAGAACCATACTACGTCTTTTTTATTTTTTATTAATAAATTTTTCAATTAATAATATACATTGATCATTTTTTCATATCAGCATGTAAAACCCTACTGTTTTATAGCTATGTAATAGTATTTTGTCATATGGCTTTGTAATTTTTTAAAAAAATACATTTTTATTCATTTCAGAGAGGACGGGAGAGAGAAAGATAGATAGAAATATTAATAATGAGAATCACTGATTGGCTGCCTCCTGCACACCCCACACTGGGGATTGAGCCCGCAACCCAAGTATGTGCCCTGACCGGGAATTGAGCCATGACCTCCTGGGCTCATAGGTTGACGCTCAACTACTGAGCCACGCCAGCCGGGCTGTAAATTTTTTTTATTTTTTGTATTACTATAGCCAGTTTCTTATTTGAGGAACTTTAAGCGTGTGTGTGTGTGTGTGTGTGTGTGTGTGTGTGTGTGACAGCACTTTACTAATTTCATTGAATATATATTTTTTTGGCTTGCATGATTATGTCTGTAGAATAAATTCCTAGAAGTATAATTGCTTGGTCAAGGAATATCAGTATTTTATTATTAAGTTATCTGTATGCAGACAAGTTTAATAATCTTTCCCACCCCCTCCACCCCAACAGATGAAACAGGTTGTTGTCTGCCTTTCTTTGCATATTTGTTCTCTTTGTTCATGGGAGGATATGTAACTACAATTACAGGGAGTCCTCCCTCCCCCCTTTGGGCTCACCCTACAATAACCAAGAATGCAGCTTTCTTTTTTTTTATTTTATTGCTTTGAGAGAGAGAGAAACATCAGTTTGTTGTTCCACTTATTTATGCAATCATTGGTTGATTCTTGCATGTGCCCTGACCAAGGATTGAGCCTGCGACCTTGGTGTATGGGGACGACGCTCTAACCAACTGAGCTACCTGACCAGGGCCTTTTCCTTATATTGTATTGCAGACCTGTCCCCAGATTCCTCAAGTCTGTAGGTCTTCCACTAATGGCACCTTTGCCATTTGTAGTTTGGGAGGGGTGAAGGAGAGGACTGTTATTTTTCTTTTTTGAATTACAGCATATTATAGAAAAGTGCAGAAATCTTAAGTGTATAGCTCGGTGATTTATCACAAAGTGGGCAGTGCTTCATTTATGGCTAAATTGTTTTCATGGAGGGTAGACCAGTTTAGTTCAGTCATTGTCATAGCTCTGGATAGCTTTAAGAATATTTAAATTTTGCTTTTAAAATATGATTAAAAATAACCTGCACTTGTTTAAATTTCAACTAATAATAAAAAGTGACATATTAACATGATGCATTAAGACTTTCTACCATCATTTTAAATCACTGCATGACACTCTCCTTAATAGATATATTACTGATTTTAAGAAACCCTCTCCTGTATAAAGACTGCTTTACTTTTTGAAACATTTTAAGTTATATTGAGTAGATCATTTTTATATCTAAATATACTTATTTCTTAGGTGAAGAGTGTGCACAATTAAAACACGTTAGGTTGCTAAATTATGCTTTTGAGAGGCTGGCTCAAAAACAAAAAACAGCCCTACCTGGTTTGGTTCAGTGGATAGAGCCTCAGCCTGCGGACTGAGGGGGTCCCAGGTTTGACTCTGGTCGGGGGCACATGCCTGGGTTGTGGGCTTGATCCCCATTAGGGGACGTGCAGGAGGCAGCCGATAATGATTCTCATCATTGATGTTTCTGTCTCTCTTTCCCTCTCCCTTCCTCTCTGAAATCAATAAAGATATATTTAAAAAAAGAGAGGCTGGGTCAAGTTATATTCCTAAAAGCAATGGATGGGAGTCCACTTATCCTTTTCATATGCCCTAAGTGGCATTGGATATTTTAATCTTGTGTGTTTTTGCCATTGTGATGAATAAAAATGTAAAAATAATATAATTTCATAATGTACATTTGTTTGCTTGCTAGTGAGGTGGAATGTACATACATATTTAATTATTGGCATTTCTATTTTTTGTTTTATGAGTCAGCTCTTCATTCCTTTTCCCCATTTTTTAATTGGTGACTTTATTTTTTTTAAAGTATGATTTGAAGGAAATCTTATTGCAAATATTTCCTCCAGTTTGACACTTGCCTTTCAGTTTTGCTTGTAATGCTTTTTTGCCCTGAAGAAAATTTTGAAAGAAATTTTACCTTTTATGTAATTACTAGAGGCCCGATGCACAAAGATTCGTGCAAGAATAGGCCTTCCTTCCCCTGGATGCTGGCACCGGCTTCCCTCCGGCACCCAGGACCCGGCCGCTTCGCTCCTGCCGCTGCCAGGCACCCGGGACCTGGGCTGCTTCGCTCTGGCTGCCACCGCCACCCACCGGGGGCGTGCTCCGAGCTGCGCTGAGGCCGCTCGGAGCACATCTCCACCCCTGGTGTGTGTCCACTGGGACTAGGGGTGGCATGCAGCCTCCTCCTGAGCTGGTCATGACTGTTACATCCCGGCCTAATTTGCATATTACCTATTTATATATATATACTAGAGGTCCGGTGCACGAAATTCATTCACGGGGAGTGTGTCCCTCAGCCTAGCCTGAACCCTCTCCAATCTGGGACCCCTCGAGGGATGTCCGACTGCCCTCTCACAATCCAGGACTGCTGGCTCCCAACTGCTCGCCTGCCTGCCTTCCTTATTGCCCCTAACCGCTTCTGCCTGCCAGCCTGATCACCCCCTAACCACTCCCTTGCCAGCCTGATTGATGCCTAACTGCTCCCCTGCCAGCCTGTTTTCCCCTAACTGCCCTCCCCTGCAGGCCTGGTCACCCCTAACTGCCCTCCCCTGCAGGCCTGGTCACCCCTAACTGCCCTCCCCTGCAGGCCTGGGTCTCCCCGCAACTGCCCGCCCCTTCAGGCCTGGTCCCCCCCAGCTGCTCTCCCCTGCAGGCCTGGGTCCCCCCCAACTGCCCTCCCTGCAGGCCTGGTCACCCCCAACTTCCCTCCTCTGCTGGCTTGGTCACCTCTAACTGCCCTCCCCTGCAGGCTTGATCGCCCCCAACTGCCCTCCCTTGCAGGCCTGGTCCCTCCCAACTGCCCTCCCCTGCTGGCCTGATCGCCCACAACTGCCCTCCCTTGCAGGCCTGGTTCCTCCCAACCGCCCTCCCTTGTGGCCATCTTGTGGTGGCCATCTTGTGTCCACATGGGGGCAGGATCTTTGACCACATGGGAGCAGCCATCTTGTGTGTTGGAGTGATGGTCAATCTGCATATTACTCTTTTATTAGATAGGATAGAGGCCTGGTGCACGGATGGGGCCAGCTGGTTTGCCCTGAAGGGTGTCCCGGATCAGGGTGGGGGTTCCCTTGGGGTGTGGGGCGGCCTGGGCGAGGGGCCTGTGGTGGTTTGCAGGCTGGCCACGCCCTCCGGTGACCCAAGCAGAGGCCCTGGTATCTGGGATTTATTTATCTTCTATAATTGAAACTTTGTATCCTGGAGCGGAGCCAAACCTTCTGCTTGCTCTGTGGCGGCAGCCATTTCTATTGGGATTTATGTATCTTCTATAATTGAAACTTTGTAGCCTTAAGCGAGGCCTGGGCCGGCCAGGGTGTGCGGAAAGCTTGGCTTCCTCCATCGCCAGGGGCAACCCTAGCCTCCTGCTCTTTCCAGCTCTGTGGCTGCCGCCATTTCTGTTTGGGTTTATGTATCCTCTATCATTGAAACTTTGTAGCCTTGAGTGGAGGCCTAGGCCGGCAAGGGCAGGCGGAAAGCTTGGCTTCCTCCATTGCTGGGGAAACCCAAGCCTCCCTCCTGCTCTCTGTGGCTATAGCCATCTTGGTTGGGTTTATTTGCATATTTGCTCCTGATTGGCTGGTGGGCGTGGTTGGTGGGTGTAGCGGAGTGATGGTTAATTTGCATATTACTCTTCTATTAGATAGGATATAGATACTCCTTTGCCATTCCTTTACTGGTTTATGTCTTTATGTTTTGCATGTAATTCTTTCAGTTTCTCTGTCATTTATATTGGTCTATGCCCGTGGTTGGCAAACTGTGGCTCGTGAGCCACATACTGCTCTTTGGCCCCTTGAGTGTGGCTTTTCCACAAAATAACACGGCCTGGGTGAGTCTATTTTGAAGAAGTGGCGTTAGAAGAAGTTTAAGTTTAAAAAATTGGGCTCTTAAAAGAAATTTCAATCGTTGTACTGTTGATATTTGGCTCTGTTGACTAATGAGTTTGCTGACCACTGGTCTATGCTACCTATTAGGGATCCACATTCTTTCTAAATGGCCAACCTGTTTTCTGATACAGATTTTCTCCAACTGATTTGAAATCATATGCTCATGTTTCACTTCCTTGTACCCAGCGATGCCCACTCACAGAAGTCTTTCAGGCTCTGGCTGTTCTTGCTTTCCTTAGGATCATCAGTCATCAACCTCTTTAGGCCTGTGGTCCCATGCTATGCTTTTACATATAGTGCCAGTTTCAGAGTGTCTTGTTAATGGTGATGAGCTTTGAAAGTTTAGTGCCAAAGATTCGTTTTAACATTTTTCTAAAAGAATTATTTTTATCTGTTCTTGTTATAATTGGAAGTTTTAAAAAAATCATTTCCATGTCATATTTTCTGAAGTCAGGGTGACTTGGTGATCAGCAAGTAAATTCCTATCTTGCTGAAAGTTCTGATGGTGCCACCATGCCTGACTAGCATCCAAGAAATCACATGCATTTTTCTATGAAAGAGAGCCTCTGCTGTGAGAAAATTAAAACTAAAACTGGTTTTACTTTATGGTTTCCAGAACAATGGGTATGATGGATAAGGTTTAACAGTATAATTTGAGGATAGGGAAGTTGGTAAATGGGGTTCAGACCACATTAAAAGATGTCTTTTTACATTTTTCAACAAAAATGTGTTATGCCTCATACTACTCAAACTACTCCAGTTATTTGTAAAACAAATGCTGGTTTTATGTATTTCTATTGATTTACATTGTTTTGTTTATGAGAGTAACCCTTTTTCATTGGTATAATCTCAGTTCATTTTAGTGTCTTTTTGTTGTTGTTGTTTTGTTAATCCTCACCCAAGGATATTTTTCCATTGAATTTTAGAGAGAGTACAAGGGAGGGGGAGAGACACAGAGAGAAACATGAGCAAATTCAGATAGAAAGAGAGCTTGTGACTTGCCTAAGGATACACACCTTCTAAGGCTTTAAACCTAGTCTCTCTATTCCAATATACCTTACTGCTTCTTAAAGTAGAAACTGTTTTCATAGAGATGATTATTTTAAGTTGTAAACAGAGTTTTCTAAATCTTAAACCAATTACACAATAGGAATGCAACTTACTATACCTGTAGCTTGCACAATCAAATATCTTTTTTTAGAGGCTTCTCTAACCACCCAATCTAAAATAACTACTTTTCACTCAGTTCCTTCTCCCTGCTTCCTTTATTTTTTCTTCATAGCACTTAGCACTGCCTGAAATTATATTCCCTGTTTGTTTTTCCTCTCCTGTCTTTCTCCCTCACCAGTTCTCTGAGTTCTTTGAGTTTACGTATTCATGTGAGTTGAAAGAATACCTTGAGTATAAATTGTTTGCTTTGAAGACTAGCTTGTATTTTCATTTTGCTTAAAAAATACTCTTTCTGGTTATACAATATATGCATATTGTGGAATGTTGGGGTAAAGGAAAATGACAAGTAATTTTCAATTTACGGAGTGCCACTCAATATTTTGGCATAGCTTTAGTTTTTAATCTGTGCATATGTTTTATTTTGTTTTTAAGATCTTTAAGATAACTTAAAAAAAAACCTATGTTTTTATTGATTTTAGAGAGAGAGGAAGGGAGAGGGATAGAGAGATAGAAACATTGATTGGCTGCCTCCTGCATGCCCCTTATTGGGAATTGAGCCTGCAATTGGGGCACATGCCCTGACCAAGAATTGAACTGGTGACCTCTTGGTTCAATGGTTGATGCTCAACCATTGAACTACACAAGCCAGCATATGTTTTACAAGTGGAGATTATTTTATATATATTTTGTATATTTTTATATGTACACATGCACACACATACATATTGTGACCCTTGAACAACATAGGTTTTCATTGCACAGGTCCACCTTTTACATGGATTCCCCAACCTACCCCCCCCCCCCCCCCATAAATACTGTTTTCTCTCCATGGTTTGGAGTTTGCTGATACACAGGGTCAACTGTATACATTGATCTACACCATTTTCTTTCTTTTTTTTTTTTTTAAATATATATTTTATTGATATTTCACAGAGAGGAAGGGAGAGGGATAGAGAGCCAGAAACATCGATGAGAGAGAAACATCGATCAGCTGCCTCCTGCACACCTCCCACTGAGGATGTGCCCGCAACCAAGGTACATGCCCTTGACCGGAATCGAACCCGGGACCTTTCAGTCCGCAGGCCGACGCTCTATCCACTGAGCCAAACCGGTCTCGGCATACACCATTTTCTATTTGAATCTTTAGCATCCTCGGATTTGATATTTGAGGAGGTCCTGGAATCAGTCCCCTGTGAATACTGAGGGACAACTAAGTTTTTGGGGAGTCAGAAGTTATACATGGACTTTTGACTGTGCCAGGGGGACAGTGCCCCTACCACCTGCATTTTTCAAGGGTCAACTGTAATTTTATATGCTACATTTTATACTTTATATGCTTTGTGCACTTGTTCAGGATGGTTAAGTTAATGTTCTATTATTAAAAATTTCTCATAACATAATTTGAAAGTACTATATAATGTATTTTACAAATATCCCCAAATGTGTCATTTTTCTGAGTGCTTAGAATCTTCATTTGTTATTATTAAAAAACTAATCACCATCTTTGTGCACAAAATTTTAGCCTGCATTTTGAACTACTTAGGCTATATTATAGGAGGTATGCTGTATATCTCTTGTCAAACTGTTTTCCAGAGGGCTTACATCTCATTGTATTCTCACTAGGGTTGAACATTATTATTTTGGAAAAGTCTAACAAGCCTTTTCTAAATTTACAAGCCTCTTTACAAATGGCAACTCTCCTCTCTGAGCAATTTGAGTATATGTTGAGTCAGCTAAGGCCTGGCCTACTAAAAGAAGATCTCATACTATTGGATTGCTTGGCCAAGAAATAGAACTCCAGACACACAACAGCTGTGCCAGCCTATGCTATCCTATTGAATTGCCTGGGTGCTCTGACTAGAGTTCAAAATCAAGATCATTCCATTAGAGGTTATTCCGAAAATACTTAACGCATAGAATCACTCATACATCTTATACGCTGAAAATTACTCTGTTTCAGTCCATAGAGGCCTTACTTATTCTTGCTTCAGGCTATATAGTTCTCTATTATTTTGATACCATAGTTTGCTCAGCCAGTATCTAATGTATGACCATGTGGTTTGTTTCAGGTGTAGTTGTTTTTTTTTTTTAATTACAACCAGTGTTCTAGTGAATAACCTTGTGCATACGTATTTTCATATTGTTACCTAATTATAGTGTAACTTCAGGGAAAATTCCTGGAAGCGGGGTTGCTGGATCATAAGGTAAATGCAGGATCAAAGGTAGTGCTGGATCAAAGTTTAAAACTACTTATGTAGTTTTGTTGGATATTGCCAAATTCTCCTCTGGGCATGCCTGTTTCCTCCCTGTTCAACAGACAGGGAATTTGCCAGTGTTAGGTGAGAAATGTGTGCATCCTTTTAATTACAAGTATGAACAGCTTTTACTTAAGGGTCTTTTTTATATCTATTAAAAGGTCTGTTTGTATCTTTTCCTCATTTCCTATTGGGACTTTGGTAATTTTGACCCCTTCAATATAAAAAAATTTTTTTAGGCATGTAAGTCCTTTTATCTGTGATATAAATTACAAATATTTCCAGTTTTTCACTTACCTCTTGACTTTGTTCATGGCGTTTTTAAAGATATTGCTATGTGAAAGTTTAATATTTTATCTAACCAAATCTTTCTGTCTTTTCTTTTATTACATCTGAATTTTGACTCATAGTTAAATAACCTTTCCCTTCACTCAGGTTTTAAAGAAATTCACATGCCTTTTCCCAGTACTTATACTTTCACTCTCTAAATTTCTGATCAGTTTGGAGTCTATTCATGTATATTGTGTTAAGTGTGGATCTAATTTTATCTTTTTCCAAATGGCTAACCATTTGCCCCAGAACTTCTTATTAAAAGGTTCCTGTGATCAGAGATGTCACTTTTATCATGTATTAAATCTCCATATGTACTTGGATCTATTTATGGACATTCTGTCCCATTTGACCAGGATTTGGCCAACTATAGTCTGCTGGCCAAACCCAGCCCTGTTTTTGTAAATAATGTTCAATTGGAGCATGTCCACACTCATTCATCTACATATTGTCTATCGCTGCTTTTGTGTTACAACAAAAGAGTTGAATAGTTGTGGCAGAAACTGGAGGCTTTCACAGCTTAAAATATTTACCCTCTGAATACAGAAAAGGCTTGCCCGACCCCTACGTTGAAGTAATTGTGTATTTACATACCATAAAAGTACCTCATTTTTAGTTAGAGTGTCTTACGGTGCATTTTAATGTCTTGTAGGACTTAATTTCCCCTTGTCGCTTTTCTTTCTCCATGCTATTTTTTTTTTCTGAGTAGTCTTACAAGTTTATTTTTTCCACGTGAACTTGAGTATCAACTTGTCTTTTTCCATAAGGAGCTTTTTGTGTGATTGTTGGGCATGTGTGACATTTATAAATTAGGGTGAACTGTCGTTTTTATAATGCTGTGTTGTCTTGCTTTAGAACAAATTATGAAGAAAATAATAGAGAAACTTATCCAAGAACTAACCAATCCACAACGTGCATCAAGCCAGCCAATTTCACAGGGAAGTTGTAGCAAATCTTCAGAGGACACTCAGCCAGAGCTTCATAAATTGTTCCGTAGCATTGATTTTGAAGGAACACTTTAATTCTTTTTATAGGAATTATTTCCAGTTTATTATCTTTGATCAGAGACCATTATTAGTTGACTTTTCTCCTTTATGAAAGTTACTAGTTCTCTGTGACCTAATACCTGACCAGTTTTAATAAATTTTCCATGTGTGCGTGAAAAGCAGGTTTAGTCTCTGTTAATGCTTGAAGGTTGACATCGTTAAGATCTGCCCACCTTCTTAACTATGTTTATTCTTCTGAACTTTATTTTTTGTTCTCTTAAGCTGTCTTATTGGGAGTAGTCTATTAGTATATTTTTAGTCCATGTCATTTTGCATATGCTTTGGTTTCTCTCTTTTCAGGGTGTGTTTTCTTTGCTCTTTTTATTTTTGAAAATTAGGAAGGTTTGTATTTTTGTTCTATTGATTAGCCTTTACTTAATAATTTTTTAAATGCCTCTAATGCTTGGTTTCTTATTTAATGTCTTAACAAGTTTATCTTTAATGGTATTCTTTACTTGTCACCTATTTCCTATGCAATAATCAGAGCTTATTTTTATTTCTTCTTTCTGATCCCTTCTTTCAATTTTTAAGTTGCATTATTTGTAACTTTATCAGAATGTATGAAATATTCTTCTGCCCTCATTTTCATCTTTGCTTTATTCTTAAGTCCATAATTATCTTAAATGTGTACCGTTAAATTTTTTTGCTAAAGTTTTCCAAGTCTTCTCTTTGTTACTCAAGAAGGGCTCAATAGATACAAAATTCCCTGCCCTGTTACTTATTAAAGACTATTTTCTATTGCCTTTGGATATCAAATCACTGCTTTACACTTTCTTTACTACAGTTTTTGCAGCATGCTGTTCCACTAATGCCTTGCTTTGAATGTTGTTTTCAAGTAGTTTGATGCCAGTCTAACTCATTCTCATTCATTCTCTCTCTCTCTCTCTCTCTCTCTCTCTCTCTCTCTCTCTCTCTCTCTCTCTCTCTTAAATTACTTGGGACTGGAGACTGTGAGAAGTTTTTTCTTTATCTTTAAAATCTAATTTTCCTAGGCTATCTCTTGGAGTTTAATGCTGTAGCCAATTTTTCCTAATATCTGGAGACCCTTTTTACATACAGTCTGGTTTTAAAGATACTACAGTTTTATTGAGATATAATTTACATATCATACAACTTAGACACTTGAAGTATACAATTCATTGATTTTTAGTGTATTCACAGAATTGTGCACCTATCAGTGCAATCAGTTTAGAGCATTTTCATTACCCCAAAATGAGACCTTTTTAGTTGTCACTCCTCATTTCCTCTCATTCAACCCTTGGTAACCACTTGGATTATAATTCTCAATGTCACTTCTGTTTATTTTAGTGTGTGTGTGTGTGTGTGTGTGTGTGTGTGTGTTTAGAAACTCCAATTATACATAGGATCTTCTTTGTCTTCCATGTCAACTACTTTATCTCTGTCCCATTTTGCTTTATCTCATTTTTATTCTCTTACATTATTTTCCTGCTTTTCATCAATGCCTTGTTATATTTTTCATTTGAATTTATCATTCTTGGGCATTGTAATTTACTTTTCATTTATTTTGTAACTAGAGGCCTGGTGCACGAAATTCGTGCACAGGTAGGGTCCCTAGGCCTGGCTGGCGATGAGGGCTGATCAGGGCCTTCTGGTTGCCAGCCGGGGCCTTCCTTCATTCCACGCCGCCCTCTGGTGGTCAGTGCACGTCATAGCAAGCGATTGAACTCCCGGTCTCCTGGTCGAACTCCCGAGGGGACACTTTGCATATTAGCCTTTTATATATATAGATCTTTTAATTATTTATTTGAGCTAAACCTTTTTTTTCCCATTTCTTGTTGCAAATTTTGGAACATTTCTGTTCTTAAGTTTTAAATATATGATTCAAGGCATGCATATATATATATATATATATATATATATATATATATATATATATCTCCTATATTAGAACGAGGTAATATGCAAATTGACCATCACACCATCACAAGATGGTGGTGCCCACAGCGGGGGTGGGGTTGGCTGCTCTGCGTGCTTGCCACCAGAGTCCCGTCAGCCCCGCTGGGGGCTTCGGGTCCTCCTGCATCCCCCACTGACTGATGTTCAGGCAAGCAGGGCTGGCCCGAGGCGCAAGTAACCAGGGCCGGCCGAGGCTTGCGTTGCCCACAGTGGCAGCAGCAGAGGTGTGATGGGGGCGTCGCCTTCCTCTGATCACTGGTCACCTCCTGCCCCTGAGGGCTCCCGGACTGTGAGAGGGGGCAGGCTGGGCTGAGGGACACCCCCCCCCCCCCCGCCAGTGCATGAATTTTCATGCACTGGGCCTCTAGTATATATATATATATAAAAGGCTAATATGCTAAGTGTCCCACCGACCGTCTGACTGGCTGCTATGACGTGGACTGACGACCACGGGGCAGACACTCAATGTAGGAGCTGCCATGACACGCATTGGCTATTTACAAAGAAACAGGACTGTGGACCTGGCACTGACAAAGCAACACTCGGCTTCCCCCAAGTGGGTCACAGGCCCCACTACCACCCAGGAGCGACACCCCACCAAATCGCAGCCAATGCTGCCAAGATCCTATGGCGCAAAATGTGGCCCACTACTCAGCCCAGCTCGGAAATGGTGGCTGTGGGCACCCGGTAATGATGTCATGTAACAACACCTGGCTTCCTCTCCCTAGCGACTAGCTTCCTTGGAGTTTCTTCAGCCCAGGAACCCAACTTGCTTTATAGCCAGGTGCAAACATTTTACACTTTAAGCAAATGTCTGTGAAGTGTTTTCACGTGCCTCACCTCATATGATTCTCAGAGAAGTGAGTAGGTAGATTAGAGACTCAGTAGAATCCTATATTCTTTTCATTAGCCAGAAAACGGAGATTTAGAAAGCTTAGAAACTTGACCCAACTGAAAAGAAGTAAGAAATGGTGGGACTTGAAAATGACTTCAGGTTTTCTCACTGCACAAAATATAGTCAAACACTGCTGCAGTTAAAAAGTTTACCCTTTGTTCTCCCTGTGTGATCTACAATAATAATCTGCTTCATGTTGATATTTACTGCTGTGTTGCTGACATCTACCTGAAAGAGAAGTTGGGGTGCTTGCCTGGGCTAGGAAAAGTTTAGCTAAATTAGAAAGCAGTTTTATCTAATTAAGCAAGTTTATCTAAATATATATAAAGCTCTCTGGTGCCAATTGCACACATGTTTTTCAATTTGTCATTGTCGATCATGAATTTGGTTGACACTTCTATTATAGAAAAAGGGCCAATAGTGATATTAAAATATTAAGGGCGAATAGTGATATTAAAATATTTCTTTTAATTTATTTCCTTTCAATGTGCACAAATTTGTGCAAAGGCTTCTAGTTTAAAAATAACATTGAATGCTTGCTGGAGCATATTTAATTCAGTTTGGAGTAACTCTTTTTGATCAGATTCGATAAAAGCAGAATGCCATGATGCACTAAGGCCTACATTGTATGCAATAAGATCACTTCTCTCATACAAAACTAGCATGATAGCATCTCTGTACTGTCCTTAGGAAAATTAAGGAAATAGTTACCGAAATCCTCTTAATTATCTTGCTGCTACATGATTTTTATAATGGATTTAAATGTAATAATTTTTTATTACATTGTAGAAAGAAAACTGTTTTTCTCTCCTATAATAGTATTCATGTGGAGGGAGGAGAAGAGAAGATTTCTGGTGAAGTTTAGTGGTAGCCAGAGTTATTGTATTAAAACGTCAGGTGTACATCGATGCATTCATGGCTTTCTTCCTTCTTGAGTTGCAAGGTTAGTATTAGAGCTAGGGGCTGCTGTTTTGTCTAAGCTCATCCCCTCTTTTTCCAAGTGAATGCTTGGCTTTCCAATGATCTCATTTGTCTCAGCAATGTGTTGGTAAGGTTTAGTTGTAAGGGGAAAGAATTTTAGGCTAGATTAGGGGCCTTGGTGGAATTAATAAGAACAAAACAAAAGTGTTTGCTTTGCCTCTGCCAGTCATTGTTCTGTGTACTTATCTTTGGCAGTTATGGCAAGTTGTAATTGGCAAACTGTATTTAGAGTTTTCTGCTTCCCCTGATCTTAAGTATATAATAATTTCTACCTGACTTCTAATTATATTTGGGATTTCCTCCGTATTCTAGGATGCTCTATCATTTTTAAAAAACGGTCCATGGAAATTCAGATGGTTTGGTCTACTTGATTAGTCAAATATGAAAAGATGTTAAAAAATTTTGTTTCCTTGATATACTGTGTGGTGTTTTATTCAGTACTTTTTATACATTTTGCCTTCTAGTGATTCTAAATCACTTTTTAGGTTCTTTATTCAATGGTTTGACTTGAATAAGGTTCTCCTTGCAATAATGACTGTTTTCCTTTTACTTTGAATTTTCCCCGTTATATTTTTGCTCATTCCTTTTAGCCTTTTGGTGTGATTTGTCTTATGCTTATCTTTGTGGGCAGGGGAATGCCCAGATTCAATTTCATTTTATTTAAAAATGTTGGTTGCCGCCTACTAAATTGATTTCGTAGGCTATAGCCAGGAGTTGGAAAACACCTAGAAGTATTTTTCTATATGGAAAGTACAGTGAGTTCTGAGTCGAACCAACCTAGATCTTGAGTGTCATGTCTCTCATTTACTAACTGTGTGACTCTTAACTAGTTACTTACTTCTCTGATCCTGTTTCTTCTGTAAATTTGGAATATTTACTTATATATATTTTCTGAAGATTAAAAGACAATGTATTAAACAAGCCTAGTACAGATACTCAATAAAGTTAGCTAATAGCATTTTTAATAGCATTTTTTATTATGTATCTACCATCCTTAATGTTTTAAATCCCCAAATTTAAAAACACATGGGAAAACGGCAGAATGCCTCAATGGCTTTCAGATCCTTTGTAGGTTTCTCTCTGCTTCCTCGCAGGAGTAAAGAAGCTTTGTGTATGAAAAATTTTACATTTATATGCATTTCTCATCATGAAACTCAAAATACAGACTTTGTAGCACTTTAAAAGTAGGAAATTTGTTCCTCTTACATAGCTCTTCAGGTACATAATTTTCTAAAGGAAATGTAGTCTGTGTTAGTTAGTGGCACCTACTGGCAGAGATAGATCACTGCTTAGAGCTGTTCTGCCTACATGCACACTAACCCACATAGCAGCCCGGGAAGGATGATGGGGAATAGGGAAGATAGAGCTGGTATTTACCCAAAGTGGGCGTTTCCTTTGTCTCCCAGAGCATTTATTTGTCTGGCTAAGTGGGAGGAGGAAGGAATTCTACCATGCTGTTGCCCTAGTCTAGTGTTTGCCAATATGTGCTGAGCTGAGATATTATTAGAGGGGGGTGTCCATATCCAACAAACTTGGGGAAGCTAGGCTCAGCCAACTTAACCTGATTTTAATTATGAGATGTTACAGAGCCCTTGCTGTCTTAGTGAGAAGTATATTATAAATGGGGTGGGGGTGGGGCTTGGTCAGGGGTGGGGAGAGCACTCACCCAGCACACAGCATTTGTCAAACTTAATTAGACCCTGGGACCCTTTTTCCTCTGAACATTTCTGTGTCACCTGGAATTCCTTTGGAAACGATCAGTGTAGCTTGAGAGCAGCATTTCCCATTGGCATCTTCTGAAGGCTCTGTAAGAGAAGGAGCAGGCATTAGTTCTCGTGGGATTTGGTAGTTCTTAAGTATCATGCATTGGATGGAATCTGTTGTTATGGTACCAGTGCAGATTCCTTACTTAGGATGATGCCACTACATGGACCACATCATCTGGCCATAGTAGTGATTTTAAAATAGATACACCTAGATTTCCTGGGGAACTTAAAAAACAGCAGCAGACATGCCCAGGCTCTATCCACTCAGGTCCGCTATCTGGTCAAAGAGATGCTTTGCTATCTTATTGCATTTGGAACACCTTTGAGAATCTAATGAAAGCTCTGGATTTCATTAAATATGAATTTAATGGCAAGCAGGACTTTAACTCAGAATTTAGATATCTGTGTACTCTGTGCATTGCTTGGCCATGGTGAGATCAGACTGTATTTGAAGAAACTGCATACTGTCACAGGCCAGAGAAGCCTGGAGAGAGAGAAAGGCCAGCCTGAGATGGTGGAGATTTAGTGTATCTTCCCAAGGAGGCAAGTTAAGGAGCTGATACCCTTAGAACAGTGGCTCTCAAGGGAAGGGGGGCAAGTTCCACCACCCCTCCCACCCCTCCCCTGACATTTGTCAACTGGAGACATTTCTGGTTGTCACCATTAGGGTGGGGGCAGGGTGAGTAGCTTCTTGTAGGTAGAAGCCAGGGATGCTGCTAAACATCCTATAGTGCATATGAGAGCCCCCACACAACAAAGAATGATCTGGTGCCAGTGTCAGTAGTACTAAGGTTGATCTGCCTTAGAGTCTAGCTGCTTCTTCCTAGACTGTACCTTTCGTCAGTAGTAGTGTCAGAGTAAGAAGGTCTGCATTTTTATTTACACGTGATGCTTCTTGGTAGAGATGCAGGAGGAAAGAGATGATGATGAGATGGGTAGGAAGTGAATAAGCCAGGTTGGTTTTTCCAAGAACTTTCCTTTCCCAGAAGTGTTGGAGACTTAAAGAGGATGTCAGCTCTCAGATTGGCTTACCTCACGGCTCCATATGAGAATTCGGATGTAGGAAACCCATCTTCTTTTTTGCATGGAAACTTTATTGTTTTCTCTTACCTCACTCTTGACCTGTGACCTTTTGCCAGTTATACCTGTAAGGAGTAAATGCCAAAGTGATTTTAAAAAGTGTGGCTTCTCCAAGGGAATTTTTTATTTTTGCCACTTCTCCTTATTCCCACAACCTCAAATAGCAATTTGGGAAAGATGATGGGGATAGAAAAGGTATATATTTTATTTACCAAAAGTGGGCTTTTCTTTTGTTTTCCAGAAGTATTTGTCCTGTGAAGTGGGAGGAGGAAGGAATTCTGCCCTGCTATTGCCCCAGTCCAGTGTTGGCCAATATATGCTGAGCTATTATTAAGAGATCCTATCTAATAAAGAAGGAATATGCTAATTGACCCTCATGCCATCGCACAGATGGTGGTGCCCACAGCCAATAAGGAGGAAATGTGCTAATTGACTGCCCCGCCCTCAAAGATGGCAGCGCCCAGTCCCCTTAGCCCTGCTGGGGCGGCAGGCACATGGCAAGGCCAGGCGTGGGCCCGGCCACTCTGTGCGCCTGCCTCCGGAGTCCCCCAGTCCCCTCAGCCCCCCAGCCGCCCAGGGCCGGCCCGAGGTGCAGGCAAGCCTCAGATTGTGGCTGCCCAGCCTCCCAGGGCCACCCGAGACTCAGGTAACCAGGGCCAGCCAAGGCTTGCACTGCCAGCAGTGGCAGCAGCAAAGGTGTGATGGGGTGTTGCCTTCCCCTGATCGCCGGGTCACCTCCCGCCCCTGAGGGTTCCCAGACTGTGAGAGGGGGCAGGCCGGGCTGAGGGACCCCTCCCCTCCCCCCAATGCATGAATTTTCGTGCACCGGGCTTCTAGTATTATTATAAAAGGAGGGTCCATAGCCAACAACTCAGGAAAGCTAGGTTCAACTAACTGGAGCTGATTTAGCATCTTAATGAAGTGTGTTGGGGGGCATGGGAGAGGGGCATGCACGTAAGTACATGGCATTTCTTAATTGTAATTAGACCCTTTTTTGTCTGAGCATCTCTTATGTCACCTGGAGTTCTGTGTGGAGATGATGCTCTGATCAGTGTCACTTGAGAGCAGCATTTCCCTGTGGCATCTTCTCCTGAAGGCTCTGTAAGAGAAGTTGAAAAGAAGTTATGATGAAGGAACTCTTCCAGCCCCCACAGGGCTTTATTAAATACAATTTTATTACATTGTATATCTTTAGCCCTGGCCGGTTTTGCTCAGTGGTCAGAGTGTTGGCCTCTAGAACGAAGGGTCTTAGGCTCGATTACTGGTTATGGACCCATACCTTGGTTGCAGGTTCCCCAGCCCTGGTCAGGGCACAGGCAGGAGGCAACCAATCGATGCCTTTCACATGGATGTCTCTCTCTCTCTTCCCCCTTCCTCACTCCCTCCCCCCCTCTCTAGAAATCAATGGAAAAAATATCCTTGGGTGAGGATTTTAAAAAATTGTATATATTTATCCACTTTTATCAAGTCTTACGAAAATAGTTGCCGTTTTTTTATCAGAGGGGTTGTTTCCTTCTCCACTATATAAATAAAAACCATTAATCTGTTTTGGAATGAATGAGAGGAAGAACTAAATTTTCTCACGGCAAAAACAGTTGTTTCTTGTGTAGTCATAGGGACTTCTGACTTTCTTTGTTTTCCCCCTGAGGAAATTATTAAGGTGGCTTAGGTGAGAATTGCTCTGGCTTATTCAGGCTCCTATTTCAGAAGTTTTTAGTTGAAAACATTATACGTGTATACATATATCTTGTACATTTCTTGGGGTGCCTGGCGACAGGGGGGCAGGACCTTCTCACACTTCTTCCACTTCACATGCTCAACTCCTCATGTGTCTAGCCATTCTTTCTTCAGGCCACTCTCTTAGAACCCAGGACATTGTGACATTGCAAGGATGGCATTGTAACAACCAGTCAGACTGAGGAGCTGATGTACTGAGTCACTGTCCCTCTTTCTTCATTTCCATAATGAAACCTGCCAGCTTCATTAATCTCTGGACCCTTCAGGCTAGCAGTAAAAGGAAAATTACATGGAGAGAGAAATACTACGTCTGTTACCCTAGTCTCCACCTCCTTCTCAGTCAGGATCATTTCTTGCCGCCACCGCTCTAGACCCGTTTTGGACACGTGGACACACTGCCTTCCTCACTAGCTCATGGTTGGTTTCACGTATGGAGCCCTGCTCTCCTGCCCCCTCCCCCACGGCAGACCTTGGTGCTTTGGGCTTATACTAGTAAGTACTTATTGAGGAAGTAGTGGGTTTTCTCTATTGACAGCCACCTGGAGGGAGCCATTCCATCCAAGTGTGAGGTTAGAAAAGCATTAGAAGGTACCACTTGGGGGAAAGTAGCATCTTCAGAGCAGGGCATGACCAGATTTAATACCTGTTCAACATAGCAGCTCTGTGCTGGGTAGCCTCAGCCCCACAACAACTCTGGTGTTTGTCCATGGCTAACACAACTTGCTCAGGATCCCCCCCTCCCCTTTCTCTCTCTCTCTCTCTCTCTCTCTCTCTCTCTCTCTCTCTCTCACACACACACACACACACACAGAGTGAGTGACCACACACACACACATATACACACACACACACACACACACGGAGTGAGTGACCAGATCTACCTTCTCTCTGGTTTTCAAAGCCTTTGGCCTTCCCTTGATCTTGAACTCCATTCCTGCTCAGAACCAGCTGTGTGGCCTGCAGAGCAGAGCACCAGTTTTCCGTGCTGACTCTGCCATTCCTTGCGCTGGGCATGTTTGGAAATACTGCATGGGTCCACACATTGTACACCTTGAACACAGAGGGAAAATCTCAGCTATAGGCCTCTCCCCGAAAGGCAGTAGTAAACAGGATCCTGTAAATATTGATAACTTAAACAGATCTACAGGATCCTTTTGAATAATACTATGGTACAGATATTGTAGTTTAAATGCTATACCCCAATCTTCTAATTTTAGGTTTTGAAAGGGATCTTAGAGGGTTGCACCTATAAATGAGTTATTACTCCTTTCTGAGCACAACTCTCCCATTTCCCCATCTCATTAAGTTTCCATTTAGCTATTAGATAGGAGCTTCAAAAGGAAAATCCGGTCATGGATAATCTCCAGTTAATGGGCATCTATTGAGCGACTAGGTCACCAGAAAGAATAATTACGCAGTGCCTCTTTGCGCAGTAAATACAAAATCAAAAGCTAATGCATTCCCAAGGCAAGCCAGATTGTTATGGCTCACTGCATCCTCCCTTCAGGGAGAAGGTTGGGGCACCCACCCTGCTTGCTAGGGAAGATTGCAAAGCCATTCCAGAAAAAGGCCATCAGGGGAGGAGAGAGGAAGGCTGGGGCTGGGGGAGCAGCTCCAGGGCTTTGTCAGTTCTAATTGCTCATGTTGGGGTGGGTTAGTGAATAGCAGACATTCTAGGGAACGTTTTGTGCAGCCATTAGGAACTTAGCGGGCCTCTGGGGCTTCTAGCCACCAGTAAAGAATAACAGTGATGATGGAGGGGGAGCTTCAGGCCACCGCCATAAGTCAGCCTGTCTTCTCCGCGGGCCCTCCTTCATCTAAGTAAGACTTCACTCTGCATTGATTGAGGAAAGATGAGCGCAGCCCCCTTGGCCCCAAATAGCACATTAGCCCCAAGCCACACCAGCTCGGGTGTGTGTTGGTACACTCTAGTTTGGGTTTTCAAAATTATATTTCGGTGTAGTTATTTAGGATTTGCAAAACCTGGCATAATTCAAATACTCTGTTTTTCCCCCTTAGAACACTTCAGTTATGGAGGATCAGAATGAAGATGAGTCCCCCAAGAAAAATACTCTTTGGCAGGTAGGAATGACTGCGCACAGATGAGAGAGCAGTTGACGTACTCTTAGACAAGATGCCCCCTCAGCTCAGGACCTCATGAAAACAAGAGCCAAGCAGTTTTGTGTTTTTTGCGTGTAATTTTACTAGTTTCAGAACTCACCCTAATTTATCTTCTGATCCTTAGGGAAGTGTCATTATGAATAGTAAAGATTTTGGAATTTTCACAAAGATTCTGAAGTGACTGTAGCCTAAAATGTTCTATGCCCACTGTCTAAGTCAAAGGTGGACAGTGGTGGTATTTTTTGTCACCAGAATGGCACCATACCACACACCAATGTATAGGCAGTGATGCCTGTTTCTCCCTAGTCCAGGGGTGGGCAAACTTTTTGACTTGAGGGCCACAATGGGTTCTTAAACTGGACCGGAGGGCCGGAACAAAAGCATGGATGGAGTGTTTGTGTGAACTAATATAAATTCAAAGTAAAGGAGCGGAGGGGAGAGCAAGAGAACCCTCCGCTCTTTCGGCTCCGCGGGCCGGATAGAACAGCCGAACGGGCCGGATTCGGCCCGCGGGCCGTAGTTTGCCCAAGGCTGCCCTAGTCCCATCCTTCTTCCTCATTTCTTTTTGGTTTGCCCTTTCCTTTTAAATTCAGATTCCTTCTCTCCTGGCTCTATCGTAGTTTGCCATTTTTCCTCCCAATCCCATTTTGTAGTGGGGTAAAAGGGGCGGGGCATGTAAAGTTTCATGATTTGATGATTTCATCAGTCGTTATGGTACAAATCATTTTTCCCTGCCTGAGGGCACAAAGGCACAACAAGTCTAAATCTGAAGAGAATAATGTTTACAAAATTCTCTAGGTTCATTTGATTTGAAACAAAAGGGTAGATTAGTTAGGAAGAGTGAAGTATCCCCAACACATTTAAGATGAAATGAAGCAACATAAAACAATGCCAGGAAGCTCTTTCTGGGCCCCGCGGGCGGTTAGGAGTCTAGCCGCTGTTTGGGGAACTGTGTGCAGACTGCCTTCTGTTTCCTCCTCCACATCTGTGTCTGCAACAGGATTATCTTCACTTATTATTGATTTTGCAATTCAGTGTTAACAATGGCTTTCAGTTTTTCGTTTATCTGTCTTTTAGTCAACTAGTTAATGGTATGCCAATGCTAGGGAGGGTAGATGGTTGGGAGGCTTTCTGTAAATGAAATAATAACCCGTTTGCTTATCAAATGAGATAACGGGTATGAAAGAATTTTCACTTCATTTGATCGTTTTTGAGTGTTGATTTTTTTGTTCTGAACGTCTTACTAGGAACATGGAAAACTGCTGTTTAATGCTGCCCTCTGGTGGTGCCTGGTGTCAGTGAGCTGTCCCTCACCCAGTTTGCAAGGGAAAAGCATTCCTAGATGAGGAGGTGGTTAAGATAAATGAGATGGGAGATAAATGCCTTCCGACTTCATACCTCTGAATGTGGACATAAGAACTTTCTTATTACAGGAAAGGTTTCTAAGATTTTTATCAAGGAAGGCCAGAGACTCCTTTGGAAATTTACAAAGGATGTCTTTCTGGAATGGGATCAGTCGACTTTCTTTTAGGGGACAAATTGTAACAAAAGCTCTTGCTTCTTTCTATGAAAGACTTCTGAGAGAAGCTCCTAATGGCATGATGGGTGTTTGTAATGCAGCTCTTCCGTTTTCAAGGTTCTCATATGTTATTCCTTCTGGTATTACATATGAAGGCGGCCATCAGAGGAGTGATGGGCAGATAGCTTGGCCAATGTTTGATAGAAGCGTTGAGGTTACTTTGTTTTTAAATAGGGAAGTTACTGAGCCTCATAGGTCAGTAGCAGTTGTGGCTTCTTTCTAAGGATTTAGATTTTTTTTTGCTATTGTCCGGATGCATTGTATTTAATTTCAATTTTTAAAAAACACTTGTTTTTCACCCTGGCTGGTTTGGCTCAGTGGATAGAGCGTCGGCCTGCGGACTGAAGGGTTCAGTTCTGGTCAAGGGCACATGCCTGGTTTGCAGGCTCCATCCCCAGTAGGGGGCATGCAGGAGGCAGCCATCATTGATGTTTCTCTCTCTCTTTCCCTCTCCCTTCTTCTCTGAAATCAATAAAAATACATTTTTAAAAATACTGGTTTTATACTAGGACTGTGTAGATTTGATGAGAAATGCAGTTAGTATAGGAGTATGGGATATCCATAAACCTACTATATAATTATATAAGGCAAAGAACCTTTCAGGCCTCCATGGTTTACCTTGGGCCACCTTCTGAGTAGGTGAACAAAAGAAGGGAGTGAAAGTCTCAGTTTTGCCAGCAGTTTTTAGGCCTGGCAACAATATGGAGATCCAAACTGTTTGGTAGAACAAAGCTTTTTAACTTTGTATGCATATAGGCATAACCCATGGACACAGACAATAGGGTAGTGAAGGCGGGGTGGGGTGGGGGGCTGGAGGGGGTTAATGGGGGGGCGGGGAAAGGGGACATATGTAATACTTTGAACAATAAAAATTAAATAAAATGAAGCTTATTAGATGCCGTTGTTTCATGCGTCTTCGTTGGATAGACCAGTGGTTTTCAAAGTGTGGTCCTCGGCGTCAGCATCACTGGGAGCTTGTTAGCAATGCAGATGCTTGGGCTCCACTCCAGACCTGGAGTCAGAACGTCTCTGCATGCTAACAAGCCCTTTGTTATTCGGATGAACGCCCAAGTGCAGGAACCTTTGGCATAGACCAATCAAGCGTTAACTTTCAGCTTTGAGGAAGTAATACTATTAATAGTCAATCAGTTGCCACTTCGCCAAGTTGAGCAGTTTTCCTAAAATGGTCATCTCTAACATTAGTTATCTGATAACAGCATGGTTTGGGAATAAGCATTAGAAAATGATGATTTAAGACGCCATTAAGCTTTAGCAGTAGCTGTAACTTTGGCCTTTACCTTTGAGACTCATTAGAGGATATGGGCTCTGAATACAGTTTTAATTATTTCCTGAATGAATTAATAAAGGATTGAGTGGCTTTAGGGTAAAACTGGCATTTTAAGATTAAATACCCCGAGTGAAAAATGTTTCTAATGAAATACCAATTAGATTTCTTTTCCTTGTCAAACTAATTACGCTTTTGTGTGTATTTCTAAAATAGATAAGTAATGGAACATCGTCTGTGATCGTCTCCAGAAAGAGGCCATCGGAAGGAAACTATCAAAAAGAAAAAGACTTGTGTATTAAATATTTTGACCAGTGGTCTGAATCAGATCAAGTGGAATTCGTGGAGCACCTTATTTCCCGAATGTGTCATTACCAGCATGGACATATTAACTCGTACCTGAAGCCCATGTTGCAGCGGGACTTCATTACTGCATTACCAGGTAACTCTGCCTGTCTCCCCGAAAGCTGGGCAGTGGAAGGGTGCCCTGGGCAGCTCTGCCAAGGTGCCTGTGAGAGGGTGAAGGGGGACAGTGCGAGGCAGCCTCTGAGACCCACTGTGAGCTCCTGTATGGTGTTTTGGAGACCAGTTCAGATTTAGCGTCTCTAGGCAATGAAGGCAGTTTCTGTGATGAATGGTGTGGGTCATGGTCAACATCGTGTTTCATTGAACTTGTTTAATGATTAATGCTGTGATATTTATTTTGATGTAGTCTATATATAATCTTCATTTTGTCTTTATAACTAATTTTTTTAAAGGAACAATTTGTCTTATATTCTTTGTGTTTGGGAAGTTTAGGATGTTCATTGGTATCTAAAGTGACACTTAGGGCCCTGGCCAGTGTGGCTCAGTTGGTTTGAACATTGTCTAGGACGCAGAAAGGTCTTGGATTTCATTCCCAGTCAGGGCACGTACTCACATACTCAGGTTGCAGGTTCGATCCCAGGCGTGAGACAGCTGATGGATGTTTCTCTCTCACATTGGTGTTTCTCTCTCTCTCTCTCTCTCTCTCTCTCTCTCTCTCTCTCTCTCTCTCCCCTTTCCCCCCTTCCCTTCCTTTTCCTCTCTCTAAAATCAATAAAAGCATGTCCTCGGGTGAGTATTAAAAAGAAATGAATAAAGTAACACTTAGGGAATGGCAAAAACCTATTGGGAAAACTGATAGCATGTCTTCATTACATTTCTCAAAACTTATTTCTGCATCCTCCCTCGATTCCCTGCTTGCTTGCATGCTCGCTCCCCACCCCCACTCTTCCGGTTAAGTTTACTTTGAATTTTTTAGAAATAGACCACTTTTGTTTGTTTTTTTAATAAGAGCTCTTTCAAATCATTTTAATAACGTGGCAGTCAAAATATGAAAAGCAGACCTAAACTTGTTCCCTTTAAGGGGGGCGCTGCCATGATTGCTTCACAGAAGCAAGATGAAAGGTAATGACACCGATTCCAAAGAGCAAGGGTGGGAAGAAGGCTTCAAGGCTCACAGACTGAAAAGCTTGGTTTCGGAAAGTCTCAGAGGGGTCACAGGTGGCAGGAGAGACAGGAAATTTTAAGGGACCTTCACAGTACGGGGCGCGGTTGCTGGGTCATCAGCACCTTGAAATGTTTCTTGATGGTGATTTGGTGTTGAGAGTATTTGTCGTCTGGGGAGAACTGAGCAGGGTGGGCCGAGTAGGTCTGTTGTCCTATGGATCAGACTTCTTCAGGGTAGAGACCCGGTCTCCCTGTTCATGGAGGTGATCCTGGAAAAACACAGTCTCGCTGAAGCAGGAGGTTCTGACCCCATCTGCAGCTCAGTCTACTGAGGGCTCCAGAAATAGACGACTTTTTAGAATAGTTTCAGGTACAGAGAGTTCTCGTATCTTCACACACACACCCCCTCGCCCCCCCCCCCCCCCACACACACAGCCTTCACCACTGTCAGCATCCCAACCCATAGTCGTACATTTGCTACAATACAGGGACCTACACTAGCACATCATTGTCACCCACAGTCCAGACTTTACGTTAGGGTTTACTCTTGGTGTTTTAATTGGGTGGGTTTTGATAAATGTTTACTGACATGTATCTACCATCATAGCATCATACAAAACAGTTTCAATGCTCTGAAAATCGCTCTCTGCCTCTTTATCCCCCTTTGATTTTCTGTTTCTCATTCATTCATTTGTATTTCTTTTTCTCTCTCCATCTCTTTCTCTCTTCTTCATCATCTTCATCTTCATTTTAAAATTCATGTCTGGCTAGGTAAGACAGAAATATTTCACTCCCGAAGAGAATGCTGGCCAGAGCGTTTTCCTCTGCCATGGTCATTGTAGTCTGGAAGTTACAGCTGCCATGCCAAGGCAGGCCTAGAAACAGCCAGGGTCAACCAGTGCCATTGCCACCACTTCTGCCTGTCAGAGCTTGCGGATGGCCCCTCACGGAGCGGCTCCTCGCTTAGCCTGTCTGTGGTGTGCAGTGCGTCCGGACCCCGTGTTCCAGGCACTGTCCCAGCAAACAGGACCTGGGCTCAGGTCTCAGACCGGACACCTGGGCTGCACGTTGGCAGGCCAGCGTCTGACTTCTAATCCCTCTCCCAAAGCTGGTACACTGGGCGTGTTAAGGGTAAGGGGAGTGAGCTTAGAGAATTTTGACTCTGTTGTTTTTATGCTGAAATATAGCACTGTTTGCCCCATTTCTTTCATTAGTATTTCTGAAAAGCAAAATAGGATCCCTCTCTTTCTAGAATTGTAATAATAGTAGAAAGGAATCCTAGCCATCACTTGGTCCCCTTTCTCATTGTGTGGACTAGGACGCCAAGGATCAGAGAAAATGGGTGAAATGCCCAGGATCTTACTTACATCTTGGTCATTGTGGTGAGTGTGCAGGTGTTGGTGCAGGTTGGTCCCAAAGTTAGTGCAAAGGCTGAAATAATTTACAGCTGAGATTACTTGGGAAACTTCCTTAAATTGGCCTAAAGTATAGAATACAACACAATTCAGTAATACGTATTGTTAATCATGGGAGAGAAAGAAAAAGGTGTAAGCCGTGAATTGCATGAGATGGAGGGAATTTGAGTAGGCAGTGCCAGATCTCAGAACCCCGTCGTCCAGGCCTTCCTGCTGCCTCCGGCTGCTGCTCACAGCAAGAAAAGTCAGGGTGACTCTAAAGTTGCTGATTGTGCTTATTCTTCAGAAGTGCTTTCAGCTAAATGAAGCTATGCCTCCAGTTTTCTTAAGCACATCTGTTTATTGATTATTTTTCGTTTGCTTTCTACTGGTTGGGTCTTATTTTCTTTTCCCCTGTAATTTACTTCTCAAACATGTTTACAGACTATCCACGAGGTGGCACTGTTGTTCTCCTGACTTGTAGAGTATAGTTCCGAGGCCGCTCCTTTCCTTGAGGAGTGTACAGCCTTGGAGAAGAGACAGAACAGATGAACATGTGTTATGTATATAACTACGGTTAGTATAATTGCACACGATCTAGTTTTCATTACAGCGAATTTTAAGGTATTGTCCATATTTCTGTTAAAGTGGAATTTTGTGGTATTGAATATTACATGAAATGAATGGACCATTGGCTAGGACATGGAAATATTTTTGTTAAAATACTATTTGTTTTCGTTTTAACAGGATTTGATCTGAACATATATACATATGTCAGTATATATCATATGTAGGACTCTAATAGCTGGGGACAAGCTGGCCCAGTAGATTGTGTTAGTTAGTGTCTAGTAGACTTGAATTAAACCTGGCATTAGTTCCTTAACACAGACCCAAACTTAAGAGCATTGGGGGAGAAACAGGTCCACGTGTATGTTCATACTTGGATTTAATAATGTGTGGAGCAACTTATCATTATTCTGCTTTGGTGTTTAACTTTTACTGTAGATGATTTTGAGTTTTAATTTTCACTCTGCTGACATTGACAGTCAACTTAAGACTTCTTTTGGTTGTCAGAATTCTGTAAAAATTGTCTATCATTTTAACTTTTTGATGCTCTGTGAATAGCATACCTGTTAGTATAGAGAAAATGGAAAAATGTTTGTGGTCTCTGGCTCCTTTTGGTTCAGTGGAAAAAGTGATAATTATGATATGCTTTTCTAAAAATCATGGTAAATGTTTAGTCTGCAATGTCAATTTCTGCAGGCTAAGTTTGTGGTTTGTAAGAACTGTTGTTAAAGGGGAATTTTACCGTTTGAAGTAGAGGCAGATTGTACTTAAAGGATGATAAGCATTGGTGATCCCCTTGGTGAGGTGTCTAAGCAATTAAGACTTTTGAAACATTTCACTTTTGAAACATTTCACTTCTTGGCTGTGGTTTGTTCATTTGTTCTATCCCCAAGTAAGGATGATAAGTCAGTGTGGACTGGAAGTGGGACAGAGACTAGATAAAAGGTCTCGGGGGACGTGGAAGAACCAGAGGGAAGCTAAGGCTTTGGGCTGGATGCAGGGCCAGAGCCCCAGCCCAACCCAGTGAAACAGCTGTGGTCATTGGCTTGAGAATCACTTAATAGGTGTGTGAGCCCCCTTGTCAGAACCTCAGTTTCCTTATCTGTGTGGGAATAATCCTCCTGTATAGTAAAAGCCTAATATGCTAAGTGTCCGACCAGTCATTCGCTATGACGCACACTGGCCACCAGGGGGCAGACGCTCAGACCTGTAGGTTAGCTTGCTGCTGGGGTCCGGCAATCGGGACTGGGCGAGATGGGCTGGACATGCCCTGGAGTCCTCCCGCGGTCCCTCCCCTGCCCTGATCATGCACCAGGCCTCTAGTAATAATAATAATAACAATAATACTTTATGGGATATTGTGAAGATGAAAGAATGTATATAATATGCCTGGCATCTGGTGGGTATTCTGAGGATGGCAGCTTGAAAAAAATAGAAAAAGTCCAGAGAGACAGGAAACACCTGCTTCTCCGGTAATAAGATTTATTGCCAGGAAGTTTTAATTACTCACCCACTAATTTCTGTATTGATTCATCCTGACATCATACAGGTGGGTGTGTGTGGCACTTCGTTGAAACAACAGAATGTTGGACTTTGTGACCTGAGCATAATTTCTCTTCATTTCTGCCTGGGTCCTTAGGTCACTATATTCCAGGTTAAAGCCTCCCAGTGACGGACTGCTGTTAGTAGTTGCATTGTTGTTTTTGTTTGGGTTTGCAACTTCAGATTTTACAAGGATGAAGAACTGTGATTGGGAAGGGGCAGCAGGGGTGGGTGGGGACCAAGCTTCTTTGCAGCTGTTCTTTGAAATGCGTTTCTAAAATAATAAAAGTTTCTGTAATTGTATGATCTAAGCAGCTGTGTTAGAACTGGCTGTAGTCAAGGGCATTGAACTGACATTACACATTTGAGTTTCATTTTGATACAGCGTTATTTATGTATTGAGCTTTGAAATTTGTGCCTTTTAATTGTTTTAATTTATTGTTGAAATTTTTCCAGACCTTCATCTGGTGCCTATAATTAGCCACAGCAGCACTTCTTCAGCTTTGTGAGCGCAGCGCTCTGGCCTTACTTTCTGGGGCTCAAATGTGTTGTTGCCTCGGAAAGGGGGTGGTGGTGGGAGATGGGCAGTCTCAGCAAGATAGGGTACAGGAGAGGCAGACAGCGTATCAGAGAATGCTTAGTTTAACACCACCAGGCATGTTTTAGCCAGGCAAACGGGCCGCCTCACTCACCTGAATAGACTTGGAACCAGAAAGTGACAGGGTCTGCATGGCTGCTGGGGGGCCCCAGGATATTAGAGGGGGCTTAGCACTTCGCTGGAGGGGATGTGTAATACTTTCTCTCAGAAAATAACAAAGAAGGGGACACTGCTTAGCTTCCTTGACCAACAATATCAGCCTCATAAGCCTTTGGGGACTTGGGGACGAGAGAAGGATAACAATCTGACCCTTATTGAGTACCTGTTCTGTACCTGGCTCCTTAGTAACCTCTTATTAGCCTTCCCAACCGAAGTTTATTAGCCCATGGGTGAAGATTCTAAAAGAAAACATGGTTAAAGCTGGCTAAGAGATTCTGGCAAATACTTTTTCAGTCCTAGAAGTGAAGAGGCACAGGGAGAAGCCCATGTGATTACCCATGGATTTATGGCCCTGATTGTAAACAAACTAGAGGCCCGATGCACGAAAATTCATGCAGGAGTAGGCCTTCCTTCCCCCGGCGGCCGGCACCGGCTTCCCTCCGGCACCTGGGACCCAGGACCTGGGTTCACTTCGGCCACTGCCGGCAGGCACCCGGGACCTGGGCTTCACTCGGCCTCAGCTTTATCCGGAAGGACGTCCAATCTAATTAGCATATTACCCTTTTATTATTATAGATGTGGTCAGAAAGATGGGGGAAAAAAGGGACACAATCACAAAACAGGTAGCCAGAACCTTTGAGAATGGTATCAAGAAGGCAAAAACCCTGACTAATGTAAAATTGTCCACAATGGTTAAGTAATCTGGGAGAGTTAAAACAAACAAGTATTTGAAGCATCAGTATGAAGAATGAAGGGACTGTCTGTCTCCTTGGGATAGATTGTGTAGTAAAAATACAGCATATTTTCACTTATCTTTTTCTTCCCCACTAAGAATAGTGGGTTTGAAACCAGAAAGGATAGAAAAATTGTAGTCCAAGAAAGCTAGGAAGATATTTAGGAAACACGGGCTCCTGTAAACAAGCCGACCGAAGATATGTCATTGCTCGTCAGGAGAGTGGCAGAGCCTGGAGTTGGCTCTCAGAATTGTAGGACAGTGAGAACCACGGGAGAGCGCCTGGGCAGAGCCATGCCCCTTCCAGCTTGTCAGCTGTGTCTGGTAATCCTGCATGGTTGTACTCCGAAGTGATTGGTGTGCAGAGTGCCTGGCTTTAAGAACTGGAGAAGGTGTATTTGGGGGCTATGGACGGATAAATTTGCAGTTATACTCTAGCAGAATTCTTAAATGGATTATCAAATGTTCATTAGCACCTGAGAAGACTTTAGGTTTGTGTAAGCATGTTAAAAGCTGTTGTCTCTGAGAGGTGGGATTTAGAGATTTAAATGTTTATAATATTTCTGAAATGAACTTGGTATCCTATATAATAAAAGCGTAATATGCAAATCAACCGAATGGCAGAACGACTGGTCGCTATGATGTGCACTGACCACCAGGGTGCAGATGCTCAATGCAGGAGCTGCCCCCTGGTGGCCAGTGTGCTCCCACAGTGGGAGCACCGCTCAGCCAGAAGCCGGGCTCATGGCTGGTGAGTGCAGTGGTGGTGGTGGGAGCCTCTCCCGCCTCCGCTGCAGGCAGGTGGTAAGGAGTAAGGGGTCCCAGACTGCGAGAGGGATGTCTGACTGCCGGCTTAGGCCTGATCCCTAAGCCGGCAGGTGGACATCCCCCGAGGGGTCCGGGACTATGAGAGGGTGCAGGCTGGGCTGAGGGACTCCCTCCCCCCCCCCCCCAAGTGCATGAATCTTGTGCACCTAGCCTCTAGTTGATATATATGTTAAAAAGGGACACAAAACAGCTAGTGCCAACTTGTAAACAAAAAATGCAGTCCCCACTTTATGTGGTATGCATCAGCAAGGGAACACAGGGTAACCATACCAAAGTCACTTATTTCCCTTTTGGATAAGGTTTTACCAGACTAATAGTGCAGAAAGAAACATGATGTAGAGGTGGTAGTGTCGTCATGGGGCAGAGTTTCTCCAAATATTCCTGAAGACTAAATAGAGAGATGTGGACTAGACAGTAGTCCATCCAGGAGGTTCTAGTGTCTCAGTGTGGGTGCCTTGTGAGAGTTTAACAACTGGGCCAAGGACAGCCTGGAGGGAAATAGGTAGACTTCTGGGTGCTGTCCTTGGTTCTGACCCATTTAACATGGTCGCCCACCAACTTGCGGTAAAGACTGACTACATTTGCCCATCATGCAGTTCTGGGGTGGAACACCCACTCTGCTTGGTTGTCTTTAAGAGGACCCTTGCACTGTATGGGGTAAACCTCTTTAAGATTCTACAATTTGTAGACATGTGGCTCCTTTGAGAATTTTACCTCCACCAGAAGGAGATGAAGAAATGATTGACAAAAATACATCTAAGTTCAACCGACTTTAGGCTTCTTCAGCTGTCAGCATTTTACCTTTTTGTCTCCTTAGCTCCAAGGGATTCACATAAACTGTGGTTAATAGGATGGTAGGTTTCAAGAGAATAAACCAGAGGGGCAGGAACACAAGCTGGAGAAAGAGCTCGGAGCTCCGGTCTTGGCTCTACGCCTGTGTAGTGGTGACACCTTGGGTGCTTGACCTCTCTGTGCCTCACCTGTAAAGTCCGGAGAGTCATCATTCCATAGTGACTTTAAAATTTCAGTTATGTCCAAGTATTTTGTCATATTATCTGACAGGTGGAGAATTGTCCAGGTTCAGCTTTTACACCTAGTAACTGTTGCCCTGAATTGCTTTATATTAAAAAAGTCAGAACCAAAAAGAAGTATGTATGTTTGTGTGCACACGTGTATCTGCAGAACTACTGACGTTACTCAAGCGTGTGATCTGGTTCAGGGTTTCTTTAGTCCTCTCATCTTTACGGAAAGGGTGGTCCATTTCCATTTCCCCTCCCATCTCTTCATTGCCTTTTCTGTTTTGTAGAGCAAGGCTTAGATCACATAGCAGAAAACATTCTTTCCTACCTGGATGCCAGGTCTCTGTGTGCGGCAGAGCTGGTCTGTAAAGAATGGCAGCGCGTGATCTCCGAAGGAATGCTGTGGAAGAAGCTGATTGAGCGAATGGTGCGCACTGACCCTCTGTGGAAGGGACTTTCCGAAAGAAGAGGGTGGTGAGTACTGGGGTTGCTTGTTCCCTGGAAAAAGGTGTCTTGGACCTGGGGTCACTTTGATGACTCAAGAAAGCAGTTAGACTTGCCAAATGCATTGGCCCATTTTAAACAAGCGCGAAAAGACGAGTGGTCAGGGGTTGGGTGGGGGAGTTAAAGCTGTTAGAATTTTTCCTTCTGCGATGTACATTTTCTTTGTATTTATTAACTGTGAGGAAGTTTGTATTGGTTGAGTGATTTGGCTTTTCAAAGCTTGTATGTGTGCTTTTCCTTTCCCGTTTTTCTTAAGTGATGATACCATTACCAAGAGATAGATAAGAAAAAAGAAAATACGAGAAAATGGAATAATGCCATCTTGCTGTTGGTTATTGTTCCAGATGAAAGATAACGGGAAGCACAGCAGGCGGTTCTTTTTGTTGTTTCTTAGAGGAAACTCATTAACTGAGACACAGCTCTGTTGCCTAGGACTCATCAGGAGCCTGGCCTAGTGAGCACAGAGAAAGAGCCACAGATGCAGGACGGGTGGCAGTGATGTGAGCGAGGGTCAAGGCTGTGTTTTCTTTTTCTTTTTCTTTTTTTTAAAGTATATATATTTTATTGATTTTTTTACAGAGAGGAAGGGAGAGGGATAGAGAGCTAGAAACATCGATGAGAGAGAAACACTGATCAGCTGCCTCCTGCACACCCCCCGCTGGGGATGTGCCCGCAACCAAGGTACATGCCCTTGACCGGAATGGAACCTGGGACCCTTCAGTCCGCAGGCTGACGTTCTATCCACTGAGCCAAACCAGCTAGGGCAAGGCTCTGTTTTCTTTCTGGGAGGAAGTTTGGTGTGTACCAAGTTAGGTTTTTCACAAAGCGACATTAGCACTTTTTTTGTTAAACTATAGAATGAAAGGCTAGATTATTGTGCATTGGGTATTCAGAAACTAAAAGTGTAGGATCATGTTAGAGAGCTGTAAATCGAAGTAAACTTGTGTTTAACACATTCAGACTCAGAAATCCTGTTTTTGAACTGTTAAAGCTCAATGCATGTCAAAAGACTTGAATGATACAATATCTTTGTAAGCACCATGTTTAAATAAAATTCACCCTCTTTTGTGCAAAAATGTAACATCTGTTTGTTTTTATTTGCCAGGGATCAGTACCTGTTTAAAAACAGACCCACAGATGGCCCTCCCAATTCATTTTATAGGTCATTATACCCAAAGATTATCCAGGATATAGAGGTAACTTTATGATTTATCTCTTTTTATGGGCTCTCTGTGTCTTGTTCTCAACTTTTTATGTTGTGTTAGTGTTCTGTTGATCTAAAATCATGGGACAAGTAATTTTTTTTAAGTTGAACTCTTAGAGCAAATGTGTCACACTCAATGTAGAATCTGTAGCTTTCTTCAGAATATGTCACGTCTTCTTATAAAAAAGATCTGATTTTTCTTAGCCCTGAAATGCTTCTGCAGGGCTGCCATCATTAAAACCACAATCCAAAGTCAGATTTTCATTCTAATTTGTTAAAATTTCCAAAACCCAAGGCCCAGATTTTTCGGCAAGCAGTTCTATAGTTTTGAACCACATCTTGAGAACTAGAGAGGGCGCAGTCTCAGTTTCCTCTGTAAATTTCCCATATTTTTTCATAAAAAGGACTCAAAATATGATTGTGAGCAACAATTAAGTGAATTTTATGGAGCAAATTGTGCTGCTGGACCATTTGGATGTGAGTGGGACTTCACCAGACCAGTAAAACTCTGTAAACTTGACGAGCACCACTGGAGGCGTTTGATATTGTTCATGTGTTCTAATTGGTTCAGTTTTATTATTTAGCCCTTTTCCTTGAACCAGGAAAGACACGCACAGGCATTTCTCATTAACTCTTTCACATGTGTTCTTGGCAGGGCCTGGTTACTTCACTGTTTCCTCCTTGGCAGAAAACTTGAGCCTCCTCTGGGCAGCGCTGTATCACCCATAAAGTTATACGTGAAGTAACCCTCTCCCCCAGGTGATAGACATAAAAGTTATTGTGCCAAAATTCATTAACGGAGAAACGTGCTTTTTTGGAGGCCCCCCCACCCCCTTTTTGAGGCAGATGTGAACTAATGGAATCATTCAGTTAGTGGTAAATCTGAATGTGACTGGAATGTCATTATTTGAAGCACAAACCCTTGTCTTGAGTATTCTCCCTAAAATGAGCTATAAAGTAACCTTTTAGGGAGGCTTAAATAATTTCAGTCTGCTGCTGGGCAATCAGAGTGTTTAGGAATTAATTGATCCATTGGCAGAACTTAGAATAAATTGCCCCTACAGTGTTAGTAGCTGAGACAGTGTTAACTTGAATCTTAGGTTGGTGTGTGTTCAAGGGAGAGGGGCTGTCTCTTACCCTTTAGATACTTACGCTAAGACATTGCTTTTTCAAACATCTTGGGATCTAGATTACTTTTTGTGCCCCCTCCCAATTATTCTTTACAAAGTAGCTCTAAATTTCCTTGAATAATTTAGTAAATCCTTTATTATGAGAAGCATGATGTTTAAGGTCAGTCATTGATAAGTAGGGGTTTTGGAAGAACTGTGATCAGGTTGAAGATTTGGTGACATGGATTATTTTATTTTACACCCCCCACCCCCCTGAGTACTATTGTAATTGACAGTATGAACTTAATATTCTGTAGCATGACAGTATGTGACACCACCTAGCATATCTGTTTCCTCGGGCTGAAATAACATTTTTAAGTTAGCAGAGGAGGCAGATGTGAGGGAAAATAGAGCTATGGGGGAAAACCCTATTTGACACAAAACCTCCATCATGGTGGTCTGCCCAGTGGTCCTTAAAGTGTGGTTTGGAAAAATCCACTGGTTGGCCACAAGGGTCTCCTCCAGATTTTTGTGGGCTAGATCTCTTAGTGTAAGGGACAATGTTTTATACTGGTGTATTCACGAATAGTAATAATAATAAAAAGAATACTTGTGCTAGATCCTTTGTCAAGCATTTAACACTGGACAATACTGAAAGTAGTGAGTAGCTGTGATCAACCATATGTTCTGCATTTCATACAACTTTCTGTACTAACCCCATCCAAATAGAGATCTTTACCTCTCTTTTGGGAGAATGTTTAATACTGTTCAGGATGGACACACAGGCAGAGAGTTTTGTCTGTGATCCATGGATCAAACAAATGAGAGACTCACAGGCTTGGCTCTTGCCCATATTGTTGACATGAAACCCCCACAAGCAGAATATAATAATCACACGTACCTTTTTTGATTGAGCCCTTGCCGTGTACTGTGAACTATGTTGTGAGACTTACATAGGTTATTGCATTTATTTATTTATTTATTTATTTATTTTTAAAAATATATTTTATTGACATTTTACTGAGAGGAAGGGAGAGGGATAGAGAGCTAGAAACATCGATGAGAGAGAAACATCGATCAGCTGCCTCCTGCACACCTCCCACTGGGGATGTGCCCGCAACCAAGGTACATGCCCTTGACCGGAATCGAACCTGGGACCCTCCAGTCCGCAGGCCGACGCTCTATCCACTGAACCAAACCGGTTTCGGCAGGTTATTGCATTTAATTTCTACAAGGTCCCTATCCCCATCTGTAATAAGGGGGAAACTGAGACTAAGAGAAATTTTAGAACTTGCTACCTGGTTATGTAGGAGAGGTGGGCTTCGTGTTGTCATTTCAAACTGGAGAACTCAAGCAGTGAAGGAGAAAGGTGTATGCTGTTACCTACCTACAGACCTCAGGGTGAACGCGTCTCCCTCCAGTTGTGTGAGTGCTCAGTGTCCTTGGCTGTCTCTTGAAAGAGGGTATGAGTAGGATAGGATTAGTTGGCCTTGTTTTAGTCGTCCCATTTTGGTGTCCTGAACTGGGATTTGTCTCCTGCATCTCAGAGCACAGGCTGGATGAAGGCCTTTGAAGCGCACGCCTTGGAACAGCCCTCTGGTGAAATGATGGTGTGTCGTGTCGCACCTTTTAATAAACCGCATTTTATTCGGGGAAAGTGGGGAGCTTTTTTGTGGTTTGCAAACTTGATATTAACATTGTCCTGACCAGAGAATGCTGAAACTTGCCCACCCACCCAGTTGTGTTTAGGCTTCTAAAAATAATGTTATCCCTCCATACTCAGACATCTGTTTTCACTCTATTGCCAATTTAAATGCCGCTGTATACTCTGTGTATCATGGCTACTTTCCCAGTATTTTGAAAATTTGCACAGGGTAAGGGGATTTTACAAGTTCTCAGAAACACGAAATACTCCTCTACAGTAGCCACACCACATGATGTCCAAGTGACATGGCAGGTATCTGTAATTGAAGAGGTGCACCTGCGTGTGTCCTGTATGGCTGCTGCTGAAATGGAGGCGTTGAATTGCATTAGAAGGCTGCGCCCCCTTCCTGGGTGTGGTTGGGCGGGGCTCAGGGTTATCAGGATTAACTAGCAGCCTAGATTGAGACCACCAATCCTGGCAGTTGGGTGGGGAGATTTTTTTGGGTCAGAGCCTACTCCTCTTGGCCTGTGTTCTGTGCACACGAGGAAGAGGGTCGCTGCTGCCATTTGTAGGCACTGTGACAAACCCCTGCCCGTGTCATCTCATTTGATCCTCTCAGCAGTTTGGGGGAAGTAGATATTTTCGCCTTTTTTACAGAGGAGCAGACTGCAGCTCAGACAGCCCAAGTCACTTGCCAAAGCTGCTAATTGACCTAGGTATTTTCTACCACAATGGCTGCCGTCTGTTTCTGAGGGTCTAGTTTTTCTAAAAAGACCTGGCTCATAAGCATTCTAGTAAGAGTTGAGGTTGTCCAATACGGTGGCAGGCAGTATTTTGGGCAGGCACAGTCAGCAGGATGTGCTGCCTGCTTCTGTGGGTGGCCTCGGGCCTGAGAAGTGGAATTGGAACCAGGGCGGCGTGCAGCAGGGTCGTCCCACTCCCTGGCCTGCTTTCGTGTCGCTTTCCTGGCATTTTGAAACAAACACTTGTTTGCGGATTAAGAAACCTAATAATTTCGGAAACAGCTCTGAGTGGGGCTTCCTAAAATGATCCATCAAGAATGATTTGGCAGACTTCTTCTCTTAAAATTCAGATGTGTGGATTAGAAAACGAGGCTCTTTCTAAGCACTGAGCAGCAGAGCCGTTTTCTGACTTGCATTCGACTTAGAACGTGAGCTTCCGCGAGGCCTGGCGTCTGCCTCTTGTCTGAGGGTCGGAGATAGAGAACATGGCTCGGCCTCCCTGTCGCGTGTGCTCTGTCCAGGCGTAGGCTGACCGCATAGCCTCACCCCAGCTCCTCTCTGTTGTGTGGCTTTAGGTACAAAGGTTATAATCAGGTCACCCAGTTTTAGAAAAAGTATAGAGCAAAGGGAGACCATAACATGCAGGAAGTTCTTTTTGGTTTGAGGAGCCCCCCACTCCCTCCTTTTTTAAAAAATATTTTTTTAATTGATTTCAGAGAGGAAGGGGGAGAGAGAGAGAGAGAGAGAGAGAGAGAAACATCAATGAGGAGAGAGAATCATGGATCAGCTGCCTCCTGCAGGCCCCCTACTGGGGATCGAGCCCGCAACCCGGGCATGTGCCTTTGACCGGGAATTGAACCGTGACCTCCTGGTTCATAGGTCAACTCTCAACCACGGAGCCACGCCGGCCGGGCCCCCACTCCCTCTTCAAAAAAATTTTTTTCAAACTCCCATGTGATGGTAAACGTGCCTTTTCATTCACTGAAATATAGAGTAACAAAGCTACTTATTGATTCAATAATATTTTAAAAATAATTGTGTATATTTTGAACTAAGAACAGCTATATGAATTTTTAAAATAACACCTGGTATATGTGTGAGTGTGTGTGTGTGTGTATGTGTGTGAGAGAGAAAGAGAGAGAGAGAGACAGACAGACAGAGACAGACAGAGGTAGATATACGTTACATATTCATCTCTGGAATACTTTGGGTTCATGTGGAGTAATGCATTCTGCCGCAGCTCTGAGCCCATGGGTGTAGCCTGAACACGGTACCCACTGCTGAGAGTCACTGGCCATGAATAAGACTTGTTGCCAGCGCACCTGCCTCCTAGTCAGCATTTTCCTGTTCTGCTTTAGCATGCCGAGGGGCTCAGGCACATCTGAAAAGACACCGTGTCTCTAAACGATTCCAAGCACTGCGTCCAGGGTAAGAAAGTCTTTACATTCTGGACCCCTTTTTACAGACGTGCTGACACAGACAGAACCGTTGTCTGCCTCGATAGCAGTGGCGGAAGTGGTGCACAGTAGTTTGGCTTGGGCATGTGCTCTATGTCTGACACTTTACAAACTCACTAGAGGTGATGCTGCCGGCAGGATTGATTGCCTCCTGCATGCACTCCTGCCGGGCCTGGGGAACCTGCGACTGAGGTATGTGTCCTTGATCAGGAATCGAACCCACGATCCTTCGGTCTGCAGGCTGACACTCTAACCACTGAGCCAAACCGGCCAGGGCTGCAAATCTTAGTGGGAAAAGCATGGACTTAGAGTCCGGAAGGATGGGTGTGATTTCCAGCTCATCCCATTACTAGTTTTATAGGCTCAAGCAAATTAAACTCCTGCCTTGTTTAAAAAAGGGAAATAATAAGAATTTCCTTCCAAGGCCAGTTCGTGGGTCATTTAACCAAATAAACATGTTTGGAGTATCCCCAGTTCCAGATACTGTGTGCCCAGATGCTGGAGCGGTGCCTCTCTTGAAAGCAGTATGCTTCCTGTTGATCATTTAGTGTCTAGGGCTAGCACAGCTAGTACCTGGAATACACTGGCATATTGGTAAGTGTTGCGTGAATGGTGAAAGATGAGAGCCAGGGCTGCAATGTGCCGTTCCTGTTTTAAAGGAGCTTCAGTCTGGTGGAGGATTGAAAATGGATAACATAAAATTTTTTCTCTAATAGTTGGCCTGTAGTAGTTTTCAGTATCTTTTCTCAATGATCAAGACAATGCTTTGGATGGATACACAGATTTCTCCATATAAGCTTAATATTGTTGGGGGTCTTCCGCCAAATATTTTAATCGGTATTAGAGAGGGACCCAATGAGTTACTATTTATTTGTATGTTTTGGATGCAAATGGCATTCTTGAAACATTCTGAGTTCTGTCTAGGCCTTGTTCTTTTTTTTTTTAATCCAACCCAAACTCATTGGAAATCCTGTGATCGTTGCCAGAAGGGCAGGGAACATTTGAGAAAAAACATTGTTGGGCTAATGTCTTACTTGGAAAAGAACATGATTCCTATCCACAGACAGTTACGCAAACCAAGATGGGGTAGCGGTGGTATGCCGTTTCTGGAAGCAATGCCAGAGTCTGAAGCCTGATAGAATAGTTGATTCACAAAAACTCCTATGTTGCCTCCTTTCTCCCCCAGACTATAGAATCTAACTGGCGGTGTGGACGACACAACTTGCAGAGGATTCAGTGCCGCTCCGAAAATAGCAAAGGTGTCTACTGTTTACAGTACGATGATGAAAAGATTATCAGTGGGCTACGAGACAATTCTATTAAGGTGAATAACTATTTTGTATGTATTATCTTAAAATTGTGGTCACACGTTAGACACTAGAAGTGACAATCTCTTCATTTATTCCTGACTGTGGTTCTGAAGAACCAGAGGCCGAGCATTTTCCTGCACTCACACTAGACCCCTGGGTTCTCTCACTTCCTACCCTTCTCTAAGCACAGGTATGTTCTGTATTCTGTATTAGGGCACCTGGGAAAAACACCTCAGTAGTCCAGGGCTCTTGATGACTTTGTGTGCTGGCGCAGGTGTGCTAATTTGCCTGGAAAGCAGTCATTACCTTTTATGACTTCTGAGAAAGGCTCCGATGATAACACAGAAGAATGACAGAGCAATTTAGATTGCTTTTCAATAGTAGATAAACTGGATTATTTCTGTGTTTAACGTTTGGCAGCTGATCTGACAGATTTTGTTTTACATTGTTTATAGCATATTTTCTCATTTAAGAAAACACTGCAGGGTTGTTGGGTGTTGTTTTTAGTTATAACTTACATACAGGAAAATGCACTTGTTTTGGTGTAAAGCTGTATGAGTTTTGACAGAAGTAATTGTGTAACCACAACAATACGCACGATACAGAACAGCGTCATCATCCCCAGAAGTTCCCTGTCCTGCCCCTTTGTGTTCGACTTTCCCATTCTTCCCCCTAGGCACTGGCCACCATTGGTTTTTCTGTCCCTGTAATTTTGACTTCTCAAGACTAGCCTATAAGTGGACTACACAGCATGTAGCCTTTGGAGTGTGGCTTCTTCCACTTAGCATAGTGCACTGGAGTTTCATCTGTGTTGCTGCACTTAGCAATGGTTGATTCCTTTTTATTGCTGGGTAGTGTTCCACTTTGTGGACGTATCACAGTGTGCTTATCCATTTACCTGGTGAAGGACGTTTGTGTGTCTCGTTTCTCACAATTAGGAGTAAAGTCACCGTAAACATGCATGTAAGTGTTTGTGAGAGCATAAGTTTTCACTTCATTGGAGTAAAAACCCAGGAGTACGATTGCTGACTCAGATGCTAAGTGTGATGTTTTACTGGCTAAGGAACTGCTAAGCCATTTTCCAAAGCAGCGATGCCATTGCTCGTTCCAGGCAGCAATGTGGGAGAGTTCCTTTGCTCGCCTCCTGTCAGCACTTGATAGTCTTGCTTTTTGGCATTCGCCATTCTCATAGGTATGTGGATAGGCCTCTTTTTACTTGCCCAATGGCTGGCTTATCGGTGCTTGTTTATACCACCTATCTATTCATTGGTGAAGTTTCTGTTCAGATCTTTTCTCTCTCTTTTAAAGGGGTTTATTGATTTCATATTGAGGTTTGAGAGTTCTTTACATATTCTGCATGCAAGTCCTTTGTTAGATAAATTTTGCAAATATTTTCTTACAAGCAGGGTCTTTTCATTTTCTTAATGGTAGATTTTAATTTTGATGAAATCCAGTTTTAGCAATTTTTTTCCTCTTATGAATCATGCTAAGAAGTCTTCCACTGAGCTTTTTGAATCTGTAAATTTATATCTTTCGGTCACCAAATTTCAGAAGTTATTGGCTCTTACCTTTTCAAATATCCTTTCTTCACCAGTAGTTTCTGTGTCTTTGCTGAGAGCGTCTCTCTTGTCATTCACATGGAGCATGTTATCTGTACCTCCTGAGAAGAGTTACAGTAGCTGCTTGGAAGTCGTGGCCATGACATCTGGGTGATCTCCAGCCTGTTGTGTGTGGTTGATTGTCTCTTCCCCTGAGGATCTATCACTTTTCTTGGTGTTTGTAAGATACTAATTTTGGATTGTAGCTTGGACAGTATGTGTATTACATCATAAAGACTTTGCAGCCTGTTATAAGCCTCTGGAAAAAATGTCTGGGTGTGTTTAAAGCAGGTGGTTAACCTAGTCAGCTTCAGAACATGAATTTCAATTTCGTTGTGACTTCAGCAGAGAGGGAGTTAGAAGGTTGGGAAGGATTCAGATCTCTTCTCTGCTTCTCAAAGCCTTTAACACTTACCACTGGGGTCTGTCCTGGGCTTGCCCGACCCAGAGCTTGGCCTGAGACTTCAGCAGCAGTTTAATACCAGTTCACTTCTCTCAGCCTTGCTGCGCTGTTCAGTCCGTCCTGCGTGTGCACAGCTCCATCGTGTGCGGTGGATTAAAGGGCCCCTTCTTTCCAGAGCTCTTCTCTTTCGGATTTCCCTATCTCTTCTGCCCACAGGGATCCTTTTTACCTTTTACTCTGGCTGGAAAATGGGGTTTCTCTTGGAATTTTAGTTATCTGTGCCACTGCTCTGGGGTGCGTCTTCATGACTGGGGCCTGTTCTTGAAGCAAAGCCACGTGAGAAGAGGGGAAAATGGGGCCCTCCACATCTGCTTTGGACCCCAGGGATCCCTTTCCCCAGTCCTCTGTCCAGAAAGAATGGTTTAGCTCAAATTTTAACTGCCTCTGCTGCCAGTTCACGTGCAGCCCCTGATGCAGGGAAGTTACTCAGTGCTGCCTCTGTCCCTCCTGCACATCCCACCTGTTTGATGGTTAGCTCCCTTATTTGCTGTGACAGGTTGGTTTTCTTTTATGATTCAAGAAATAAGGTGAGACAGAAACACTGATCTGATCTTATCTCAATAGATTTGGGACAAAACCAGCCTGGAATGTTTGAAAGTGTTGACGGGGCACACGGGCTCCGTCCTTTGTCTGCAGTACGATGAACGTGTCATTGTGACCGGCTCCTCGGACTCCACAGTGAGGTGAGTGCGTGGCCCAGCGGTCTGAGCTTGAGCTCCTCCCAGGAGGAGACTGAGAGCCGCACCTCCTCTCCGTATGCGTCGTGGGCTGTAGTTCAGGACCACTTCGGGTGTGGGTGTAGCTGCATTTTGTGAGGTAGGTCCTGTCCCCATCGCCATGTAGTATAGAGATGGCACCATGCTTTCTCCTAAGAGCACACTGCCTGCCACAGGCCAGCTCCCCCCGGGGGCCGTGCTCCAGAGAGGAGAGGAGGCAGGTGCTCTCCGACTGGGCTGTGGTGGGCATAGCCTACAAAGTCTGAAAGAGTCAGCAACAGCTGTTCGCGGAACCTTTCCAGGGCCACAGAGAGTGCTAGATGTTTTGTGGAATCTTACCCTATTGAATTCTCACATCAACCTTTCTAGTAGGTAGATACTGTCTTTTTGTAGATGTAGAAGGAAACAGATCAGAGAGGTTAAGCCAGCTGTGGGCAAACTATGGCCCGTTCGGCTGTTCTGTCCGGCCCGCGGAGCCGAAAGAGCGGAGGGTTCTCTTGCTCTCCCCTCCGCTCCTTCACCAGCAGCAGTGTTAACATGGCAACGTCGGGAAACACGGCCGCAGCTCCTTCTTCTGAGTGGGCGGATTTATATCCTCCCATTCAGTAGAAGGAACAACCTCTCAATCTTCCAGAGGCTCCTTGTAATGCCCGCGGACGCGTCCCCCAACATCACCCTGGGAATGCGGAGACACGTTATCGTGGTGATGTAGGGAGACACGCCCCTGGAGAGCACACTATCAGAGCATTAGCTAAAAAGGAGACCAACAACACTGTTCCCACTGAAGTGGATGTTTTCAAGACCAAAAACCTTTCAACCCAGTCTACATTGCCATCTACATCTACGTCCCGGTCATAATTTGGAAGTTGCACTAAAGAAAATGTTTAATTTACTGTTTACACATTTTGTTCTTTTCTATTTGTTTTAGTTTTAAATTATTTTATTATATTTAAGTTTAATTTGAAAGGCTTTTGTACCTTTCCTTTGTTAGGCAATTTTATTTTGCCTTTGCCATCTTCAATATAAGGTATGTTATTGTGCTATGATTCCTCCATTTTTTGAAGTTTCAAATTATAATAATTAGTGTTTACATTCTTCTTGTTAAAATGTTTGAAATGAATAAAACTATTGAAATGAAAAAAAAAAAAAAAGACTGTACCCTTTTATGTAATGATGTTTACTTTGAATTTATATTAGTTCACACAAACACTCCATCCATGCTTTTGTTCTGGCCCTCCGGTCCAGTTTAAGAACCCATTGTGGCCCTCGAGTCAAAAAGTTTGCCCACCCCTGGGTTAAGCAATTTGCTCAGAGTCACATAGTTAATCTGAACTTCGAATTTATAGCATTCAAGACTGTCTTCCTATTGCGTAGACTTTCCAGTAATGGCAACGCTTGTTTTCAGATGCCACCCCCAGGGCAGAGTGATGAGGCTGGAAATGGCCGAGTTCCCTCTCAGAAAGAAAGTGGTGGCTGCTGGTTGGAAGTGGGGAGAGTAGAAAGGAAACGTTGTTGGGATCCACTCCTACACCACTGGGACAAGGACATTTCCCACACCCAGTGGCTGTGGTCTGGGTGTGGTGAGGAGTTCATCAGGGCCTGGGATCACGAGTAAAGCCCTGGCTGCTGCTGGTGGCCGGGGAAGCACGTTCTCCAAGGGGCGGGCACACCTCTCCTGTGGACTGGAAGTCATGACGTCTCATTAATTCACACCCATCTATTCACCCAGCAACTTTGAGTCAGAGGCTGGAAGAGGATGTGCCATAGGGACACCATGGGACTGGAGCAGTCACCTGATGTCTAGTGTCCTTTCCCTCGCCCAGTGCTTCCAGGCCCCTGTTTCTGCTGTAGGTCACGTCTCAGCCTGAGAAGCCCAAGTTTTTCCTCCTCTGCTCTGCATCAGCTTGACCTCTGGGGAGGCCGTGGCTACAGAAAAGCTCTGATGTGAAAGGACTGCCCCTAAGCACCCCATATCTCAAGGGTGAACCAACTAGGAGACACTGGCTTTGTCCATAAAGCCATTGGGTGAATAGATGGTTGTGAGATTGATGAGACTTCATGACTTACAGTTCATTAGGCTCCAGGCCTCTCAAAGGTCAAAAAGAGCCTTAACTGTCCTCAGTTCTCCATCCCCCAAGCCCCTCCCCGTCATCTCAGACTCACTGCAACGCCCACTGACTTGAAGAGTCATTTTTTTTACCATCAGTACAAACCTGCAGGTACAATCCATAAACACCCGACTGTTACATAAACCTACACCTGAGCAGAGCCAGACTTGGCCGCCTTCTTTTGAAACACTTCTCAGCAAACAGAAATTGCTCCTTTTAAGCTTGTACTTAGGTGTCAGGTCCCAATCACCACATACAAGGCAAGTCCACACTCCCCAGCCTGCTACAAAGAATGGGCCCCGAGCACGGGTGCCACGCTCTCTCCTGGTCGTCTCCGTAGGTAAGCATTGTGCTGTTCTGTTCTCATCTAGAGTCTGGGATGTGAACACGGGTGAGGTTCTGAACACGTTGATCCACCACAATGAGGCTGTCCTGCACTTACGCTTCAGCAATGGACTGATGGTGACCTGCTCCAAGGACCGCTCCATCGCGGTGTGGGACATGGCTTCTGCCACCGACATCACTTTACGCCGTGTCCTGGTTGGCCACCGTGCTGCTGTCAATGTAGTGGACTTTGATGATAAGTACATCGTGTCTGCCTCTGGTGACAGAACCATCAAAGTAAGTGTATCTGCTTCCTTCTGTCTCTTAGAATGGAGAGAAAGCAGGAGTGGCTCTCCCAGCCTGGTACTTCTCAAGATCTTTATTCTCCTCCGTGCGCTTAGCAGTCCCGGAAGCCATCCCATTCTACATGCTCCTTAAGTTACAGGCACGGGAGGGGAAAAGGGTCATGGGACCAGGAAAGAGAGCAGTCCTCTATTTCATGAAGTCACTTTGCCGGTGGCCTTTATAAGGGGACAAGAACTCACCTACTGAACATGGCCCATGTGCTCGGAGCTTGTACGTTACCACCGCGCGTCGCCCTCCTGGCACACTGTTGAGCAGGTGTCGCCTGCATTGTACACATGTGGCTCACATTGTACAGATGTGGCTCAGTGAGTGAGAACTACACCGGAGATCACACAGCTAGCTAGTGGCAGAGCTGAGACTGGATTTAGTCACCTGATTTTGAGAGCCATGCCTGTCATGCCGCAGACCCTGGGCTGGCTGTTAGAGATGTGATGCGGAACAGCACATGTCCCTGTCTTCAGGAAGCTCAGCGTGTGGACAGCAGACATGTGACAAGCAGTTGCTGTAGTCTAGGGCAGTGGTCGGCAAACTGCGGCTCGCGAGCCGCGGCTTGCCGCTCTGTTGACTAATGAGTTTGCCGACCACTGGTCTAGGGTGACCCACGGGATCGATATCCATTTAATTTTAAAAAATGTAGCTTTCTTACGTTTTTATAACAACTTTATTAAAGTAATTCACATACCATGGAATTCATAATTTTAAAGCACACAGGTCAGTGGCCTTTAGTATAGTTACAGTGTTGTGTAACCATAACAGTTCCAGGACGTTTCAGTCCCCCTCCAAAAGAGCTCAGACCCATTAGCAGTCAGCCCCTCTTTTCTTCCCTGGTCCCTGGCAGTCCCGAGTCTACTTTCTGTCCACGGATCTGCCTGTCTGGACATTTCTTACACATGGAATCGTACAGTATGGGGCCTTTGGTGTAGGCTTCTCTCACTTAGTGTGTTGTTATCAAGGTCCACCCACAGACGCTGTAGCATGTAACAGTACTCATTTCTTTAGTGACTGAATAAAATTTCATTGGGTGGATGTGCCACAGTTTGTTTATCCATTCATCAGTAGGTGGGCATTTTGGTTGTTATACATTTATCTGTTATGAATAACGCTGCCATAAACATTTGTGCGGACATGTATTTTTCAATTCTCTTGGGATGATAACTCTGTGTTTAAGTTTTGCCAAACTGTTTTCCAAAATGGCTACACCAGTTTACAATCTCACCAGCAATATATGAATATTTGAATTTGGCTAAAAAAACCCCCCCCAAAACGCTTCTTTGTATGACCTGCACTAAACAGCATCCTAGTATGTGTCACCCCACAGATCACAGACTAGGTTGCATCATACGTTAGATTGTATGAGGTAATTCACTCAATGCTCAGCCACACCATTATACAAGACCAGTGCCTGGAAGTCAAGAGGGCCTGGGCATAATAGCCTGGAGGAATTCTCCATGTCCTTGTCAACACTTGGTATTGTCTGTCTTTTTATTATAGTTTTCCTAGTGGGTGTGTGGTGGTACCTCTGTTAATTTTGTTTTCTATTTCCCTAATGCCTAATGATCTTTTCATGCGCTTGTTGGCCATTTTTATGTCTTTGGAGAAACATCTATTTAAATCTTTTGTTCATTTAACAAATTGGATTATTTGTCTTTCTATTGTTTAGTTGCAATAGTTCTTTTTATGCTCTGATAGATAATAAGGTCCTTAGATAAATATTTGCAAATATTTTCTTTAATCTTGTGGGTTGTGTTTTCACTTTCCTTTTTTTAATGGTTTTACTTTCTTGATAGTTGTTTTTGAAACATAGAACTGTTTTAATTTTGATGAAGTACATTTTACCAGTTTTTTTCTTTTGTTGCTTGTGTTAATCTAAGAAACCATTGCCTAATCCAGTGTCACAGAGATTTACTCCTGTGTTTTCTTCTAAGAGCTTTATAGTTTTGCTCCTTACATTTCGGTCTTTGATCCATTTTGAATTAAATTTTTATATATAGTGTGAGGTAGGGATTCACCTTCATTCTTTGCACGTGGATGTCTAGTTAACCCATTCAACTACAAGTGCAGCTGGTAAAATAATCCAGGCACTGTGTTCGCTGTGTGTCTCTTTATTTGGCTGGTAATATATTGTGTGTCTGTGAACATCTAAGTCTTGCAGACGGTTTCACAAAAGAGGGATTATTTATTGCACATTCATAATGTTAGAGTGATGTGTCGAAACAAATGGAGCTGTTCAAGAAACCATGCTGAGAAGCGGAAGGTGTGAAAGGTGAAGCTTGCCCAGATCTGTTGGGTCTGACATGTCAGCTGGTATAAACCATGAAATCTGGGCCGCTGAGTGGACGAACCCTCCAGGAGATGTTCCCTTTGTGAAGATCTCAAGGCTTGGAGACTTCACCGCCTCCCTTCGTATTGCATTCCAGTTTTATCACTCAGCAGCCAGGAAAGCTTTATTCTGTCTAATCTCCCCCCAGCCTCCCAACCTTATTTCATAATCAAGTATTTTGATCCTTCTTAGAAGCTCTGACTTTTTGAGAAAGGTATATTGTGAGGGGACTTTGCTGTATTCATTCTGTTGCTAATATGTTACAGGTCTGGAGTACGAGTACCTGTGAATTTGTTCGTACTCTGAATGGGCACAAGCGAGGCATTGCCTGTCTGCAGTACAGGGACCGGCTGGTTGTTAGTGGATCATCAGATAATACCATCAGGTGGGTAGAAGCTCGGTGCCAGCTGGGCAGGCGGGTTGGTTTCTGCCATAGTGTTGACTCATTTCCCACTCGTAAAGCTCCAAAGACGCAGAGACTTTGGGGATGCTTCAGATAAAAACACTTGAGGTAACCTTTTATTCATCTGTTTGGCTCTGCTTACTGAAGTGGGTAAAACTATTTTCTTCCAAGATTCCCCCACTACACAGGGCTTTATGACCTTAGCTCTACAAGATCACTTAATACCAGAACGCTCCGAGCAGAGCACGCTCCATCCAGCCTGGCTCTGCTTGCCCTTGCCTCTGAGCGCCTGCCTCCCTCCCTGACACGTTGGGGGGACCTTACCATCTCTCCCAGGACTGCCATACAGAATCATCTACTCCTGTTCGGTCATCTGTTTCATTTCCTTCTTTCTTCCCAACGACTCCGTGTCCTTGCTTTCTAATAAATCTGATCATCCTTAAACACTTTATATCTTATTAGAGCTTGTCTTAAATATCTATTTAACCCAAGTCATTTCCCCCCACCCCAGTTTATGCCCAAATTATCTAATGTTTGGGCAAAATAAAGATTGGGTTCAATTATTTGAGAAAAGGAGGGAGGGAAGGGAGAAAGGGCGGGGCTCTAACTGCTATCAGTGTTTTTTTGTAAAGATTTTTTAAAAAATTGATTTTTACAGAAAGAGGAAGGGAGGGGTGGGAGGGGGTGGAGAGAAGGGGAGAAAGAGAGAGAGACAGAGAGAGAGAGAGAGGGAGAGAGAGAGAAATGTGAGAACAGAACATGTCTCCTGCATACACCCTACTGGGGATTGAGCCTGCAACCCAGGCATGTGTCCTGACCAGGAACCAAACTGGCAACCTTCTAGTGCATTGGACAAAGCCCACGCAACTGAGCCACACCGGCCAGGGCTGCTATGAGTCTTCTTTTAAGTTTTTAGACGTCACAAAAGTCACTGTAGTACTGGAATCTTGGTTCTGCTGTGTTAATTGTGCTTTCTATTAGTATTTCAGCAGTAAACAATCCTTAGCTTCCTCATTGGAATCTCTAAGGTTTTAAACAACTACAGTGTGTATTGCACTACACTTCATAGGAGGGAACCACTTCGGACTTGGTGGCAGTGCTCCGTGGCTGCTCACAATAGGCTAGAGACGCCACCGTCACTGACACCGATGGAGAGATTGGCTGAGGGTGGCTGTGGTGAAATGTTCAATAGAAATTCATTACAGAATTCGCTTGTACCTTTGTTTTGTGTGTGTTCCATTGCTGTGATTTCTTTTCGCAAATAATGCAGAAAAATCAATGATAATAGAGCCAAATTTTATTTCCAGAACTGTTGTATAATTCATATACAGAAAAAAGGCTAACTGTGTATGTTTATATACTGGGTTTATATTTTCAAGGCACTGCATATAGCTCACGAGTCTCCCACTTTGACCTTGAACCTGGGCAGCCCCAGGATGCAGCACATATCGAGAAGGGTCCCTGAGCCGCATCAGGAGACGGAGACCACCATGCTGGTGCGCGCCTCCCTGGGCCTCGCGGACTCCGGGCTGGAAGTGCCTGGGGGGGAATTCTCTTATTTGTTTAGTAATATACGCATGTGATTTTAAAGTTTCAAACTGTGTAAAAGGAAATATAATGAAAAGTAAGGCTTCCTCCCAAGTTAGTGCTTAAAAACACACAAGTGGCGTAAGTGTGCATTCATGAGTATAGTGTGGGCTGGGAGTGAGATAGAAATAAAGAATTCCAGGGGAGGGAAAGTCCTGTGCGGACAGATAGGAAGACTGTGAGGGCGGTTGATCACGTGCGAGGGGTTCACAGAGCTCTTTCCTTCCAGGCTGTGGGACATTGAATGTGGTGCCTGTTTGAGAGTCCTAGAGGGACATGAAGAACTGGTGCGGTGCATCCGATTTGACAACAAGAGGATTGTCAGTGGGGCCTACGACGGGTGGGTATTTCGCATTGCAATGCTCTGCTGTGGCTGCGTCGGGAGGGAAAGGACTGACCTCACGCAGCTGTGTGTGCGGGTCCTGTGCTGGGCAGGCTCTGTGCATGGGTGGATGGCAGGTGTAATGACACCACTTGGTCAAGTGAGACCACTGAGGCCCCAGATCCCGCAGTAGCAGAGCCTCCGAGGCACCTAAACGTATGCCTTTCGCCATTGTTGTAAACCAAACCAGGGAGCTTAGGTTGTGCAGGAATTCCGTTCTTTGCCTTAGTTAGCCCTTAAACCAGGCGTGGGGTCCTCTCCCCTCTCCCCAGTTCAGGGATACATTTCTTTTGCCCTTTTGGTGAATAGAACACATCCTCTTTTAAAAGCGTCCCGACTTTTTAAATGAGCAACTGTAAACCTTTCAAGATGGCCTTCCATATACTTCACAAGGGGGTCAGGCGGTCTGTTTACACTCCTGTGATTAACTTGGAGCATTTGCCTCGTTGGGAGAAAGGCATCCTTGGAATGTCACAGAGAGCCCCCGCTCTGTCCGCAGCACCCACTCAGCCCGGAGAGCCCTGGTTAAGCCTTTGCTGACATAGAGGATCAAGTCAGGGACTGAATTGAGATAACTGGAAGTTGTTTCTTGTCTCCCTTAAAAGAATACTTCTGTGCCATTCCAGCAAGTCTGGGGCCATGTGGTGGTTTAAATAACTTGTAAGAACATAAGCATGCTCCCCATTAATGTTTCTATTGGGCAGTTCAAAGGCACTCCCCTGTCGAGGAAATGCTTGACGGTATTTAAAACGTTCGCTTGTCCACTCATTGCAATCTCTTTGTCCTTTCCAGGAAAATTAAAGTTTGGGACTTGCAAGCTGCTCTCGACCCGCGAGCCCCAGCAAGCACGCTGTGTTTGCGCACATTGGTGGTATGTGACCTGTTGAAACGGGAAGTGGTTCCCTGCGCGGGGGGCTGGCCGCCTGCACAGAAGCCGCCTGGCGTAGCACTAGGAAGCTGTGTCTTCAGAGAAAGGCACCATTCTGTTCATTTGGTCTGGCCAACATCAGGGACTTTGACATTTCCATTACAGTGAGCCTCCCCTAAGGAGCTTGACTACGGCTTGCCCAGTGAAAGCAGGTCCCTCCTTTACGGGTGGACTGATCTCCTCGCAGAGCAAACCCTAGTTCCTCCCTGTAGGTGTGGGGGGCGTTAATGTGGGTACCTGGTTATGTTACACTTTTCTAACAGCACAGTTTTGTACTGTTATGATGGAATTCCCCTCAGTCTACCTTCTATGGATTATTGCCTTGACTTATAGGGGGTACTTTATTTTTTTTTTAATTACTTAAGAAAATATATATATTTTATTGATTTTTTTACAGAGAGGAAGGGAGAGGGATAGAGAGAAACATCAATCAGCTGCCTCCTGCACACCTCCCATTGGGGATGTGCCTGCAACCAAGGTACATGCCCCCGACTGGAATTGAACCCGGGACCCTTCAGTCCGCAGGCCAACGCTCTATCCACTGAGCCAAACCGGCTAGGGCAGGGTACTTTATTTTTATATGTTAATCTTATTTTTGCAGCTTTACCAAGCACATTATTTCTCATCATCTTCTCGCCTTGGTTGTATTTTTTGAGAGATAGTTGCTTGAAAATACTGCTATTTTTCTTATTTTCAATAGTTCTCCCTTTTATTTTTGTACCTTCACTCCTGGCATTGACTAGAACATGCAGAACTGTAGGTAGGGCCATTCTCATCTTCTTGGTTTTCACGGGAATGCTTCTAATATTTCATCATCAATTCTGATGTTGGCTGTGGTTTGAGATACTCTTGGTCCCGTTCAAACCCCTCTCCTGGTCCCAGTTTGCACCATGTCTCAAGAATGGGCATTCCACATTATTGCTTACCGTCCTGACCTTTCTCAGACCCGTTGTGACAGCATCACAGTTTTTCTCTGACGTACTCGTGGGCCAGGACCTGGGATACAGAGTCTGGTTAAAGAAAAGGCCGAGGAGGGGGAGCGGAGTGAGTGTGCCGAGGGCGAAGGACCGCACTCCGTAGGCTCCGGAGACTTGTTAGAAGCCTGGATACGGAGCTGCCTTTCCCCCTGTGCCGTCCCTGCTGGTGGGGCCTGAGGAATGGGAAGGCCTCACTTTCCTCATCCAGTGTTCTCTCTCACAGGAACATTCTGGACGTGTGTTTCGGCTACAGTTTGATGAATTTCAGATCATCAGCAGCTCTCACGATGACACTATTTTGATTTGGGATTTCTTAAATGTGCCTCCCAGTGCCCAGAATGAGACCCGTTCTCCCTCCAGAACATACACTTACATCTCCAGATAACAGTCTGCACTTTACCCGTTTCAGGTGAGTCCTCCAGGTAATTCTGCTGATCGGAATCACCGTATTGGGGCGGCGGGTAGCGGGAGGCAGGGGAGAGGATTGCGTGGCTTGGTTCCTTTCTCAGTGATCGGAACCAAGGTGAGATGCCAGTGAATGCATGTAGTCGCTTCTAGCAAACAAAGACAAAACTCAGTAGGCAATCGGAACGAACTGCCCAAACTGGCACAGTCAGCCCCTACATCTGTCTCCCTCACCCAGACAGCTGCCGGGGTGTGCACGTCTCCCTCTGCCCGGCCCCTTCACCTTCGCTCGGCCTCTCGTGGGTTTTTAATCAAGTTTACCGAGGGATGATTGGTGTCAAATAGATTGTGCTGTTTGACAGGTTTTTACAAATGTATACATTTCTGCAGCTACCGCCACAATCAAGATAAAAACATTCTCATGACCCCAGAGCCGTGGTCGGCAAACTGTGGCTCGCGAGCCACATGCGGCTCTTTGGCCCCTTGAGTGTGGCTCTTCCACAAAATACCACGGCCTGGGCGGGTCTATTTTGAAGAAGTGGCGTTAGAAGAAGTTTAAGTTTAAAAAATGTGGCTCTCCAAAGAAATTTCAGTTGTTGTACTGTTGATATTTGGCTCTGTTGACGAACGAGTTTGCCGACCACTGCCCTAGAGAGTTCCCTGTGTCCTTCGTTGTCAGAGCCTGACCCTACCCCAGACTTAGCCAACGCTGGCCTGCTCTCTGTCACTGGCCACAGCTCTTGAAATGTAGCCAGGACGACTTGGGAACGGAATTTTTAATTATATTTTAATTGGATTTTTAATTATATTTAATTGTACTGTATTTAAACTCATATTTAAATAGTTACATGTAGCTAGTGACTGTTTTTGGACCAGTGTAGTTTTAGATTTAACTTTCACATTTAGGTTTTTGTTCCATTTGGAGTTACTGTTGGTGTGGGGTGTGAGGTCGTTCTTGTTTTCATGCTCTTAGCTAGTTGTGCAGCGCTATGAGTGAAGGCTTTCCTCTTCCATCGAATTGCTTTGGCACCTTGGTCACAAAATCAGGTGACCACTTATTTGTACTCCTGTTTCTGGACTGTTCTCTTGTGTGGTTGTCCTTTTGCCAAGATCATAGTACGGCATATATCTTCCACCTGAAAAAACTTAGAACGCTTCTAGGTCCTTTAGGTTTTCACGTTAAATTTTGAAATATATTTTATTGATTTTTTACAGAGAGGAAGAGAGAGGGATAGAGAGTTAGAAACATCAATGAGAGAGAAACATCGATCAGCTGCCTCCTGCACATCCCCTACTGGGGATGTGCCTGCAACCAAAGTACATGCCCTTCACCGGAATCGAACCCGGGACCCTTCAGTCCGCAGGCCGACGCTCTATCCACTGAGCCAAACCGGTTTCGGCTCACGTTAAATTTTGAATTAGATTGTCAAATCCTATGAAAATGGCTGCTGGGGTGATGATTAGGACTGCCTGGAATCTAAATATCATTTTGGGGGAGAATTTTCATCTTAACACTTTACTGAGTCTTCCAATCCATAACATGGTCTAGCTCTATTCCTTAGGTCCTTTTCAGTTTCCTTAAGCAGTGTCTTGCAGTTGGTCTGTGAGGGTCTCGCACATGTTTTGCTAAACTTACTCCATTCTTACCTTTTCTCCTGTAAGCTGTGCATTCCCCTCCAGCCATTGCGTTAGCGGCAGCAAGCCTCTGCTGGTGTTTTCACACGGAATAGAACATGGTCAGCAGTAGCTGTAGCTGTTTCTGCAGTGGATAGACTCAGGCGAGTGGGGGTGTCCTAGGACAGCCTCAGGGCACCTCCGTTGTATCTTGGGTATGTGTTTAAAGAGGCACATGATAAAACTCAAGACACCCCTAGTATGTTCTCTCACCCCCTCACCCCCACCCGGCATATTTAATTGATGTAGAACATAGTGGACATTCATAAGTTGGACAACTTTTACATCTCACGTAAAAGGGTCCTCAACCAGATTCCTTTGGTTGGGGGATGAATAATGGTCAGCAGTGCTGGTCTCTCATTGGCCGAGGCGGAAAGGAAACTGGTGGTACTGCTCCCAGGCCCTCCTCCCAAGCCCTTTTAGGGAACTAAGAGCAGCTGCCTTGTTATGACCCACAATTATAAATCAATGGAAAAATCTTATCTGCGTTTTAAGCAGCACAAGCAATGAAACTTCAAATGTGTTTGTCTCTTCAAAGTGAATTACTTTTGACAACCTTGGCAGTCAACTTCATGGTTTTTATTGCTCTTTTCCAAATTCTTTTCACTTATTGTAACATGAAAAAAATTATTACCATGTGATACTGTAAGATTTATGCATAATAAGAAACACTACCCTAATGATGATTTAACCTTGCAGTAAAATATTCACCCCTAAAACATTAGGTAAGAGCATTTCTATGTCAGGAAAGCTAGCAGCAATAGATTTATTTGCCGAGTCATTTTTAAAAATTACTAACTCATAAGAGCTGAAGATGCAATAGCTCTCGTTTCTCTTATAACCGTGGTCGGCAAACTGCGGCTCGCGAGCCACATGCGGCTCTTTGGCCCCTTGAGTGTGGCTCTTTCACAAAATACCATGGCCTGGGCGAGTCTATTTTGAAGAAGTGGCGTTAGAAGAAGTTTAAGTTTAAAAAATTTGGCTCTCACAAGAAATTTCAGTTGTTGTACTGTTGGTATTTGGCTCTGTTGACTAATGAGTTTGCCGACCACTGTCTTATAACAAGACAACATAAGATCATTTAAGAAATTAAAAGACACACAGGTAAACCAAAAGAAGAAAATAAAACCCTACTCATGGTTCACCATTGTTAACTCCTCTGTGTATGTAACCGCACATGTTTTTAAAAGCTGTTTTTCTCTTAGTTGTGAAGTTATTGCATGCCTGAGTTATCATTCATAATGGCAAAATAATATTTAATTATCTGGATAGGTCCTGTTCCCTACTCCCATCCCAACCCCTTTAGCTTTTAGCCATTATAAAACAAAACACATTACTGATTTTTTTTTTTTTTTTGGCTTAATCTTTGCCCATCCCCTTATTACCTTTGGATATAATTCTAGGCAGGGGTGGGCAAACTTTTTGACTCGAGGGCCACAATGGGTTCTTAAACTGGACCGGAGGGCCGGAACAAAAGCATGGATGGAGTGTTTGTGTGAACTAATATGAATTCAAAGTAAAGGAGCGGAGGGGAGAGCAAGAGAACCGGATAGAACAGCCGGATCCGGCCCACGGCTGGTAGAGTGTCTGGATTAGAAGGTGTGACATTTAAAGGCTTCGGTACGTACAGTCGTGTTGCCCTCCGGAAGAGTTGAGGCGTTTACATTCCCCCCAGCAGCGTTTGAGAGGGCCTACTTATCTCTGGGTGTTCCTATACAACGAATCCAGGGACTCCTAGATGTCCTTCGTGGAGAGATAGTGGCAAATGAATCTTGAATTCATTGAGAAAACTTACTTGAATTCTTGATCTTTATGAAAATTGACAACCTTTTAGGGAAGTTTCCTTTAAAAAAGCAGACAAGCTAAAGAAACCACACTTACATTCTCTCCCTCCCTCCTCCTTTCTTTCTCTCCATGTACATACATGTACCTCTCCCTCTCCCTCCCCAATAGAATTTTAGACCTAAAGGAGACTTTTAGATCTTCTAACCAATAGTTTAGTGCAGTGTTTGGAAAGGGTTGTGACGCAGTAGTGATTGTGAAATCATTTTAATGGAATTTGACTTCGACGAAATTTTGAATAGAAAATGTCAGCCTGCATTGTACACACTAATGATAAGCCTTGTTTCGTGAATGTTCTGCTTTGGGGTGTGTGGGTGGGTGTGTATGTCATTTATATACATGGATGAATGTAAAGGTTAGGATTGAGATGTGTACCTGACTCAAAGTCATGGTCAAAACAGTATGGACCATTTAGTAGTCTTTTCCTCCACACTGTTGTCCTTTTATTAATAATTTGTTTCACCAAGAGTACTTTCTGATGATTAGCATTCTACTTAGAGCCCTTACCTTATTTACTAGCTTTGCATATTTTGTTTCCCAATGATAGATAGTGCCTTCAGGAGGGTATGTGACAGGCCCTTGTGGGTTCTGGATGTCATAAGAGATTATGCTAAATATAAAATCTGACATTAGCATGTTTTGTGATGGGCATAATTTTTAGCAGGAGCACTGGAAGGTGATAGGTTGTAGGGTCAGGTGCCCCTTTGAGTCCCCACTCACTTAATGACTGATGCGTGGAACTGAGCCTTGGGCGTCCGACGTGACGTGGGTATAAGTGAATAGCGTACCTGGTGTGTAGCACACACAGAACAGCTTGCAGCTTGTTGCTCATTTGAAATCAGTCATGTGTTGCGTGTGTACAAGTGTGTGCCTGTGGGTGGCTGTGCTGCCTTAGCTCCACGTGTAACCAGTGTATCCATCCCCACGCGCTTGCGTTTGTTTTCCCTTCAGGGTTTCCTATTCTTGAACTACTGGCTACATGGCTACCAAATGCCTAAGGAGTTCTTCACAGCGGAGTTATGAAGCTGGAATTGGGTCTAGACGCTGGGTAGATGCAAAGCAGCCTAACTCAACTACCGACATTTCTCACCTCCGGTTCTGGCCTCCGCTCTGAGAAGGATACCTTAGCTTCACCGACTTCACGTAGGACAGAAGCCCATTTCCTCCCCACCAGCGAACAGATCTCATGCTTCAAATGTAAATCGGTCATATAAAAGGAACATCCAGTCTGTTTTCCAGAAGTAAATCGACAGTCAAGAGAAGACTTGGCCTCTAATTTATATTGCTTTGCACTTTGGTCTGATACTAAGAAACAGCATTCTTTGGTGAAATTTTGGGTGCCAAACACCTACCCAGAATGCCCAGGGCTTTCCTTTGCAGAAGTTTCCTTTTGACTGTCCACGTCATTCTGAATTCTGACTTGTATTAGGAATATGTTGGACAATGGGAAAATTTCTCTGGATTGTTTTAGTAATATTTTTTGGATTCTACTTCCTTTCTGTATCATTTCTCTTAATTTAAAGAACTGTAAGCCGGGTTATATTATCTCCCGACAGGTAATATGGCCCTTTTCTTTTATTAACTGTTCTTTGTACCCCAACCAGCTCCTGATATTTGGTAGAGGAACACCTTTACACATGTGCTTGCCTCCTAATTTAAATACTGTATCCGCATGTAGATATAATGTACATAACAGTTCAACCTCAAGGTTGCTGGAGTCGGCCCCGTGCCCGAGACACTAATACAGAGTGTGTTCCCAATTAGCCATGGGCTGGGCTCAAGAACCTGATGCCAGGGTTAATGTGGATTACCTAGAACCCTTCCTGCAGTATTCATACGGTGTTTTTATTTTGTCATTGTCGTGTGTGTGTGTGTGTGTGTGTGTGTGTGTGTGTGGTATTTTTAATGGGAATCTTGTTTTAAAATGTAATTTCTAAAGTTTAACACAGAATGTTTTATTTGTTGTGTAGCATATACAATAGAGAGGTACCTGAGAATTTTTTTGTTCTTCTCCTCATAAGAACTCCTGAGTACTAGTGGTCCCTTCCCATAGTGTTCATTTGACTTCACTGTCAAAAACCAGGATTCTGTGCGTTAGTAACCCTGGGGAGGGAAGAACGGGAAGGCCCTACTGACTGGCCCTGGAAATCACGCACCTGGCTTGCGGGGACGGTAGCAGGCCCTGCGTGTGAGCTGGCGCCCGTGCACCAGGTCAGGCTGGTGCCGAGGCCTGTCTGAGTGGAAGGGTACTTTTACCTGGTGCAAAGCCTCAGCCTCACGAATCCCACCCGTCGACTCCGGGGTCGTTTGCTGCTGTGGCCCCGGCAGGTTCACAAACTCTCGCGTGCTCGGCAGCCGACTGTGCGAATGGCTCTATCATGCTGACTGCGTGGGAAGGACTTGAGCGTCCAGCTGTCACTCCTTCCCCTTGCTCAATATTAGGTTTTGATTTGCCCCTCGCCATTGTGTCCAAAGATCAAGGAACGTCAATGACATTTAAAGGACCAATAGAACCTCCTGGTGATGAAACCTCTTCCCGTGGAAGCACACTACGACGACAGAAGGTCCCTGGGCTGCTGTGTTGTCTTCGCGTGGGGAACGGTGCGGGGATCAACGTGTGTGTGATTTGTTTATCGGCTTGGCTTGGCTTTTTCCTTTTTTAATACATCCTTCCCTCCCACATTACTACATTTCTGTTCTTGAGAAATTGAGCCTCAAAGTGTAAAAAAATTGCCTCCGTTCATAAGGTAGGTGTTGTAAGCTTGACAGAGGTTGTGAAAGTGATGTAACTTTTACCGCTCTTCATCTTACAGCGCTCCTAGCCAACCGGCTAGGAGAGCCCGGGGCGGGGACGGGGCGGGGAGGAGGCAATTGTGAACGAATGGACTTTCTGTTGTTTTTGCATGTTTAATATAAAAGTTCTCGTTCCTTGGGAGATCATGGCCTTTGAATAATATGCACACGACCTTTGAATTGTGCCTACCAAATTATAGCAGGGACTTCGGCACCCAAGGAATCCTGACTTTCTGGGAGTATAGCCCTAATTCCCAGCCGTACTCTGGACTTTATTTTGCTAACCCATAATTGAGCAACTGTAAATTACTGCTATATTAATGTTTTAAAGCACTGGGATAGTCTAATTCTAACTTGTAATTAATTATGTTTGCCAATTATCTGTTGGAAATAAATTTGTGTCTGGACAGCTATTGAAACTGTTAAATTGTACAGATATTATTCATGACAGCTTTGTACTGTGGAATGTGCTTAATAAAAAACAAAAAGTTGACCTTTGTCCTATAAATTGCTAAGTAATGTCAATAAATCAAGTATGAGTATTATGCAGTACATCTAACCTGGCTTCATGCAATTGTTACTTCAGCTACTAATTCAAAGCCAATACTCTTAATAAAGTGTTGCAATGCTCTGATGTTCTGTTAAGAAATTTTTCAAAAAAAACCCACACACACAAAAAGCAAACCTGTCATGTGCTATATAGTAACTCAGTGACATACAATTAAAGTTTGTAGATTTAAAGAATCATCTGCTCTGTAAAATGAGGTTGAAAGCAAATTGCTTTTGGCCTGAGAACATGGATGACATCAGCCCAGCCCGTGCCTTGGGGCTGTGCTGAGAGCTATCGGGAACCTCAGGAGCTGGGGCTGGTTCCGACTCCTCCCCGCTGTCTGCTTCCCACAGTGCTGCACCACTTCCCAACTCACTGAAAAGTGGACAAGTGTCCCCGGCCGAGTCCCCAGTGCCTCTGTGGGTGGATCTCTGGTTTCCGAAGAAGGGGGTGGAGGTCTGAGAAGGACACTTGCAATCGTGCGGTTTTTCTGTTGGCAGATGCACACATCGCTGCTCGAGTTCTAAATCAGGAAGAATACCGCCAGTACCTGCAGGTCCTGAGAAGCAGCAAGAGCTCTCGGGGTAACTAGCTCTCCCCCCCATTGGTCAACTGAATTGATACTGTGGACTTTGGCAATGAAATTAGAGCAGCCGTGGGCAAACTACGGCCCGCGGGCCGGATCCGGCTGTTCTATCCGGTTCTCTTGCTCTCCCCTCCGCTCCTTTACTTTGAATTTATATTAGTTCACACAAACACTCCATCCATGCTTTTGTTCCGGCCCTCTGGACCAGTTTAAGAACCCATTGTGGCCCTCGAGTCAAAAAGTTTGCCCACCCCAGAATTAGAGTATTTCTATACAGTAGTGCCTCCACCCATTTTTTTAATTTAAGTTTTTAAAATTGATTAGAGAGATAGAAGAAGGGGAGAGTGAAAGAGAAACATTGATTTGTTCCACTTATTTATTCATTCATTAATTGCTTCTTGTATGTGCCCTGACTGGGGATCGAACCCACAACCTTGGTGTATCAGGACAATGCTCTAACCAACTGAGCTACCTAGCCAGGGGCCCACCCATGTTTTTGTAAAAAATGTTTAAGAAATATGTCACATGCATATGGTTAAGAAAACCAACCAATTTACTCATATACACCATAAAAAGATGGATAAAAAGTGATTCTCTTTTTTGCCCTTGACGCTCAGTCCTCATTGTTGAGCAGTTGTTTGCATATCCTGCCCCGAAAGTTACTCCGTATGGAAGAGTTGGTGTCTGTGTGTGGAGGTGTAGGCCTTCATGCTCAGAACTTGATTTGGGCTAATGCTCCACATGGCTGCTGGGTGGGAGGACTCAGGGGTGGCTGGGCCTTCATCCCCATCGGCTCCTACCCTCCCATAGTGGGTGTTCAGTAAATACTAGTTATCTTCCTCGATACGGGAGGTGTTAACTGCAAGGAATTCACAGCTCTGAATGCATCCCATAATAATGATGGAGGTTCCAAGAGAGGTTTTGTAGAACTTGGATGTATAATCAGAGACCGTGGTGCTTTGCCATGTCGGCCTATTTGTTTTCCCGTTGCTAAGGAGAAAGGAAGTTGGACCGTCTGGCTGATACTCCTGTTACTAATTAGCTGTGGGCAATAACCCCAGTTGGGTCTGAATCTTCCAGGTTTCACTAGTTCAGTCCTGGAGGGCACAGGCCATCTGCTGCAGTGCAGGAATGCAGGCCCAGCCAGGTCTGCGTTTTCAAGAAAAGGTGGATTTCCCCCATTAGGTAGACGCCCAGTTTAGAAAAGTTGGGATTTAAAAAAATGAATCGCTGGGGCACCAGTTTGCCATCTCTGAACTAATGCGATCTAAGCACTTCTAGTAGTGACCTGTTGAAGCCTTGTGCCCGAGTTTGGTGACTGAGCTCTTGAAGGACCGAAGAGATTCCAGAGAAATGGATCAAGTGATAGGCCTTGTGACAAAGTGGCCAGCGTGCCTGCATCACTCAATACATGTGTATGAAAGTTGACCTAAAAGGGGAGGTGTTTGAAAAGACACGAGGAGGAGAAGCAGCCAGGCGCTGGCGGCCCTGTGCGCAGTCGCAGTGTTCAGCCCAGCTGCCTGCTATTGTGGGAATCGATCTCGCACTGGAGCAAGGCAGGAGTCAGGCCTGAAAGCGACCAGGTCTTCCGGCTGCAGGGAACGCTGGGAGCTCCCCCCTCTGAGCGCCAGCTTGTTTCTTGCACAGAGCTGGGTCTGACACCTTCTAGATAACCAGCAAACACTGTGGGGTGACGGAGTAGGTGGCCATCCAGGTGTTTCCCTGCTGGTGGACCCCGCACACCAAACGCACTGTTTTCCTCCGAGGAGGTATGTTCATGTTGGGCTGGGAGAACCTGGGAGTAGCAAAGCCAAAGACACTCGGTAGCGGGGAAGGCCCCAGGAACAGCATAAAGCGGTGTCTGCTGGGATCTGAGTGAGGACAACTTAAGCTCCCTCCGCCCTTCACCTCTTCTATCCAAGGACCTCTGCGTTCTCAAGGGCTGTGTTTCACTCCCAACACTCTGCAGCTGGGGGGGCGGCCGCGGACGGGGCGGTGGGAAGGAACGCTCTCAGAACACCGCAGCCTTTGTGTCTTGGGTGAGACCATCGCGGGGGGCCCCTGGTCTGCTGGGTGGCAGAGAGGAAAGAGCATGAGCATTGGGGCCCGCCAGCTTAGCTGAGGATTGGACTCGGCCATCTGGTGGGCAGCGGGCCCCACGGGCAAGGGCATTCCCGCCCTGAAATGAGCTCCCTCATCTAGGAAGTGGAGACCATGTTTTAAGATCAATGTAAGGATTACTAGTACATGGCGTAATCTACAGCGCCTCGCTCACAGTCCGCACTTAAAACAGATGGAACAGAACGTCCTGAGCAGAGAAAGTTATTAGTAGGGTTCGGGGGTGTGTGAGATGAGACAACCTGAGGCTTGTCAGCTTCTCCGGGGAAAATACAGGCGCGGACACTCCAGGGAGGACTCGCGTTAGTAAGCAGGGCCTGGGCGGCTCAGTGTGAGGAACAGAGGGAGATGAGCCCGGTGAACAGTGCTTTTACTGAGTTATTTTTGTTAATTTATTAAGAATGATTCAGTTTTAAAAGCAGTCAACCAATCATATCCCCAAGGGGAGTTTCTGGGAAGGGAATGAGACCTCAGCATGCCAGGAGAGACATTCATGTCCTCAGGGTGTGTGTAGGTGGCGGGTGGGGCGGGGGGGGGGGCGGGGGGGGCGGATGATGCAGGGAAGAGGATGATGCAGGGAAGAGGGCGGTGCCCTCGCCTCCATGCTCCATGGGCATCATGATGCCAGCAGGCTCCCTGAGGAGCCAGGCCTCACGCTGTACCGTCCCCTTGCTTGAACAGTCCCTTTGCACATCTCCTCCTCCCACTGGCGTCCGTTCTTCGGTCATTCATGAATGCACACGGTATGCCTTCCACCATGCACACAGCACCCAGCGGGCAGGGTCGGGCGCCTGGGACCGCCCGCGGCCCACGCTGATGGAGGCGCGGGGGCTCGTCCTGGTGGCAGCGGGCAGCCTCTGGCAGGTTTTCAGCTGGGAGTGACCAGGTAGGAAGCTGGTGTGCAGATTCAGGGGAGAAATGTTGAGGTCCGGGTAAGGCGGAAGCCCCGTGGGGGGTGTTGGGTTCAGCGTGAGTCTCCCACGCGCCACTGGGTGGGGCTGTGCGGGGAGGGGCTCCCGGCCCTGCTCTCAGCACGCTTCCATTCCCGCAGAAATAGGTGATGCTCGGACACGCAGGGTGCGCCCAGGCGCCACGAATCCGCAGGATAAACAGACTGTGACACGGGCTGTGAGGAGAGGACCCCGGGCGGTGGATTGCAGCGGTCTGGGGGCCGTTTGTGCCAAGGCGGCGCCGATAAGCAGAAGCGGGCCGTGCGGCCCCAGGCGGTGGGGGACGGAGGCACAGAGGCCTTGCGGTGGGGATGCCCTGGCCCACAGTGGCTGCAGGGTGGGTTGAAGGCGGGTGGGTTGAAGCGGTGGACGGTGATGCGTGGGGATTGGACATGGCAGGTGCCCGGGAGACTGTCCAGTGGCGCTGACTGGCCTGCCGCTGAGCGAGGCCAGAAGGACGTCGAGGGCCGTAGGAAGAGGGCCCAGGGCCGCAGCCTGCGCCGAGGGAGGCGAGCAGCCGCCGGCAAGGTAGGGACGTGATCATCAGCAGACTTGGCGGGGCCGGGTGGCGCTCCCGGAACTTGGAAAACCGTCCTTTCCAAACACTTGCCTCCCAGCTGCCGGGGCCTCCCGGGGAACAATGCGTGTCCACTCATCGGCCGCAGGACACCTCACCCGCTCCCACGCCCCTTCCCAGCCAGCGCCGCCCCCCCCTGCCCCTGCCCCTCCGTCCTTGGGCGCGCTCCCTGCAGCCCATCTGCACAAACAGACCGGGGCCAGGTCTGCGCCTCAGGAATGAGGAGATAAAAGGGACCATCGGGGCTTTTTCCACCAAAGGCGAAAGCATTTTATAGAACGGGCTGTGAGTTTTTGTTTCAGGAAATTTCATCATGTCTCCAAGAAGGGGAGGGGTAACGGAGAGGGGTGGGGGGAGGGAGGGGGCGAGCGAGGCGGGTAATTGGCCTCAGGTTTTCTCACTCCCTTTTCATGTTGGTAACAGGAGGCGGCCCAGGTCAGCCTCAGGTCAGCCACGCTTGGGCTCTTGAGTGCCCCTCTGTGAATACCTCGGTTCTGTAATAGTTTTTCCTTTAAAAACAGCTCTGCCTCCTTTGGCAGATGGTGACATTCCATTAGCATATGGAATATTTTTCAAAACACATCCGAAAGCATGTCTCTTATGGAGGAGACTGGGCAGCAGCAAACGAATGTTTGAAAAGTATGTTGGGAGCAACTCAACGTTTAACAGACGGCGCCCACTCCACCCACCCCACCTGCCCCGCCTTATCGCCCTTCCTGGATCGTAACTAATCAGGAGAGGGTTTCCCCCAGAGCGGGGTCTCCTGGCTCTGCTCTGACCACCAGAGCACGCAGCGGGGAGCTAGAGCCTGAACCCATTTCTTGGCCTGAAGCAGCCGATGATGAACAGATTTGAACCCCTGAGCCTTTGTGGGTGTAGCATTGGGACTAGTGGGTGGATGCCTCTTGTTCACGGAACACCTTTTGTGTGCCAGATGCTGGGTGCGACATGCATTGTCTTTCCTGCCGAAATCCATCTACCACACAGCGGGCAGGGAGATGTCTCGAACACATCAATCAGATCAGATCCCTCCAATAGTTGCCCGTTGTGCTTCGTTAAATCAAGTTCCAACTCCTTGCTGTTGTTTGCAGTGATCTAGCCCCTGTCTGCCTGTCCAACATCATGTTGTATCTTGTGTCCCTCTGTCACCGCCATGCCAGCTAGCTGGCTTTCTTTTCAGTCTTTATTTCTGCCCCAGGACCTTTGCATGTGCTACCCTCTGCCTAGAATGCACTGCCCCAGCTATTTGCATGGCTGTTTCTTCCTCATGCAGGTCTCAGCTCTGATTGGCCAGGCCCAGGTCACATAGCCACCCTAGAGCCAGGGGTTGGCATCCACCCCACACAAAAGACATGAGAAGAGAAGGGAGGTAGACCCCCAAAGGAAGATCAGGGTGCTGAGGTCCACAAAGAAGAGGAATGGAGCCTGGGAAGACAAAACCCAGTGTCCACCGCTCCTGTCACCAGACATGCCTTTTCCCCGATGGGAAATGACTCATTTTGCATATTCTCTGAGACACAGTTCAAACGTCACCTCCTCCCTGATCCCCTGAGTAGGTGCTAAATCCATCAGCTCCTCCCACGCCTCATCACCTTTCCTCAGTGTTGTAACTATTAGTGTGCACATTTGAGGACCCCCAGGTGGAGAGGGTAAAAGAGCCCGCCTTTGGGGTCAGAGGGTTTGGGTTCAAATCTCATCTCTGCTCTTCCTTGGTCGGGTAACTGCAGACAAGGCACTTCTTTCTAATCATTGGTCCCTCCTGGGCCTGCTCTCAGCACGAAGTGAGATAGGATCTACCCTTTCACGGCAGTCAGGTTCCAAGGCCAGTACTTCAGTAAAAAATCATAGAGTCAAAGACTCTTGAAAGTGTGAATGGAGTGCAGGACACAAGGTGTGTGCTCCCTGACCCAGCGCTGTATTCCTGCACCCATTCAGAGTTTAAGAGCCACCCAGCTGGCCAAGTCGAAATGCACACACTTGGTCATTCAAACGATGCTGCTCTTAAGTAACGATCGGAAGGCGAGAGGGAAGGAGGAGAAGAGAGAACGGTAAATTCTGAATTTTCAGTTGCCTGCAAGGTTCCCTCCGTTCTGGCTTCGTATGCAGCCTCATTCTACAATTTTAACATGTGTCAAGAGACTCGTTTGTTACGGGAGAACGAATGTGATTCTATCGTAAGTGCCGCGGACAGTGTGGAGCACGGAGTGGGGCTCCGTGCATGTGGGGGATGGAACCCGAGTCTTGCTCGGTGGTCTGACAGACACGATTCCCTGGGCTGCTGTGCCGGAGGTCTGGCCTGCTGCCTCTGTCTCCCAGTGTCAGCTGTACAAACTGCCTCGCACACTCACAGCCCAACCCTGATCGCTGACGCTTAGGTCCCAAAGCCTGGGGTGCGATTCAAGGGCATGCGATGCAGTTGTGCTGCTCCCTATTGGCTGCAGGACAGAATTCGGGCAAGTGAACTTGACCTTGGCCTCTTTTTCCTGAGTCTTGGTTAGCATGATTTCATTTTCAAGACAACTACATAACCTTGACCATCCCTTCTCCCTGTCCCTCCCCAAAGCCTCCCAGTCCTAAATTGAGAGTACTGTAGCATTGTTATTTCAGGAGCAAGGTTTCGTATATTGTCTTTTTTTTTTTAAATTTTTTTTTATTGATTTCAGAGAGGAAGGGAGAGGGAGAGAGAGAAACATCAATGATGAGAGAGAATATTGATCGGCTGCCTCCTGCATGTCCTTTACTGGGGACTCAGCCCACAACCCAGGCTTGTGCCCTTGACCAGAATTGAACCCGGGACCCTTCAGTCCACAGGCTGACGCTCTATCCACTGAGCCAAACTGGCTAGGGCTGTATATTGCTTTTGCAATACCCTCCAAATGATTCCTGGGACAGTCATGTCAACCCCCTGGGGGGTAACTTAGCTATAATGTGTCATGACTGCAGAGTCTCTCTCTCTCTCTTTCTTTTTGGTTAATCCTCACCCATTTTTTTCCCCATTGATATTTTTTTAGAGAGAGTGGAAGGGAGGGGGGAGAGGGAGGAAGAGAGAGAGAAGAACATCCACATGAGACAGACACATTGATTGGTTGCCTCCCGCACGTGCCAGGGATCGAACTTGCAACTCAGGTATGTGTACTTGACTGGGAATCAAACCGGAGATGGCTGCCCCCTGCCCCCGCCCCCCTGCCCCCATGCCAGTGGACACGCTAACCACTGAACCACACCGGGCAGAGGAAAGAAAGGAAAACTGACGTTCAAATGGTCCTAGACTCCAAAGTTGCCTTTGGAGGCAGCGAGTCTTCCCGCTGGAGGCCAGGCCGGCCCTGCCAGCATTCGGGTACCGCTGCCACCATCTCCATACCAGTTCACTAACGCAGTGGGCTCGAGGGCTGCCTTTCCTTGGGCATGGCCGGGCTGAGGCCAGAATAGCAGAGTCCCGGCCTCCCTGTGCCCGCCCCTCCTTACAGCCAGGACCCTGGGGCGTGGCCCGGGGCTGCCTCCTGCCTCCTCTGGTGAGCGCTGAGGTCAGGAACTGGGCCGGCCTTTGCCTCCAGATCCACTCACAGCCGGCGTTCACCAGTCTTCCCTCGGACTCTCCTGTCACCTGTGTTTCTTCTGCCCCCACCTTGACGGTTCACTCCATAGCTTCCCATTTAATTCCCGGAGGGACAGAGCCTGCTGGGCTCCATTACCTGAAACTACTGCTGGGGACGTTTTTGGTCTGTAGGTCCCCACTCAGCCAATGGATGGGCTGCTCTTGTGTCAGGTGTCCATCTTCTGTCCAATCCGTGGCGGTTCCTTGTTCAAGCACAGCCCGAAGCTATTTCCCTCCACAGTGGCCTTGGGTGGGGTGATCTCCCCTAGAAGGGAGCTTAGAGGGGGCTCCCCCCAACCCCCAACCCTGCCCAGCTCCTCAATAAACTTTGACAAGGTCAATATCACTGATGGATACATAGGAATTTCATGCTCCTGAGGGTCCAAGGGGCAAAGGCCCCCCTTCTTCATTGCATGCGATGGGTCTCCAGGGAGGCTTGGCTCCAATGCACTCCCGGCGCAACTCCATCCTCTGCCTCACTCCTCCAAGTCCCGCCCCTCCCTGCCGTGTCTTCCGACTTTTCTCTAAAGTCTGGTATCTAGCATTGGCCCACCTGTAAGAGACATTTCTGAAGAAGCCATAAAAATGGAGGGATGCTCACATGAAATTGGGAAGAGCCACTGAAAAGTTTAAGGCCGAATCCTCTGGCCAAAGGGCTCTGGTCTGTTTCCACCACTCCCTGGTTTCCCTGGATCAGATTTTACACCTCACTGACACCTCCCACTTCCTCTTTCTGTAGTTCCCCTGTAGGACAATGGTTCCATGGGACATTAAGTAAGTGTCGTAAGTAGCATACGTGGAAAAGGATTCTGTGATCCAGTGAGTTTGGGAAATACCCAGTTAAAAAACCAGTTGATCAGGTTTTGTTGTGTGGTTTGCTTTTTTTTTTTTTTAACTGCTGGACTTATCAGAGCCTTTAATGTACTTCTGCATCTGCATGCTGTTCAGTCTCATTTGTGTTTGACCTTGGAATCATTACCCTCCCCCACCATGAGGGTCTCACAGGACCAGAGTTCTGAGGAGCAACGCATGAGAAGTGCTACTCTAGACAGAAAGGGGGTGCTGTCTCCCCCTTTATTGCACATGTGAGTTTTATGCGATTTGCCTACGTATCTGATCCATTTTTCCTGGATGTGGGAGGCCATGCATATGTCAGGGGAAAAGACTGTTTATCTGCAGGCAGGTTGCCTGCTCTTCCTGTTGGGCCCCTAGTGATGGGCTGTGGTTGTTATGGTGATGGGAGGGCGGCTGCAGACCCAGGAGGGGCTCACGCATAACCTATGTCTAAGAGGGCGGCTTCCCCGAACTGTGCTTGAGCCAGAGCATGGCCTCCTTCCTCTGAGAGAACACGAAGTATATGCAGTTCCCAAACAGCCTGGCTCTGGTCTCCAGTGTGTGGTACTTTCAGACCCCAGGGAAGCTCTGGTTTAACAGGAGGGGCGGGGAGGAGTAAAATACGGGATGATGTATTCCTTCTGGGTGTCTCGGCCTCTCTTGTTGATGTTGGTGGGATCATGTCTTGCCGGGAGGGGAGGCTGTCCCACGCGTTGTAGGATGTCTGGCAGCCTCCTGGCCTTGACTCATTAGAGCAAGTGGCACAGCCTCCCTGGCCCTTGCCCCACTGTGACGACCAGCACTGCCTCCAGACATTGCCCATACCCTCTGGCAGCAACATGGCCCCCGGTGAGAACCACTGCTTTTAAGCAGACTTGACTAAAGCCCGTTAGAGTGTGTACCCAAGGGGAGGAGGAAATAGTGCTGTCGTGCTCAGACGAAGCCCTGAGCCTTGGGCGGGGCCGGCGGGGGCGGGGGGGGGGGGTTTGAATCCAGGCACCCCATTGCCTTTACCATGACACAGAGCTCCAGCATCGGCAAACCTGTGGCCTGTCAGTCAAATGTGGCTTCTTGATGTATTTCGTTTGGCCCACATAATACATCAAAAAACATTTGTATTAGGTGCCAATGTTTACAAATTGGGAACCTACCCATTAGAAAATAAAATCCGTTCTTTTCTACTTCTCTTGAAAAAAAAAAAAAATCCCAAGCTTGGCAACACTGACCCGTATTCCTGCCTGGCAGAGATTGGCAGGAGCCGGCGGCTCCATCCCAGCTGTTCCCAGCGCCGCAGTCCCCAGCACTCCCTATCGCCTTCCCCACACCGAAGCGGGGTCATTTGCGCGGCTCAGTGTGTGTGTTCTGTGTCCTTTATGCTCTCATGCTTTCCCTGCAGGGCCCCAGGGCGTCTGAGCTGCTGCCCCCTGTCCCCACGCAGGTGCCCTCCCAGCTGCTGACCACAGAGGTTTCGGGTGGGGTCGTCTTTCTCCACAAATTTAGTGGGACCATCTCTGGCTGGTGAAGGTCTGACGTAGGCAGCGGAAGACTTGGACAGAGCCCCACTTTTCCTTGCCTCCAGAGCCCCACTCTCCTCCCTCCCCCCCCCCCCCATCTTTGGTTTATTGACCATCCGGGGCCACTTTCTTGGCAGCGCTTGCCTTGGGTACAGGGCCGTTTTTTTCCCTCCCCTCCTAATCCCCCTCAGGAGAGCCATCACTGGGATTATCATGAAACCCGAGCCCGCGAGCGTGAGGCGCAACCCTTCACAACCGACAGCCCATTTCGTTTCTGCGGGTTCTGTTTGTTTAAACTCTCTGCTGGCAATGCCCGGCTCGGGGCAGAGTGTGTCTCAGGCAGATGTTCTGGCCTGTTGCAGGGGCCCGGTGTTGAGAGCCAGGATGGGGGAGCCCGTGGCTGCAATCAGGCTGTGGGGGTGGGAGTGGGGGGGGGGCGTGGAGGGCACCTCACAGGTGTGCTAAGGGAGGAGAGAAATTGGGGATAAAAACAAGAGCTTAGCCCTGACTGGTTTGGCTCAGTGGATAGAGCGTTGGCCTGCGGATTGAAAGGTCCCAGGTTCGATTCCAGTCAAGGGCATGTACCTTGGTTGCGGGCACATCCCCAGTAGGAGGTGTGCAGGAGGCAGCTGATCGATGTTTCTCTCTCATCGATGTTTCTAACTCTCTATCCCTCTCTCTTCCTATCTGTAAAAAATCAATAAAATATATTTAAAAAAACCCCCAAAAAACAAGAGCTTAATGAGACCTGCAGGCCCACCTGATGCGTGAGGACACAGGGTCAGAGCGGTGGGGCATGCGTCCAGTTCACAGAACAGTGCAGAGCGATGAGAAACATGCTTCACCTGTTTACGGTGGAAGGATGGGCCCAGGGTCCTGACGGTGATGATAGGAGCTGAAAGGCACAGTGGGGTTCTGACAGATCTGGGGTGCAGACCCCGTCACCTGGCGGGGTGTTCCCGGCTTCCGTTACGCCTGACCGCCTCCCCTGGAATCGTGGTGTGGGTCGGCGTGAGGACACTGGCATCTGCAGGCTGAGTCCAGGCCCTGCTGCTGACCAGCTGAGGGGCCCATAGTGAGTCGTGGACACCCTTCCTGGCCTCAGCTTGCTCACCCGCACATGGGAGGCAGGTGCGGAGCGGGGAGAGCAGTTACGGGAACTTGTGGGGAGGCAGGGACATGAAGCTGTGAAGCGCGGCGTGTCGTGCTTGCTGGATTCGTGGCTAACTTGTTCTGTGTCGCTGTGAAGCCTGGGCGGGAGGCCTTGCAAACGCCACCCCGAGTCCTTATTGGGAGCCAGTGGCCGGAGGCCAGGCTCAACCTCCAGCCCCTCCGCTTCCTGCCTGTGTGGCCTGGGGAACACCCCGCCCAGGCTGCACTGCTTGGTGGGGAAGGGGTGGGTGGGGTGACTCTCCCCTTGCAGATCAGCCGGCCATTAGAGAGCACTGTTATTAGTACTAAGGATTTGCCTCCTGCCCGGCTGGGGCTAGACTCTGAGGGTCAGGACCACTCCCCCGTTTCCTCTCCTCCAGGAAATCGATGAATGGGACGAGGGCCCCCCCACACACGCTCACAGGCAGCCCTGTGTGCGTGATCAGGAGCTAATTCCATGGAGGGAAGGAGAGCGCGAGGCAGGCCACCCCTCTCAGGGCTGCTGGGTCACACGCTTTGCCTCCATCGCGCTGATTCCCCAGGCACTGACTCGCTGCGGGGATGCGGCCTTGTTCCTGGAACCGGGCTGACCTCTCTGCTGCCCAGTGCCCCGTGGGCCTCCACAGACGGCTCACTCCAGTGCTTTCCCGGCCTCGCTCCAGGACGGGGCTCAGCTTTGTGGATCGGGATAACAAACCGTCCGTCCAGGCCCTCCTGGCCCTCCCTGCCAGGCCCTGGTGGGGGTGCTGGGGGCAGGTCCGCCTCTCTCCCGGCGTCTGTCCACTTCTCTCCAGCTGGTGACTCTGCTCCCCGATGGTGGCCTTGCCCTGCAGCTGGCGCGGACCCTGGAGCCCTGGGAGACCACAGCCACACCCCTGGAGGTGGCAGAGGCCTGATGGAGCCGCTCAGGAGCGCTGGGGCCTGACCCTCTGCTCTGCTTCCTCCGGTGCGGCAGCCAGCACAGCCCCCGTGCCCCTGGGGTGGGCACACATCGCCTTCGCGTATTCCAGGAAAGCTGTCGCCTGTGCGCCCACAGTAGGGTTTCCCCCTGGCGACAGCCTTGGCTTGTCTCCTGCAGAACTAAGGGCTCAGGGAGGTGGTGACTGGCTTCAGGCATTCGGGTGGGAGTCGGCCCTCGAACCCTGGGCTGTCTGATCCTAACACTTATTTCTAGTTGGCAGCAGTGCCTCGAGCCGACTGTGAGCAAGAAACCCCAGTTCTGATCAGAGAACGCTTGTCTGCTTCAAAAACGGCTTTTGGAGTCCCTCCACTTTCCTGGAGGAAACCGGCCCCGAACGGAAGTGACCAGCCTACCCGAGGGCACACCGCTCGGAGGCAGGGCCAGGCTGGGCCCCGTCCACGGCTCCCTGCCCCTCCCCGGTGGCCTGCGGGCTGGGAGGCCCCTCCGAGTCTGAGGATGACGTGGCTGTCCACTGGATGTCATTATTTCTCTACCGAAAGCTAGCGAGGCCTGCTCCTGGCAGGAAAGGAAGCTCCCCCTTTCCTGGGCAAGGAAGTCGCACGCGGGATGCTCAGGTGTGGACACCCTCTCCTGTGGCTCCAAGACGGGACCCAGCGCCTGCTTCCTGCTTGTCTAGGAGGGAAGGTCTGGGGGCTCCCTGAGCCCCCTCCCCCCTGGAGACCACACCACTGCATTCCTTCTGCATCCCCACGGCCCTCTCCGCAGCCTCGGCCGAGCCCTCTCTCTCCCTTCCCCCAATCTCCAGGAAATATTCCCCAAGACATTCCCTCTGCCGCCTGCCTCCAGGGCTCCATGTCAGTTCAGAGCCCTGTTCTGGGGCGCGTCTTGGCCCTTCTTGGGAGGGAGCCGGAGCCGTGGGACCCGCAGGGACATTGCGGAGTGGCGGGGCCTGTGAACCCCCTGACCGGATGCCCGCCGGCGACCCATTCTCCCCCCAGGGCAGAGTGGCTTGGGGAAGTCCACCTTGATCAACACCCTCTTCAAATCCAGAGTCAGCGGGAAGTCAGTGCAGCCGCCCAGCTCAGAGGAGCCACGGTCCACCGAAACGAGAGGGTAGTGCTGGGAAGTGTATGGTTGGAGCATGACGTGAAAGGCAGGGGGGTGGGAGATGGCAGAGGCTGCCACAGAGAAGAGCTTCCTGGGAGGAGAGGCCTGGGGTCCCTGCCATCATCCCCTCCTTTCCGTATCCACCCCCCGCCACCGCCACACACACACACACACACACACCACCACCACCACCACCACCACCACCACCCCCACCCCCCCCCAGGCAGTGTGGAGAGGCCAGGGGTCATGGTCAGAAGCCTTTTGTCCTTTGATCCATTGATTAGCAAATGACCTTGGGGAAGTCAGATGACCTCGCTAAGCTTCTGTTTCCTCGTGTGGGAAGTAAGAACACCACTGAGGAGGCAGTGGGATCATAGACACGGGAAAAAGCAAACAAGGGCTGTTCTGGTGTTCGTCCAGTGAATGTTGTAAGATGTATCAAAATAATCTCCATCAAACTTCCCAGAGAGGCCCAGGCGACCAGGGGCCATGCAGAGAGTGGAGGAAACACCCTGTGGGAGCCCGTGGAACACGGGCAATAACCAGTTGTTATGGGGTGAACTGTGTCCCCTCTCCCCAAATTCAATGTTCAAGCCCTCACCCCCAGTATCTAAGAATGGGACTGTATTTGGAGACGGGGTCTTTAAAGAGGTGGCTACGTTAAAATGGGGACCTTAATCCGATGACTAGTGTCCTTATCAGAAAAGGAAATTTGGACACACGGAGAGACAGGGTTGTTGCAAGCCCACAGAAAGAAGACCATGTGCAAGTCAAGGAAAGGGCCTCAGAAGAAGTGAACCTGCTGACACCTTGACCTTGAACATCCAGCCACCAGAACTGTGAGAGAATAAACTTCTGTTGTTTAAGCCCCCCCCCACCCCATAGTCTGCAGTGATTTATAATGGCAGCCCTAGCAAACCAACCTACCACGGAAACCTCACTGTGCAAGAGGGAAGGGAAGGAATCGACCCCTTTGTTCAACAACAGTTCGTCGCACGCCCGCCATGTGCTCCATGTGCCTCTCCATGGGAGGGGAAGTGTAGCGAACAAGATGGGCGGGCCGGCAGCCAGACAGGACGTGTGTCCAGCACTTCCACATCTGGGCTCCCTGTCATCGTTACAACAGTCCAGGGAGGACATGGGCTTGGAGAGGTAGACATGACTCCCGAAGAACGCTTAGCAGAGACACGTTAGAACCCAAGATGAAAGCCAGGATCCTTTTACTCTACTGCATGCCTTCTCTTCACAGCCTCTGGTGGTCTCTCCAGGACTGCATTTTCGTATGTTGTGTTTATACCTGTTGTAGGAAATTGGGATGTATTCAGGAAGTATATTATACTAGAGGCCCAATGCACAAAATTTGAGGGTCAATTTGAGGGTCCCTAGGCCTGGCTGGCAATCAGGGCCAACCTGTGGGGCAATTGGGGGGCCCCTGCTGGCACCTGCCTTGGCCGGCCTGGTGTTGCCCATTCGCCGGCCCTGCCACCACCGCTAGTTGCCTCTGCGGGACAACCGGTGGGGCGATCAGGGCGGGGGGGGGGGGGGGTTGCTCAGCTCACACCCACCTTGGCTGGCCTGGGGCCTGCAGGCTGGGGGCAGCTCCTGTGTTGAGTGTCTGCCCCCTAATGGTCAGTGTGCATCACAGCGACTGGTCGTTCCACCGTTCGGTCGATTTGCATATTAGGCTTTTATTATATAGGCTTACTTGCAGGCCTGTAGGCAGTGAAGGCATCTTAATGCTAAATATCTGCAGGCATAAATCTATGTCCCAGGTTGATTCAGTGAGTCAAGGTCAACGTCAAGGACTCTCTTTATTCTGCCATCCTCCGTGGTATTCCTTTAAGAACCCAGCCTTGTCACCTCATAGTCTTAAGGTGGCTGCCAGAGCTCCGAGCATCACCTTTTCACCATGGTCAAAGCAGAAAGTAGGGAGGGGCTTTCCGTTTCTTAGGCAGATTAGCACGCATCTCTTTGACCAGAAGTAGGTCGCATGATCAGCCTTACCTACAAGGGATGGGAAAGTGAGTATTGAATAAAATACAGGGGGCTGGGGGCACCCTGGCTTTCTTAGGTCGATCTTGTGTCCCCTAGGGCTGGGCACGTCCTATCAGATGGGGGTTCAGTTAGCAAAGATAACAGGGAGCTTGGCTGTTGGGGGTGGGGAGCAGCTAGGTGTGTGGGCTGCTCCTGGCCCCGTCTTCTCTCCCAATGCTTACGTTCCGGAAGTGAGGCAGGAAGTCTGATCTGTCCCAGTGCTGTCCTGGCTGCTTCTGATGGGTGGATGGAGATGACACCTGAGGCGTGGGCACCCTCAGTGCTGAGGTGGAGGGAGAGACCGGATGCCCAGGGCAGCCGGGAGTGTGTCTTGGCCTCTCTGTGGCCCTGAGCCCGCACGGGGGGCTCAGCAGGTGTTTGCTCTGAGAGTGAAGGAACCCCTGCGGGGACCAATGAAACCGCAGTTGCCGGGCTCACCGCCCTGTCACCCAGCGTCCTTTATCCCCGCAGCGACCCAGTACATTCCTGCTGGAGCCTGGTTCCAGTAAAAATGTTGTCTCTGCCGAGGTCTGAACATGCTTTCTGTTGTCGGAAAGTGAAAACTATGCAACCCGACGTGTTTCTCTTTCTGCCTTCCCTGCCAGGAGCCAGAGCCAAATGTGTCGCCCAAGTGCTGGGGGCCCTGCTCCCTGGTTTCTCAAGTGCCTCTTCGGCCTTCCTCCAGGGGGCGCTGTTCAGGCTCACCTGCCCCAGTGGGCACCTCTGGGCACCTCCAGGCCCAGCTTCCTGGGAAAGGGGCGAATCAGGGAGAAACTCACCTGGGGGAACACAAAGCCACCAAACCTGTCCAGGTGTCTTCTGAGGCTCCGCCCATCTGATCTCAAAAGACAGAACGGGGGAGAGGAACGGGTCCGCCAGAGCTGACAGCAAACGTTTTGGCTATCTGAGGACCACTGAATCACAGAGGCCACCGTACTTTTCCACTGTCAACTTGTTTCTGGGCTGCTGTGGAGCCACACCCTTCCTGGGTTTAATGGCCTCGCGGTCCCGCGGTGGGGAGGAGGCGTGTTTGCTTTTCGCAGGGAAAATAGTGGTTAACGGGGGACGGGTGGACTTGGTTAGTAATCGGGTGATTTCTCCGACGAACGATCTTGGGGTTTTCCTGTTAGTTTGCACTTGAACTTGTCTGAATGAAGCAGGAGGAGGGGGTAGGAGGAAAAAGGGCTTGGGGCAGCACGGGCAGGGTTGGCTCAGAGGTGAGCCCCATTCCAGGGACAGGTGGTGGTTTGGGCAGGAGAGAGGATGTCGTTCCATTGTTTGAAGCTCTTCCTCCGTGTGCATTCACTCGCTCGCTCTCCTCCTTGCTCCTTCACTCACTTCTGCATCCAGAGCTTTGAAATTCAGAAGACCTTCTCTGCTCTGGGGACACGGCACACCTACTGAGTCCCAGGGACCCACAGGGACGAATAGGAATAGGCACCTGTCCTCTGAGGAGGGCCCAGGCTCCACGGGGGTTCCCCGTAGGGTGTGTCAAGCCACAGGGTAGTAGCTGGCACTCATTAGGCGTTCTCCATGTACCAGGCGCCGTTCCAAGTGCTTCCGACGTATGAAGTTGTTTATTTCTGTCCACCATCCCAGGAGCGAGGGCCTGGGAAAATGAAGGCGCAGAAATGTAACTTACCTGAGGTCACACAGCAAAGGGATGTGCACCGAGGCAGTCTGTCTCCGGCTCAGCTTTGGAAATGAGGTGGGTCTGCCTCAAAAGGGAGAGTGTCCCAGAGAGGGATTTTTAAAATCTGGGTTTTGGGGAGGAAGGAGGGAAGTTTTTGAAGGAGAGGAAGAGGCACCCCAAGGCCGCAAGGTTGAGAGTGCCTGCCACGTGCCAAGAGCTGCAGGGGTGGGGGTGTCCTGAGAGGGGGAGTGAAGGAGAGGCTTTGCTGTGGGAGGGGATGATATGGTCTGGTTTTAAATGAAGAAGGAGCTCGCAGGGAGCTGAGTGGAGAAAGAGCAAGCAGAATGGATGCCTGCTGTTTCACCTGCTGGCCCTGATGCTCCCCGGGATGGCTGCCCACCCTTGCTCTGAGGCCATGTGGTTTGGGGGACTCCAGCTAGACCCCAGAGGTGGGCACATGACTCAGGGTCTGGCCCATCAACCTCTTCCATTCCCCTGGCCACAGGGATTGGCTCAGGAGGGTACATGTGACCCAAGTCAGGCCAATGAACCTCCGTCCTGGGATTCTTGTTATTTTTGTGAGGGGAAAAGAGACTCTTTCTACTGAGGTTGCTGAGCTGAGCTGAGCTGGGGGGTATGCCTGGGGCTGCAGGGGCCACACTGTCGCTGTGTGAGACGAGACGAGTCTGCCTGAGAGTGAAGCCGTGCTGGTTTGCCAAGGCAGCCATGACAAAGGCCCGCAGACTGGGGGCCTTAACCAGCAGGACTGCATTTCCTCCCAGTTCTGGAGGCTGGAAGTCTGAGATCAAGGTCCAGAAGGTTGGTTTCCTCGGAGGCCTCTCTCCTTGGCTTAAGGACGGCTGTCTTCTTCCCGTTCCTTCCCAGGACCAGCCCTCTGTCTGTCTGTCTGTTCCACTCTCCTCTCGTGAGGACACCATTCATATTGGATGAGGGCCCACCGGTGTGAGCTCATTGTGCCTTAATATCACCAAGTACTTTCTTTTTTTTTTTTTAAATATATTTTATTGATTTTTTACAGAGAGGAAGGGAGAGGGATAGAGAGCCAGAAACATCGATGAGAGAGAAACATCGATCAGCTGCCTCCTGCACACCCCCTACTGGGGATGTGCCCGCAACTAAGGTACGTGCCCCTGACCGGACTCGAACCCGGGACCCTTCAATCCACAGGCCGACGCTCTATCCACTGAGCCAAACCGGTTTCGGCACCAAGTACTTTCTGAGGTACCGGAGATTAGGACTTCAACCTATGAATTTTGGGGGGGACACAATTCAGCCCAGAACAGGAAAACCCATACAGACATAGAGTGAGACCTGAGTCCTGGCCTTACCTGAGCTCCTGGATCCAGCTGTGCCTGAAGCTGACGCTAACACTATCCTGGACTCCTGCATTCTCTTGAGTTTTTATGAGACAATAAATACCTAAGCCCCACGCCCCCCTTTTTTTCTCAAACTAGTTGAGTTGCTTTTCTGTTAGTTATTACACCTAAAATTCCTGAGTAATTCACAGGGGAACCAGTTAGTAAACTGGCCTGCCTGTAATTAAATCACAGCACATAAGGACAGTGCCTGTCTGTCCAATTCCCGTAGCTAGAGGCAGCAAACAGGCAGATACGAGCCAGAGGGAGCCAGCCACCTCCCACGTGGGCAGGCGGCTCCAGAGCCACGCAGGACTGAGCTGGAGAAACTCCGCTACCACCAACGTCCTGAACACGTGGCGCAGGCTGGGGTGCTGGCAGGTAACAGGCGAAGGTAGTTTGGGTCTAAAAAGACTTCCAAGAAGAGAAGACATCATTTCGGAAAGGCTGTGAAAAACAAGCCAGGACACCCCCTCGCAGGCCGGCAGGTGCTGCTGAGACATGCTCGCTCAGAGCGCCAAGGAGCCCCTGGCCCGTTGGGCTCAGTAGCTAGAGCATCGGCCGTCGGACTGAAGGGTGGAGGGCCTGATTCCTGGTCAAGGGCACGTACCTCGGCTGCAGGTTTGATCCCCAGTCCTGGTTGGGCCCATGCGGGAGGCAACCAGCTGATGTGTCTCTTTCACAATGATTTCTCTCCACCCCTCCATCTTCCCTCCCTTTCCCTCTCTAAAAATCCATGGAAAAGATATCCTTGGGTGAGGATTAAAAAAAAAAAAAAAAGAACTTGAGGGAGCAGCGGCGTCGTTCCAGCAGTTGACAGGCAGGAGTCACCCAACAAACACGCTCTGGGCTGGGCTCCGGGGACTTTGTGTGGAGGTGGGGCGGCAGGACAGGAGGTGCGTGGCTGACTAGGTCCCCGTCGGCCACCCAAAAGCGGGGACAGAAGCAGAACTGGGTGAGGAGGGCATTCGGCATGGAGTTCCTCTCGTCTTGAAGTGAGCGCGACTCTCCCTTGGCCTTTAGCTCCGCCATGCTCATCACAGCTGGGTCTCTTCCAACCCGAGAGGGTTCCCGAGGGGCCTGATCCACACCGGGCCGCGCGGCCTCGAGTGATGTTGGAGGTGGGCCTTCTGGAAGGGAGAGGAGGGTACCCCGGATTCATACACACCAGGGTTCACCCAGGGATCTGGGCCTGACTCACCTGATGACTTGGGGTGAGCGACGAACCCTGACGCGGCCTCTTTTATCCTCACCATTGGCCGGCGGTGCCAGGAAACCTCAGCGTCACAGCCCACTCCCGGGGCTTCAGTGAAACCCACTAGTAATGAAGGGAGGGGCCCTGGAGTCCGGGTTTGAATTTCAGTTTACTCATTTACCAAGCAGTGTGTGACCTTAGCAGGCAGGTCACGTGCCCTCTCTGAGGCTCATTTTCCTAATCGGTGAAATCGACATAGCAATGGGACTTACGGCATGGGGTGAAAGCGAGGACTGACTGAGACGAAGCATGTAAACCTCATGAGGACAAGGGACTTGGTCACTTCATTTCATTTCACTCCCCACTGCCGTTCCTGGGATGTAAGGACACTAAGTAAATGGGAGCAGTTATTGTGGTTATTACAGCCCATGCTCGCCGGGCAATGGCTGCGTGTTCTGTGTGGCATCCAAAGGTTTTGTCTGCGGGGCTGTGGTGCAGGCAGGGAAGACAAGACCACCTCAGCAGGCGCTTAGCAAACTGCGCCCCCCGCCCCCTCCCCGCCCCCACCCCGGATGGGTTAAAGTTTGCTTCTGCAAGCGAGGGCCGAGCAGAGGCTAGGGCAGGGGTGGGCAAACTTTTTGACTCGAGGGCCACAATGGGTTCTTAAACTGGACCGGAGGGCCGGAACAAAAGCATGGATGGAGTGTTTGTGTGAACTAATATAAATTCAAAGTAAACATCATTACATAAAAGGGTACGGTCTTTTTTTTTTTATTTCAATAGTTTTATTCATTTCAAACATTTTAACAAGAAGAATGTAAACACTAATTATTATAATTTGAAACTTCAAAAAATGGAGGAATCATAGCACAATAACATACCGTATACTGAAGATGGCAAAGGCAAAATAAAATTGCCTAACAAAGGAAAGGTACAAAAGCCTTTCAAATTAAACTTAAATATAATAAAATAATTTAAAACTAAAACAAATAGAAAAGAACAAAATGTGTAAACAGTAAATTAAACATTTTCTTTAGTGCAACTTCCAAATTATGCCCGGGACGTAGATGTAGATGGCAATGTAGACTGGGTTGAAAGGTTTTTGGTCTTTAAAACATCAACTTCAGTGGGAACAGTGTTGTTGGTCTCCTTCTTAGCTAATGCTCTGATACTGTGCTCTCCAGGGGCGTGTCTCCCTACATCCCCACGATAACGTGTCTCCGCATTCCCAGGGTGATGTCGGGGGACGCGTCCGCGGGCATTTCAAGGAGCCTCTGGAAGATTGAGAGGTTGTTCCTTCTACTGAATGGGGGATATAAATCCGCCCACTCAGAAGAAGGAGCTGCGGCCGTGTTTCCCGACGTTGCCATGTTAACACTGCTGCTGGTGAAGGAGCGGAGGGGAGAGCAAGAGAACCCTCCGCTCTTTCGGCCCGCGGGCCGGATAGAACAGCCGAAGGGGCCGGATCCGGCCCGCGGGCCGTAGTTTGCCCACGGCTGGTAGGGGATGTCCCGGGCACAATTTAAGCACCTCACTGCATCCTGACCATACCCCAAAGCTAGATTCGTTTATTACCTGTGTGTCACAGATGAGAGAGCCGAGGTTCAGAGAGGGACAGTGACAGAGATCCCACTGCCAGAGAGTGGCACAGGCAGGGTTCAGACCTGAGCGTGTACCGCCTACCCCCCAGCGCCTTGTGCTCAGACAGGGGAGCTGTGGTGAGGACGCCAGCACGAGCCACAAGGACAGGGGCCCTCACTCTGGCGGGTGCTGCACCCCGCGCCTCTGTGCCCCACTGAATTCTGTAGCACGCGGCTTGATCGACCTGTGTTCCGGCACAAGGGGACCCGAGGGGCTCTTTACTGGCGGAGGGTGGAGGGCAGGACCCGCCCTGCCCCTGCCAGCACCGGCCTTCCGAGGCGAATAAAACGCGCCCGTGTTGGGATGGCAGCGCCCGGCTGCACTATAATCCACCCCATAAACGGCCTCTTTCCTTGTGAACCCACAAACAGCAGAGAAACGCAGCGTGGCCGAGGCCTCCAAGCACGGCCCTCTGGGTGAGGGGCTGGTGGTGCTGGCCCTGCCCCAGGGCGGTGCCTGCCCTGGGTGACCATCGGGAGCAGGGACAGTCATGTGCTCCCCCCCCCCCCGCTTTTTTTTTTAAAAAAAACAGGATATACATTTGGGAAAACTGCCCCTAAAAATACATGATCAGGGATCAGGAAAGGAATTTCTTGGATGAATCTCAGACAGCTCTGGGAATCAAGAGGAAGGGAAGGAAGAGCCTTGGACGGGAGGAGGGAAACTGAGGCACGGAGAAATTGGTGCCCAGGGATGGTTCCTCTCACACAGGCTGCGGAGTCTAATTCCTCCCGGGATGGGCTGCTGGGTGAGACTCAGGATATCCAGTTACATGTGAATCTCAGGTTTAAAAAAAATAAAAGAAAAAACCGTTTTAGTAGAAAAAAATGGTTGTTTACCTGAAATTCAAGTTTAACGGGGCATCCTGAACTTTCCTTTGTTAGCCAGAGGGCTGGGCTCGGCCTGAGGCTGGAGGGCAGGCACATCTGCACCTTCCACTTCTGTGGTTAGCGTGCCAGGCTCGGGGACTGGATTCATTGTGCTGTTGGAAGTAGAATCTCCAGAAAAGCCAAATTCGACTGCAATTCCTCAAAACATCCTCTCTTTAAAAAGTCACCTGCCCGATTTGTTTTCAAAGATGCTTTTACCCCGAGAGGGCCTGGACGGCAGGAATGACACTCACACGCTCATTCATTTTCCGGGCCACTTTTCATAACACAGGAGATGCTTCCTTCCCACCCTTCCTCGGCTGGTGGAGAGAGAGAGAGAGAGAGAGAGAGAGAGAGAGAGAAACATCATATTGGTTGCTTCCCATACACACCCCAACCAGGGTTAGAACCTGAAACCTAGGTATGGACCCTGATCGGGAATTGAACCTGCAACCTTTTTTGTTGTGCGGGGCAATGCTCCAACGAACTGAGCCACCTGGCCAGGGTTCAAGAGTCTTTTTTGAAAGGGCCCTGAAGTCCTTACCAATGAGTCTTTGGGGGCAGGTGAAGGAAGCAGCTACAGTGAAATGGGAATAATCTATGGGGCTGACTGTCTAGACAGGGCAGACGGAAGCGGGCTTTGGCCAAAGGTGAAACCCAAGCCCTTCCCGCTCATCTTCCCCTAACCATCCTCAGACTCCGCAGTCTGGGCCACAGCCAGACAGCCGGGGGCTGTTTTTCGCTTCGATTTCAAAGGATTGCGCTTCCACCGAAAGAAAAGCTTGAATTTTCAGTAAATTTAACAAAAGGTAAGAAAGCGTGGATGCTTCCTTCTCTTTCTTATCGTTGTGCTGAGAGAAAATGATTATTTTTGCTATAAAGCTTGGCCCGAGATCAAGTTTAGAAAGAAAAGCATCTGCTAATTGAAAAAACATCATTTTGGGGGAGTCCTTAAACCAAGGGAAACAGGTGCAGGGTTGTGGTTTTAGAGAGAGTATTTCTTTTGGAAAAAAGAAGGAAAAGTGCCCCAGATAAGGTCCCTCCAAAGCCAGCAGACTTTTACTTCGCAGCCCCTAATTACTGAAGATGTGATGGAAAAGATTATCTGAGAACTTAAAAGAAAAATCAACTCTCACCTTTTAGGAAACACTCCACATTCTCTTCTTTTTCCTTTCTAATGCTGAAGAGAGGGCAAATGTAGACAGCAATTTTGATAACATTCTCTTACAACATTGTCCATCCGTGGGCCCCTCTTTTAAAAAATGAAAAGGTGTTGTTGATGTTAGAGAGAGAGGAAGGGAGAAGGAGAAAGAGAACCATGGATCAGCTGCCTCTTGCTCACCCCCTACTGGGGATCGAGCCCATAACCTGGGCTTGTGCCCTGACCCAGAATTGAACCAGCATGGGACTGTGTTGAACCAACTGAGCCACACCGGCCAGGGCGTCTCTCTTCTTTTTATACAAGCTCAACGGAGCATTACAGTGATGCATTATTTGAGTGTTTCCTATGGTTGTGAAGGAGCAGAAATTCCAGGGCCAAGAGAGTCTTGGGAGAAGAGAGTAATATTTCCATACCTACTAGACGCTGGGAGCTTGGACATGTCAGGTATCTCTGTGTCCCCAATGCAGCCATGTGAAGTCAGTGAGGTTCTTTTCTTTTTTCAATTTCTTTGGACTGTTGAGGAAATGGGAGCTCAGAGAGGAGAAGTGACATGCCCGAGGCGGCCCAGCCGGCAAGTGGCAGAGTTGAACTTGAAAGCCAAGTCCGCCTGGCCGTCAAGCCCTCGCTCCTCCTGTCTCAGCATTGCCTTCCATCTTTCTAAACGTGGGTGGCAAATCAAGCTAGCGGCTCTGAAAACACCCAGATATTATCTTTGAAATAGCCCACCGCATCTTTATCTTAGGGAACAATTCCACAGGTGTATTTTCAGTCCAATGTACATTATTGCTATGTTTTTAGGGGAGATTCTGAGTTTTCTGTTCTTGAGCAAGAAAAGTGCTCAGTGGAGCCTGTCTCCTCAGAAATTCATATCGTGTATTAGTTATCTGTTTAGTATCTCGAGATAATAGCATTTCTTATCTCACCGTTACAATAGGTCAGGAGTCTGGGTACAGTGAGCTGGGTCTCCTGGCTCAGGGCCTCTCACAGGCAGCGTTCGTGGTCTCACCCAGGGCTGTAGTCATCAGAAGGCTCGACTGGGGATCTGCTTTCAAGGTCACTCATGTGTTGGTGGCCAGTTTTAGCTCTCCCTGGGCTGTTGGCCTCGGTTTCTCACTGGCTCATGGCCCAAGGGCACCCTCGGTTTCTTGACATGTGGGCCTCTCCAGCAGGGCTGCTTGCTTCACCCAAGTGTATAAACCAATGGGGAAGGCAGTGAGAGTGTGTCAGCAAGATGGAAGCCACCGTCTTTTATAGCCTAAGCATGACGGTGATATCCGTCACTTTTTTTTTTTAATTGGGTCGCTTTAAAAATTTTTTTTAATGTTTTTATTGATTTCAGAGAGAGGAAGGGAGGGGGAGAGAGAGAGAGAGAGAGAGAGAAACATCAATGATGAGAGAGAATCATTGATTGGCTACCTCCTGCACACCCCTACTAGGGATCGAGCCCATCACCTGGACATGTGCCCCAACTGGGAATTGAACCATAATCTCCTAGTTCATGGGTTGACGCTCAACCACTGAGCCACACTGGCCGGGCTATCCCATCACTTTTGCTGTACTCTCTTCATTAGAAGCAAGTCACTAGGTCCAGCCCACACTCCAGGAGACGAGGTTACACAAGGGTGTGAAAACCGAGAGGCAGGGATCGCCGGGAATCCATGTCGGAGCTGCCTATCCCACATCAGAAAAGTGGAGATGGTCGTCATAACACCAATAACGGGGCTGGCGATGATAGATGGCATTTATGTGTGCTTTGATGTGCCAGTCACTGGGCTTAGTCCTTTCCATGCACTGTCTCACTCAATCCCCACACTGCTTTTTGAACCAGGAAGGTTCATTAATTTCCCTGAGTTCCTGCAGCAAAGACATCGGGCCCAATGCCGGGGGTTCCTGTTCCCGAGACCCTCCCTTTACTTGATGCAGATCTTTGACCTGAACCCGCTGAGCTGCTGGGGCCCAAACAAGTCCCCACTGAGATAGGAGTCAGAAAAATGAAGCCAAACGCACTACGCACCAGAAAATTGCCAGGCAACACAACCAGAAGCCATTTCTTACACATCGGATTGGAAAAAAAAAATTAAGTTGGTGAGAGTGTGGGGAATTCTCATGCACGGCTTAGAGACTATAAATTTGTACTGCCACTTTGGAGGGAAATTTGGCAGGATCTATTAAAATTTTAAAAGGACATAAAAATAAAAAATGTGCATAGCCTATGACCCAGCTATTACACTTTTGAGTATCTCCCCTAGAGAAATACTTGCACATGTGCACAAAGAGCCGTGGACAAGAATGTTCATTCCAGCGTTGTTTCTAAGAGCAAGTAGTAAACAGTGAAACTGGAAACATTCTGAATGTTCATCAGTTTAAAAAATGGCTAAATAAATTGTGGAGCATCCATACTATGGAAAATTATGAAGCAGGTAAAGAGAATGAGGTAGTTCTATAGCATGGCATGAAAATCTACAATGTATTGTTGAATGAAGAAAAAAAAAGAGTTGCGGAATGACAATCACAGTCTGAGACATAGTATTTTATATATATATATATTATGGTTCAATTCCCAGTCAGGGCACATGTCCAGGTGATGGGCTCGATCCCTAGTAGGGGTGTGCAGGAGGTAGCCAATCAATGATTCTCTCTCAAATGGTCACAGTCTGAGACCATTTGTGTAACCCCTAACACAACATAGTATTATATATATATATTATGGTTCAATTCCCAGTCAGGGCACATGTCCAGGTGATGGGCTCGATCCCTAGTAGGGGTGTGCAGGAGGTAGCCAATCAATGATTCTCTCTCAAATGGTCACAGTCTGAGACCATTTGTGTAACCCCTAACACAACATAGTATTATATATATATATATATATATATATATATATATATATATATATACATACATACACACACACACACAAATACATATGTTGTATATATAGAAACGCAAATATGTTAAAGTGCATGGTTCATGAGAATGGTCTAGAAAGGGGTACATCAAACTGATAACAGGAGCGGAGAGGAGGGTAAAAGGCTAGATTTGAGAGGTGGTCAAAGGAGACTTAGCGTGATATAAAATGTTTTTGATATTTTTCAAAGAGAAAGGTTAATTGCCTTACATTATGTCAGAGGAGCCTATCTCCTAAAAAGACTTACTGCAAGTCCAGCCCAACAATTTCCCTTACATTGTATTGGCCAGACTTGGGTCACATGGTCACAGTTAGCTGCAAAGGAGTCTGGCAAGGTGAATTGTTTTTAGTTTTGGTAGAAGAGGAAAGAAGAGAGTTGTTTCGGGCAGGTGGGTGGCCAATTAAAAACATCTGCCCCATGGTTCATATTTTTAGCTGCCCAACCTCCACACGTGCCTTTTTTCTCTATATATTCTGTAGTAATGAATAGTCCAAACTCCAAAGTCAGTTACTGTATCCATCTTGAAGTCTGGGATGTCTGAGTAGTGATGGGCAGCCCACCCTCCAGGTCCAGATGTGGGAGGACACTGCCTGTTATCTTAGCTCCACCTGAGACAGATATTAGGGTAGATGTCTTTTTGGGGGGCTGCACAGCTATAGCAGCCCATGTCCTCTTGGTGCGAGTTTGACTGCCAAGGATTATGTTTAGGGTTCAACAGTCACAAGCTATCATAGGCCAGACTGTTTTGGAAATACACGTCCCTCAAACATGAAATAGAGGTCCAGTCTTTGATTTCAGAGATTTCCATGTGGAAGTAACCAGAAGATGTAAGCCCATAGTCTCACCTTTTATCTACTCTCTCTGTGCTCTGCCCAACTCTCCAGCCCTTGCTTAGCTGTTTCTTTGGAGCAATTTAAAATAGTAACCTTGGGGCCCTAGTCCAGTAGCTCAGTTGGTTAGAGCATCGTCCCGATACACCAAGGCTGTAGGCTCAATCCCCGGTCAGGGAACATACAAGAAGCAACCAATGAATGCATCAATAAGAACAACAACAAATTGATGTTTTACTCTCTTTCTCTCTTCCTTCCCCTCTCTCTCTAAATTTCTAAAACAAAAAAATTAAAATAGTAACCTTGGGTGGAGGGACACCTCCTTTCACTTGATCTTTGCATGTTGGTGCTTCCCCTTTATTTGACAGAGGACTCGGAAGGGAAGGTTCTAGACAACAGCCTGAAGCCCTGACCCAATTTCCAGCTGACACTGTAGCTTCATTTCTGTTATGTGGGTTTTTTCAACGTGTCGGACACACACAGTATATATGTCAAAGATGTTCAAAAGTCATTGGGCATCTAGACAACATGAGTCCACACAACAGCTTTATTTACGGAGGTGTGTCTCATATTTTTTCTGGTGTGGCCCTGCAATCATTGGGTCTGGGGTTTGATTTTACCCTACTTACAAATGAAGGAGAGCTTGTTACTCTTTCATGGATGCTGGCAGAGTACAGGAGACTTCTGAGTCAGAGACAAAAGGCTTTGTTAGCCCTGCCCCAAATGGAATGGGTTTTCCTGCCCCCAAGTCCAACGCAAGCAATGTGACATGGCCCAGATGGATGCATGGCAGTGTGTGTGCATTATGGCTAAAGAACACTGAGTGTGGGGAATCCACTGCTTTTATAGCAAGCACTAAGCAAGCCTTCTCTTCATCCTGGAAGGAGACAATACTCATTCTGCAAAGTTGCTCACTGCAAACACAACCCTGAGACAGACCTGGCAAAGAGTGGGCAGATCCTTGCATTCTTAGCACACCAATTAAGAATATGCAGAAGCCCTAGCTGGTTTGGCTCAGTGGATAGAGTGCCAGTCCTTGGACTGAAGGGTCATGGGTTCAATTCTGGTCATGTACCTTGGTTGTAGGCTCGATCCCTGGCCCTGGTCCGGGTGTGTGCGGGAAACAACCAATTGATGTGTCTCTCTCACATCGATGTTTCTCTCCCTCTGTCTCTCCCGCTCCCTCCTGCTCTCTCTATAAACCAATGGAAAAATATCCTTGGGTGAGGATTAACAACAACAACAAAGAATATGCAGGGATACTCAGGCCTATAGCAAACTGCCTCTTTCAAGCAGCCATTTCTCTACAGACCCCTGGCTCCTGTTAGTGGAGAATGGTGTTCAGAAAGCAAGATGATCACTTGTTAGGTGCAGTCATTGCTACTGAGCTATTTGTGCTCCTAGATACTCTCGGAAGACAGAGCGAGGGAATTATGTACACACACACACACACACACACACACGTGCCTGTCTGTCTGTCTCCATGAATTCACACTAACAACTCCAATCGAATACCATAGGTTCTTTCTGGTTTCCTGCCTTTTCGTATCTGTAACACTCTTCTCTGGCAATGAGAAACCCTGAATATATTATTTGCTGATGCTCTGGCCATCTCATCACTGCCCCTGCTACTCACCCTCCAATCACATGGTGAGCTCCTAACCACTTGGGTTCCAAGCTGACATGAGGGACTCATCTCCCTTCTGCTCCCTCCTCGCCCCCGCCAGGCTCCACAGCCCCTGCTGGCCCCTGGAGCTGCCACTCTCGACCTGCTCAGGCTGCCACCACCCTGTACAGACACACTTCACCTTGCTCAGCTCGGAAATTCCCCACCCGCCCCTTCTGCAGACACCTGCCTTGCTCAGCTACATCTGATGGTTTCTAAACAGAAGTCACTAGGAAGGGAAGGGGAGGGGAGAGGACCTAATGACCCTTGTTAATGGCTGCAAACCACGACGTTAAGTGGAGGCAACCCAGCTTGCCTCGCCACCTCCCAGCCCTGTGAAGTAGAGGTTGTGTGTTTGCTTTCTTTTCTAGATGCCACTCCAGGAATCCACCCAGGAGCGTCACTCTGTGAGTCTCTCTGGGCGCCTCCCTGGTGGTTTCATGAGGACAGATTCCTAGAAGGGGGATAATTCCTGGGTCAGAGGGCATGGCCACTTGTCGAGCTCCTGGTCTTTGTAGCCCCACTTTGGTGTTCACCTTACAATCCGCACGCCCTTGAATAAATAAGCAGGCGTGACTGTCCTAGAGACGGCGCAGCGTTCTCTACAGCTGACAGTTGTTTCACTGCCCGATGACATCACCTCCCTTTCTACCCCAAGACTGATGTGGGAAATTCTGTATAAATAACCAGCATCAACAAGCCATTGTGCCACCGGCCTCTTCAAGATGGGCCGTGGCTGCCGCACGGCTGGCCCAGCCTGCGCGGGACAGGCGCCGTGATTTATAAGGTCCAAGCGTGAAGTCTTCGGGAAAGTTGGTGAAGTTCTTTATAGGTCACCTGTATTTTTCCTACCATCGATGTTTTGACTCACGGGTTTCCTTTATGTCACTCTGTCCATAGTCTAGGTATTATTAAATGGAATAAAGAGGTTACTGTGGCAGAGGCTGAGGTGCACGCGGGAGGGAGTTTGTGATTCCAAATGAGAGAAGAAAGAAATAACAGGCGAGGGAATTAATTAGGACAAACATTGGCAGCCAAGGCAACCAAGTATTCATTGCATGAGGGCCACTGGCCCAGCGTTGTGCTAGGAGGAGCTGTTGGGAAGTTCATCTGTTCATTCATTCAGCAAACACGGGCAGGCACCAACTCTATGCAGGCCCTGCCCTAGGCACTAGGGAACCGAGAGAAAAGAGACGTTGTCCCAGCTCTCAGGGGCTCATGGTCTAGAAGAGGAGGTGCTGAATCTGCAGTGGAATATCTGGGGGAGCTCCTATTCCAGCTGGGGGAGGCTCTGTCAAGGTTTGAACAGGGTGCTTGGAGTCAAAACATACCTCTCAGGTGACTAAGATGGGCAGCTTTTCCTGGCAGAGGGACCAGCGTAAGCAAAAGCACACACTTCTGTCAGCTAATCACAAGGATGGTATGCAGGTTCCACAGGCCCACTGTTTGAGGGATCGAGTAGCAAGTGACTCTCATACTCCAGATGTGAACTGGTAACGCTGTGAGAGGACTGTCCGCATAAAATGATTAACTGATTTTCTTCTGCATCCAGGAGAAATTCCAAATGTCTTACCTAAGCGCACAAAGCTGAATGAGCTAGCGTTCGCTGTGTAACAAATAACCCCCAAATCTCAGCGATGGACCACGATAAGCATGTATTGTTCTTGCCCCTGCATCCGTGGGTTGGCTGGGATGTGGCTGATGTTGGCTGGGCCCAAATGGACTTGACTCCAGGTTGTGTGTTGCGTCCCTATATGTCCCCTCCCTCTTGGGTCAGTGATTGCCTGAAGCATGCTGTTCTCACGGCCAAAGGCAGGAGGCCAAGAGCACAGCCTCTGTTTGTAAAGCACAGTTCTAGGCTTTGCTCTCCTCACGTCTGCCAGCATCCACCAGTCAAAGCAAGTCATACGGTTAACCCCAGAGTGAAGGGACTCTGAGGGCCGTGGCCAAGTGGGCTTGTGGGGTACAGCCACTGCCACCCGGGCCCTGCAGACCTCACCTGCCTCGCCTCTCTCTTCTCTCTGGCATCTCTGCTGTCGCTACTCAAGACCCCTTGCGTCCCCTGGACATGCCATGATTTTTCACCCTCTGTATCTGTGCACAAGCGATTCTGTGGCCCTGGAATGCTGTTCCCAGCCTCATCCCCCTGGTCAATGTCATCACATCATTTCTAAATGGCTCCGGGGGGTCAGGGGACATCCTTCTATGTCTTCCTTTTCCTCTTCATGCCTGGGTGGGGTCCCTCCTGTTTCTCTCTCATGGTTATTCTCTTTCTCTCTCTTTCTCTCCCTCCTGTCTCCCCCATCGTCCCCCGTCTCTCTTGTACTTATTCTCATCATGTGTTGATATGATATTAAGGTTTGGGGTAGAGATAGGGCCTTACTTTGTCTGAACCTTGGGGTGCTCTGCATTTTACAAGCGTCCCCTGAGACGCTGTTTCTGAAATGGTTCCTCTGTTTCTCTTCTGCTCTTGCTCCCCTGGTTCCCACAGAGGGAGAGGGTGGTGGTGGGAAAAGGCAGGATGCAGGCATTCCTGGCTCCCCTGAAGCCAGACCATCAGATAGTCCCAACTCACCTTTCCCGGACCTCAGGCCTGGAGCAGGGTGCCCACAGCGGCTGTCACCAAGTTTTGGGTGGGAGGGTGGACGGAGGGATGGATGGGTGTCCTCCACGCAGCTTTCTGCTCACTGTCAGGCCTCGGTTGAACCTAGCAGTTGGGCTCCCAAAGGCAGGAGGGCTGGAGCGGCCATGAAAAGACACGGGCCTCCCCACCATTGTCAGCGTTGGAAGCTGCCGTCAGCAGCAGCCACAGAAGGCGGTTCTGAGGGGCAGGATGTTGGTCACCAGACCAGGTGGGATGGGGACTTAGCATTAAGCATCCTTTTCGGAGAGGCTCCAGGAGGTTATGGAGCTCTGGGGAACCAGCCGGGGCCACTCCTAGCCCACTTAGTGCAAGTGTTGTCTTTAGGGGCCTCTAATTCCCTTTATAAAGAGCCTTTTTTTTTTTTTCAATGGAGCCTGGATACTATTAATATTAATGTTGAGCGGGTCAAGCAGTTCTAGTGATTATCCTATATAATAAAGAGCTAATATGCAAATGGTTGTCGCACCCTCACACCCTCACACTGGGACTGAGGGACCTGAGGCTGCGCCCCCCGCCCCAGCGCCAGGGCCAGGGGACCTGAGGCTGTGCCGGGGGACCTTGAGGCCGTGCCCCCGCCTGGCGGGGCTTGATGGGGGACCTGAGGCTGTGCCCCCTGCTCGGCGGGGCTTGACGGGGGACCTGAGGTTGCGCCCCCCCCCCACCCTGTGGGGCTTGACGGGGTTGGGGCTGGCTAGGTCTGGGTCTCCCGTGATTTCAAGGTGCGCGCTGGTGGGCAGGGACTTGAGCTCTGGGTCCTGTGGCATGCCCCAGACTCTGACAGGAGGGAGATTTTCATATACATTTTACTAATTTTCTTTCATCTCTGACTCTTCTAATATAGAGAAAGGATAAATAGCAATATTAAAATATAGCCTCTAATTAATTCCCTTTTATGTGCACAAATTTCGTGCACCGGGCCACTAGTTGATAATAAAAAAAGAGATTCTGCAAAGGTAATCGTCAACCCAGTGCCCCAGTGAGCAGCGTATTTGCTGGTATAAATTGTGGGTTGCTCTTGTGATTTAAATAGAAAACTGAGACTGAGAGAGGTAAAGGGAGCCCCCCAAGGTCACACAGCTAGGACGTGGTTGAAGCGGGCTGGTTGCAGGTTGGCGGAGTGACAGTATTGACCCTCTGTGTGCAGGCAGTGCCCCCGTGACATGGAAGGACTAGGGGTCTGCTCAGAGCCACCAGGGAAGCAGATCTCAGGGAAAGAGCCTGAGGACCGAGGTCAGTCACCAGCAGGAAACTGGGCTCTCGGAGGCAGGGGCCTCGGCATTTGCATAGGATGTGGGGGTAGGGTCCAAGGCCAGAATGAAGGCTGTGAATAACGAGTGGGAGTCAGGGACTTGTTTTAAGGGAGTGCCAGGGTGAGATGTGTGCACTTGAAGTGGAAGGGAACCCAGAGCCTGGCCTGTTTGGCCTCCTCCGTCCCCAGGGTCCTGGCCACATGGGGGAGACAGACTGGTCAGATCTGCTGTCTACCTTCAGGGGCCGCTGTGGAAGAATCCGAGCTGATGCATGTCCAGCAGGCAAAGCATCTGACGGTGAGGTGTGTGCTTGCTGCTCATGGCTGTCCACCCCCACTCCTCCCCCCTTTATCTTGGCATGTGCACCCAGCTGGGGCTGTGTCCCACAGAGCTCATAAACTTCAAGGGGAGGCAGGCCGGGTCCGAGCTCCAGGAGTGGATCCTGGTTGGCCCTGAGAAGGGCTCCCAGCTCCGCACCTTGGTCTCCGCGAGTGCCAGTGAGCTGGGGAAGGAAGCCTTTTGTTGTTCTTTCACAGAAGCGATCTTGGAGCAGCTCTGCTTTCTCACTGGACAGAGATGCCCTTGCTGCTGCTGGCAGCCACCTTGTGGCCCGGAGGGGAGGCAGCCTGGAAGGGGGCAGACGTGGGCAGAAGGCAGAGTGCAGAGAGGGAAAATGGCCTTCTTAACCCTCCACTGAACGGCGAACCAAGCTTTGCCGAAAGCTCTCCTGCCTCTGGACTCAGTGGCGGGGGCCAGTACGTTCTCTTAATGCATTGGTTTCGTGCTGCTTGGGAACGGGCGATCCTGGCGATTCGGAGAGCTACTGCCTCCACCATGTTCTTTTTGTTGGAAGCACTTCCCGGCTGTCTTGCAGATGCAAGCTCTGAGTTATACCCCTGCCTCGGCCTCAGGGGACACCGTGCGGGGGAGGCCATGGATCCCTGCATGGCTGCCAAGCAGCCGCTCATCCCCCTCCTTCGTCACGCTCCCCGGTCATGGTCCACGTGTCAGCCCAAGACAGCAACCACGGATGAACGAGACAGCGACCTCTCAGGAACTGGGCTGGGGGAATGCACCTTCTGCTCTTTTATTTCAAAGAGAATTTTGCCTTGATTTCTTTTCTTGAAACCTCTCTACCCGTTTTGGGTGAGGTCAGCCATAAGACAGAAGCCCCAGGGACTGTAAGAATTGAATAGTCAACTGAAAGTTGGACACGATGCTCTCTCTGGCCCTTTCCAACTCCGACAAACTCCGAGTCTGTGAAAGCTGAATCGGTTGTGGCCAGAAGATTCCAAGAGCATCAGCTGGGTGCCAGGCAGCTCCCAGCCACTCTCTCCTTTCATGCCTGGGAGGAGTCCATTAGCATTCCCATTTTGCAGATGGGGAAACCGAGGCTCTGAGAGGCTATATGGATAGCTCAAGACCGCACAGCAGCAGAGCTTGCATTTGGATCCCTCTGATACCAAAGCCTCCGTACCTCCCATGCCCCCGCGTGGTGTGTCCTTGCTTTGGGGCACTTTATTCTATAAAGAGGGTTACCCTCCTCTGGAAACGGGCAGAGGCAGTGACACACTACAGCCCGGTGGGGAGTTTTTGGAGCAGTTGCTCCACGGTTTTTCTTTCTTCCTTTTTTTTCTTTCTTTTCATGAACTCACACAGTTCAGCCAAGGGTGCTTCAAGAGGCCAATTTTCAGCCTCTGTCCCCGCTGAAACCTGGAAGAACGCGAGCCGGCGCCAGCGAGCTTGCCGGGTAATCTTGGAAGCGGCAGCTGGCCTGTCTCGACCTCACTGTGTACAAGTGGAGGGATGTTTGTTGTTTCAGCCACCGAGCAGAACTCGGGGAGAGGGTGCGGAGCACTCGCACGCCAAGCATTCTGAGGCTAGGGTGTGTGCACACCACAAACCAACCTCAAAAATACCCATGATTCAGGGGGGAAAAACCCAACCTGACTTCATAGCTCTCCTGATGAATCGACACCCTCCCCCGCCCCGCCCCCGGAAGCCCTCTTTTCTTCGAGACAGTCTGGGTTTTTACTGAACGTTCACTGCGTTCGCTGGAGGGAGTTTGGAAGAGGGTAGATACCTGGAAGATTTGGAGTAGAGAGAGGTGGCCTTGGATTTGTCTGGGGTGCTCTGCATTTTATAAGGGTGCCCTGGGGTGCTGTTTGTAAATGGTTCCCCTGTTTCTTTCTGCTCTGTCCTCTGGTTTCCTCTGGGGGGGAGGGCGGTGGTGGTAAAAGGCAGGGTACCCAGGCATTCCTGGGTCCCTGGTGATGACACCATCAAATGGCTCCCTCTTCACCCTACCTCGACCTCAGGCATGGAGCAGATGGCAGAGTAGCCTTCAACAAGTTCTGGGTGGGTGGAGGGATGGATGCATTTTCTTGACGCAGCTCTCTGCTCACTGTCAGGGTCTCAGGTGGGCACGGCAGCTGTCCTTTATTTCTTTTTTTTTTTTTTTTTTTTTTAAATATATATTTTTTATTGATTTTTTACAGAGAGGAAGAGAGAGGGATAGAGAGTTAGAAACATCGATGAGAGAGAGACATCGATCAGCTGCCTCCTGCACGCCCCCTACTGGGGATGTGCCCACAACCCAGGTACATGCCCTTGACCGGAATCGAACCTGGGACCCTTCAGTCCGCAGGCCGACGCTCTATCCACTGAGCCAAACCGGTTAGGGCTGTCCTTTATTTCTTAGGAGATGCCCCCTTTAATGGTAAATCTACTCTTGCATGCTTTAGACCAGCGGTCACCAAGCTTCCGGACCTCACGGACCACTGGTTGGTGACCGCTGCAGCCCACAGGATCCCTAACGATTTACCGAGGAAGAGAGTCTCTGAATTTCTGTAAGGTTTCTTTCCCAGCTTTGGGTGTTCATGTAGCCTTATCAGGACCTCCAACACACTTGCCACTTGTTGCTTACCCAGTGTGATGAACATGATGTCACTGGTGCAGTGATATCTGCCATCAATGAATGGGATACTCTGCAAAACGTCCAGATGGTCCGGACCCCTTTGGACTGTGTTATGGTCAAGGACAGGAGCGTTACTATAGCCCCAGCCTGAGGCTGTGCATTCACACTGTTGTCTGTTCCATGGGCGTGCAAACTGCTTTCGGCACTCGTTCGTGACAGGGACAGAAAAGCACACATTTCCCAGGGCCAGGGCTGCATACCGTGTGTTGGATCTGTGTTGGTCTTCTCTAGCAAAGACATCACATCCGGCCAGCAGCTGTGAGTAAGTACTACCTGGTGGAATCTGTGGAAGTCTCCTGGCCTCCTCCAGAATCCATCTGGTTTCCGTGAGGTTCAGGTGGGGGGATTAAGTGGGGATGTTACAGGAACCACCACCTCGGCCTCACAAGTCATTAAGGGTGGCTCCTTAAAGTTCTTGGGATATGATACTCTTTTTTAAATTTAATACCTCAGCTGAGGGATGGGAGGCAGTTTTAGAGGCTTGCCCTTGGCTTTCTCTACTCAGATGGGCTCCACGTGTCAAGGAGCCAGTGCGGGCGTTTTCCTAACTGCAATGAATGTCCGTTCCACATGCGCATTTGAGAACCAGGGCAATGACCACGAGGTGGGTCCATTGTGAGCCAGACCTGGGCCAGGCCTCCCCTGATTGCCTGGCTCCCTGCTGCCCCTACACTCCCAGGGGACCATGATATGCTGTACCAAAGCCCTGGTGTCCAATCGTTTTGGAAATGTCTGGATATTTTAGGCGAGTAAATGGCTATAGATCCCTCTGTGGAATGATTGGGGGACTGGGCTGTTGGCTATACTCACGGCACTTGCCTAGGGTTCTTCCTCATGGGGGCCTGGACTCTCCTTTTATTGACAACATTCAGATTTGGAAACTGGGCAAGGAATCATAACTTTTTATTGACATAGCTTCCCATGGTGTCCTGATGAATCATCCTGCATTTCTTCTCATTGTCTATAAAGGGTGGGGAACGTCCGGCCCATGGCCTGTATAAGACCTAAGAAATCATTTGGTCTGGCCCTGCCAAGGCATTAGGAGTGCATTAATTAAATGTTTGATCAAATATAGCAGGCTAATTTTTTTAGAAATATATTTTATTGATTTTTTTTACAGAGAGGAAGGGAGAGGGATAGAGAGTCAGAAACATCCATGAGAGAGAAACATTGATTAGCTGCCTCCTGAACACCCCCTACTGGGGATGTGCCCGCAACCAAGGTTCATGCCCTTGACTGGAATCGAACCTGGGACCCTTCAGTCTTCAGGCCGACGCTCTATTCACTGAGCCAAACCAGTTAGGGTGCAGGCTAATTTTTAAGTTGATAATTTTGGACAGCCTGGGAATCCTATCTAATAAAAGAGTAATATGCAAGTTGACCATAACTCTGCTACACCCACAAGCCACACCCACCAGCCAATCAGGAGCGAGTATGCAAATTAACCCAACCAAGATGGCTGCAGCCACGGAGAGAGCAGGAGGCTTGGGTTTCCCTGGCAATGGAGAAAGCCAAGCTTTCTGCCTGCCCTGGCATGCCTTGGCCTCCGCTTAAGGCTATAAAGTATCAATTATAGAAGATAAATAGATCCCAACAAAAATGGCGGCAGCCATGGAGCTGGAGAGAGCAGGAGGCTTGAGTTGCCCCTGGTGATGGAGGAAGCCAAGCTTCCCGCACACCCTGGCCAGCTGTGGACTCCACTCAAGGCTACAAAGTTTCAGTTATAAAAGATAAATAAATCCCAACAAAAATGGCGGCAGCCACAGAGCTGGAGAGAGCAGAAGGCTTGAGTTTCCCCTGACAATGGAGGAAGCCAAGTTTCCACAGCCCTGGCCTGCCTTGGCCTCCATTCAAGGCTACAAAGTTTCAATTATGGAAGATAAATAAATCCCAACAAAAATGGCTGCGGCCATGGAGCAAGCAGGAGGCTTGGCTCTGCTCAAGGCTACAAAGTGAAACTTTGAAATTATAGAAGATAAATAAATCCCAGATACCAGGGCCTCCGCTTGGGTCACTGGGGGGCGTGGCCAGCCTGCAAACCACCACAGGCCCCTTGTTCAGGTAACCCCATGCCCCAAGGGAACCCCCACCCTGATCCAGGACACCCTTCAGGGCAAACCAGCTGGCCCCCACCTGTCCACCAGGCCTCTATCCTATCTAATAAAAGAATAATATGCAGATTGACCATCACTCCAACACACAAGATGGCTGCCCCCATGTGGTCAAAGATCCTGCCCCCATGTGGACACAACATGGCCACCACAAGATGGCCAGCAGGGGAGGGCAGTTGGGAGGGACCAGGCCTGCAAGGGAGGGCAGTTGGGGGTGACCAGGCTTGCAGGGGAGGGCAGTTAGGGGTGACCAGGCCCACAGGGGAGGGTAGTTAGGGGCAAACAGGCTGGCAGGGGAGCAATTAGACATCAGTCAGGCTGGCAGGCAGTAGCGGTTAGGGGCCATCAGGAAGGCAGGCAGGTGAGCAGTTGGGAGCCAGCAGTCCTGGATTATGAGAGGGATGTCCGACTGCCCGTTTAGGCCCGATCCTACCGGGATCGGGCCTAAACGGGCAGTCGGACATCCCTCGAGGGGTCCCAGATTGGAGAGGGTGCAGGCTGGGCTGAGGGACTCCCCCCCCCCCCCCCGTGCACAAATTTCGTGCACCGGGCCTCTAGTCCTATATAATAAAAGGCTAGTATGCAAACCGACCCAACAGTGGAACGACCTGTCGCTATGAAGTGCACTGACCACCAGGGGGCAGAAGCTCAACGCAGGAGCTGCCCCCTAGTGGACAGTGTGCTCCCACAGGGGGAGCACCGCTCAGCCAGAAGCCCTGAGCTGGGCTCACGGTTGGCGAGCACAGCAGTGCTAAGGATGTCCGACTGATGGCGACATCACTCAAGGGCTCCAGGACTGCAAGAGGTGCAGGCAGGCTGAGGGACCCCCCCCCTCCACACCCTGAGTGCATGAATTTTGTGCACTGGGCCTGTAGTGATGTCATATCTATCCAAATGGCCCTTGGCAGAAAAAAGGTTCCCCACCCCTTGTTGGAGAACTAGCCTTTGGGAGTGCCTCTGGTTTGCTACTAAGGGTGCTGTATTCCTACACCACTTCTCTGCCTGTCTGTCTTTCCATCTACTCCTGCGGTCACACCAGCCTTGCTTCTGATGGTTCAGCACCACCACCTGGCCCCATTATTTTGTGAGACACTCGCTATCACAGAGTCCTGTAACAGCATCTCCTGCCATCAGCCTGGCGCATGAGCACAGCCACCCCGAACTTGAGTAATGCCCGTGTCCCTCTCACCAGCGTGTTACTTATTGTACCTGGAGATGGAGCATCCTCTAGGCCACCTGCAGAGCAGAGTTGGAGAACCTGTCCACTCCTGTGTGCCCGTGATTCTGAATCCTTTGATCCCTTCTTCCATCATCTAGGAAGGAAGCGCTAGCATTTCTGCTTCACTTCGTGTGGCCATTCTAAAAGCCAAGTAGTGTGTTTAGTGTTTTCTCCTGAGCTCCTCGCCGGGGTGTTAAATCCTGTATCCTGAGGGAGTGTGCCCACATGGTAAACTCTCTCTTTTTCATTATGTTCTGTCCCCTTTATCCCATATCTGACTTCTTCTGCTGGTCCATCCATGTTGGCTCCTTCAGAGAACAGTCCCTTCTCCCCTTAGCTGTCACCTGTATAGAGAGGGAAGCAAGACTAGGCAGACAACAAGTTGACCTGTGATGTGGCTGCAGCAGAGGATCCAGCTGATCCTTCTGGGAACTCTGAAGCTGAGATGGCCTGGTCAGGGCGCATGTGGCAGGCAACCAGTCGATGTATCTCTCTCACATCGATGTTTCTCTCTCTCTATCTCCCCCCTCCTTCCACTATCTCAGTGGAAAAATCAGTGGAAAAATATCCTCGGGTGAGGATTAAAAAAATAAAATAAAATAAAATAGGTCAAGGAGAGAGTCTTTGTCAAGGGCAACCCGCAGGATGGATCTCAGCTGTGAGCCATCAGCAAGTATGGGGAGTGAGAGTGCCTTGGTCTTCTAGGTAGCATCAGATCTACCAGCAGGGGTCCTCAAACTTTTTAAACAGGGGGCCAGTTCACTGTCCCTCAGACCATTGGAGGGCCGGACTATAGTTTAAAAAAAAAACTATGAACAAATTCCTCTGCGCACTGTGGGCCCGGGACAAGTCGGCTGCTAAGCAGGACAGGCAACGGCTCCCGGTGGGCCGGATAAATGTCCTCGGCAGGCCGCATGTGGCCCGCGGGCCATAGTTTGAGGACCCTTGTCCCAACATCTGATGTTACAGTTCTCTCTGCCTCTTGACTGCTTGTCTGGGGGTGGGTTGATGAGATCGGTAGGCTGACCTATTTTGGGGACAAGGGTCATTTTCTGGCCTTCACACTTCCCGAATAAACACTACCTGGGTAGAGTCAAGCAGAGGGCTATTAGGCTGAAAGGAAAAGAAATGGGGTTATTGGAATGCTTGAAGCCAGACTGGAAACTTGGTTACTTAAGCCAACTTTCTTTTACACTACTTGGGCTGTGCGAGTTAATGAATAAATTGAGTTGATTGGTGTCTGAGCCTCTCCCCTGACTGGGAAGCAAAGATAATTGCCCAGCTGGAACAGACCATGCCAGCGGAGGGCGTCTCTTACCCACTGCTCTGATGCAAAGAGCCAGAGGGACGAATAAGGCTGGGAGAGGGCTGAGGGTCAGGGAGAGGTACATGGTTCCAAAAGGGTCATTAAAGCAAATGGAACCTACTTTTCCTCAGGGCTTCCCCGTTTCATGGTGCCCGTGCACCCAACTTTCATAGAGTTTTACTGCAATTTACACCAGGCAGGGCATCGGGCCCCTGGTCACCCCTGGCCGTGTCTTTTTATGGGAATTAACAAATGACTCTCTTCGATGATTCTCTAGTCCGCTTAGTAATGTCTGCTGCCCCAAACCTACTCTAGGGCAGTGCCTTGCTAATGCCGTGCCATCGATGAGCTCTGTGAGGTTGAGATGTTTGAGTGAGGACGTGGTACCTTGCTTGCTCCTGTGGCCTCAACCCTCAGGGGCCGATGTGGCAGCGTTCCCTGGGAGCTAGCTCCGCGCTGGGGCCAGGACGAGTTCCAGGCAGAGCCGGAGGGAGGGTGCCTCCTGGGAAAGGAAGGATGCTTGCTGTGTTGAGAGAACGGCAGGGAGCCCGGCTCTCTTCCTCTCGCAGCAAACCTACTGAGGGCCAGTGGCCATGGCTGCTGTTGCTGGTCAGCCCACGGACACAGGGGAACCAGCCTCAGGATGAGGTTGACACTATGGTCAGTGATGGAAAAACAGAAAGACCCAAGTCCTTAATGGCACGTCAAGACACTGGATCAATTGAATTTGAAGTCCCCCTTACTACTTGCAAGACTTGCTGTTGTGTGAACAGATGGATGAACTATCTCCAGCCAGTTTGAGTTGGGGTTGCTTTCATTGCTATGTGAATGAAGCATTTTGACCTATTCTCGATCATTCTTAACTTCTGTCTCAGGGGTTGGGGACAGATACAGTTCTAGAATCCAATGTGTGATTTCAAACCCCAGCTCTACCACAGGGAGACTGATAGAAGATCATTTTACGTCTCTATGCCTCACTTTAAATGGGGCTTGAGAATGGCATCTATCTTAAAGCTTTGTGGGGATCGTGGGGGGTAATGTAGATAAGGTGTTTAGGACTGGGCTTCGTATACAGCCAGTGCTTAATAAATGTTACTCATTGTTGGCTGTTCCAATGGGTAAGATGCTGTGATCCAGGTGAGTAGGGAAGGTGTCTGTTAGCTGCCCTGGGGCTCTCAGCTCTCCTGAGGTGAGCTGGGCTAGGCAGCTGGGCTGTGTCTGCTTAAAGGGCCAGAGAAGGAGTGGACGATTGGGTTCCTCTTTGATGAAATCCTTCTTTGGCTTCCTCTTACTTTGCACATTGAATCCAAACAATTTAGTGGTGGCGATGGGGTGGGGCAGGAGGAGGGTAAGTTACTGGTTGGTGTTTTTGAGAATACGCCCCTTCCTTCTTCTGTGTGAGGAATTTTCTGGATTTGCGTGTTTTAAGGCCTCAGAAGGTGGCTCACCACAGCGTCAAACTTCTTTTCATCTTGCTTGGCCCCTGTTGCATCTTTATTTGGTTTATAAACTCTCCCCCGCCCCCTTTTCTTTTACAAATCCCTGTTTATTTGTAGAGCCACAACTTTTAAAAGCTTGTGCAATATCTTAAATGTCATTTTTGCCCTGGTCCGCTCCAAATGCATGAGCTCGTGCCTCTTACATAATGGACTCAGAGGCCTTTGAGAAGAGCGAGTCCCGGCAAGCCTGTAGCATGGCAGTCGTTACATAACGCGGAGAGAGCACAACTCCCCCCATCAAGTTGATCTGGTCTGAAAGGGGAGGAGGCGGGGCCGTGTACAGACCTGCCAACAGCGCTGGTGGATTCAGCTGCTTCGGGCTGGGTCTGCCAAGCGCCTGAAGGTGACCTGGTATAACCAAATTTGCTGGTCGGTGTAGTGAAATCGCCAGCCAGATTCAGTCCTCAACTGGGTCATCTCTCTTCGACAACTGGCTTTGTTTATTTTCTCTTTCCACTGTATTGGCCAATGGAATTGGGATTAATTGGCCTCTTGTTTTGGCATCGGGTACAGACACAATTACAGTCAAATCGCGGGCCAGTTCAGTGCGGGAAAAACATCTGTCGAGCTTGTTGTTCCCCTAGCTGATCTGGAAGCCCTGTGTAGGCCCCGTTAAGACCCGATGAGAAACATAGACCCAACGAACATGGTGGTGGGATGCACGGTTCCCTTTTCCACATGGCTGTCTAATGTTCACGGCCCGACACCCACTCTTCCTGCATGACGCCTCAGTTTGCTAATCTGTTCCAGATGGCTGGTCCAGTGGTTGCTAGGAGAGGATTTGCTGAGCGGTGTGAGGAGCTTCAGAGCCAGAGGGATGTTGGTTTGTATCTCGGCTTGGCTGTTAATAAATAACGTGTGAGACCTTTGGCAGTCACATTCTCTTGCTGAGCCTCAGTGACCTCATCCGTAGAATGGGAATCAGTCCAATACCTGCCTCATGTCATTGGTGGGGAGGGAGACCAAGTGTCTTGCCTTGCCTGGGACTGAGGGAGGGCCTGAGATGTGGGACTTGACTTTGAAACCTGGGGCATCCTCAGGAAAAACAGATGAGTTGGTTACCTAGGTTGTGAGGGTTAAATGGAACAGGGCTGGCTGAATTTTTAAGGAACATAGGAAATATGTCTAGTTTTTGACCAAGTACCTGTTGACTGGGGCCGGTAAAAGATGAGGTGTTCTTTCCTACAAGAGAGCACGAGTTCCCACAGCAGGGACAGGCCACTCTCCTCTCCATATGTCGTATTTTCCACCCAATTCTTCATCCACATGAGGTGAGATTGACAAGCATCTTGAGTTTCAAGGACGGTCGATCTAAGAAGGGCCCAGCGTTTCACCATGGTCCAGGCCACTGGCCTCAAAGCCAGGGAGCCTGCTGTCACCCAGCGATGCATATGGGACAGCAGCACTTTCCTTCTGAGTCTATTTCCTCAAAGGGAGAGAAGGGTGCAGCTGCCTCCTGGGGCTCTTGTGAGCCTAGAACAGCCGTGGGCAAACTACGGCCCGCAGGCCGGATCCGGCCCGTTCGGCTGTTCTATCGGGCCCACGGAGCCGAAAGAGCGGAGGGTTCTCTTGCTCTCCCCTCCGCTCCTTTACTTTGAATTTATATTAGTTCACACAAACACTCCATCCATGCTTTTGTTCCGGCCCTCCGGTCCAGTTTAAGAACCCATTGTGGCCCTCGACTCAAAAAGTTTGCCCACCCCTGGCCTAGAATGAACTTGTGCATGTAGAAGGGCTTTCTGAACCGGGAGCCATCCTTCAGTGTGAAGTGTTTCATGAAGGGCTTTGTTTGGCAACGCTGGCTTAGCCTCAGGAAAGAAGCGATGGTAGAGACTTGGACTTTGGACTTAAGGCCAGAAATGCAACCGTTGATCACCTTGGGGCATCCCCAGGGCTCAGGCCCTGCTACGAGGTGTAGGAATCAATTCTGCCCTCAGGGCCTCATGGTCTATGAACAGGTAAGTTCAATGTCATGTGTTGAGATAAGAGAGGGGCAGGGCACTGAGGGAACCTTGTGGAGGGGGACCCTGGTCTGGGTGCAATAGGAACTCTGAAGAGAGTTCAGAGTTCTCTGAGAGAGGTCAGTAGCTAAAGGTGAGAGGTCAGAGAGGGGCAGGAAAACTGAGCTGAGGCGTGAAGGAAGTGGGTGCTGGTAGAGGGAACAGCTTAGGCAGATGTGGAAGTGAGAAGCTACAGAGCTCACGTAGGGAACTCTGAGGGTTTCTGTGTCATGGGGCATAACCTTTGAAGGAAGAACATGATGTCAGGGAGATGGGGACCATAGCAGAAGGGCCTCCTAGGCTGTGTTAGTCTGGATTCTTTGCTGTAAGAGGCAACTAAATTAAGGTAAGCAAAAAAGGGGATCGGTTGCAGGGCCTGGAGTATTGAAAAATCAGACTTGACAGAACCTGGTCTATCTCTGTCTCTCTCTCTGTGTCTCTCCCATCCTCAGTTACCCGCTTTCCTGCTACAGGTGGCTAAGATGGTCATCAGCAGCCCAGCGTCACATCTTTCTAAACCCATCCCCCAAATCCTTTCCTCCCAGCTCTAGTAGAACAATCCCGGGAGCAGTCTCTGATCGGCTGCATTGGGTCACATGCCAACCTCTGGACCAATCACAGCAGCCAAGGGGATAGGACATTAGGACTGTCTCTGTGTGGTCATGTGCCTGCCCTGTGTTCACTCTGCTCCCAGACAGAAGTAGGACAAAGAGGTACCGGGCAGGCAGTGAATGGTAATAACTATGGGTGATCCTCATCGTTTGTGGATTTTGTATTTGCAAATTCACTTACTAAGGTTTATTTGTAATCTCCCAATCAAGACAGTGCTTCTAGGTTATTTACGGACACGTGGAGAGCAATGAAGAATGTGAGTCACCCAGTGGACATGTTCCCCGCTGAGGACGAGCAAGGGAGCACGCTGCTTTCTTGTTTCAGCCCTCATACCATTAACAGGCTTCCTTGTTTTAAAACCCCCACCAGAAGATATGCTTTCATTGATTTTTTTTTTTTAGAGAGAAGAAGGGAGAGGGAGAGAGAGAGAACCATTGGTGTGAGAGAGGAACATCAATCGGTTGCCTCCCATACACACCCCGACTGGAGATCAAACCTGCAACGTAGGTGTGTGCCCTGACCTTTTGGTGTCTGGGAGGACACTCGAACCAACTGAGCCCCCCAGCCAGGGCCACCGGCGTCCTTTTTATGATTTATTTAGTGCCACGTTTGTCCCCTTGTTGTGTTTTTTTTTATGGTGATTTCGCTGGTTAAATTGCCCCCAACCATAGTGTTGAAGTGCTGTCTGCTTTTCATAAGCTCAGGGACAATCACATCCTGAGCCTTACACAAAAAGTGAACCTTCTTGCAGGTGTGAGTGATATGGTTCTGGTGGCCAGGAGGTCATTGTTAATGAATCAGCAATGCATATTAAATAGATATTGAAATTAAACTGAAACACATACAACAAGGTTATATGTGGATTGGTTGATGAGAATATTGTGGCTAGGCGCTTGCAGGATCCTAGCCCTGTGTTTCCCCTAATACGAGCGTTTCATGATTCACTAGTTCCGTGTTTGTGGTGACGTTCTACCGTGACTGTCGTGGATAATAAGACTGGGCTGTATCATACAAAAGGAGTTCAGGCTTCATTCTGGAAGCAAAACCACCAAAGGCTTTCAATCGGGAGAGAGCCCTAGCTGGGTTGGCTCAGTGGATAGAGCGTCGGCCTGTGGACTGAAGAGTCCCGGGTTCGATTTTGGTCAAGGGCACATGCCCGGGTTGCGGGCTTGATCCCCAGTAGGGGGCGTGCAAGAGGCAGCCAATCAATGATTCTCTCTCATCATTGCTGTTTCTCTCTCTACCTCTCCCTTCCTCTCTGAAGTCAATAAAAATATATTTTTTTAAAAAAAGAGAGTTGGGAGAGAGATGGATATGGTTTGTGTTTGAGAAAGTCCCTCTGACCACTGGGTGGAGACAGGATCGGAGAGGCCAAGACTGAAGGCAGGAAGAACGGGTAGAAGGTGGTTATAGACTCTGAGTGAGAGATCACAAGGGCCAGCCCAGGAAATGGCAGAGGAGATGAATTTGAGAGTGGTACTTAATGGGTAAAGTTGGCGAGAAGGAGAACTCACTGAAGATGGGGGCAGGGAAGGAGAACCCCAAACATCTCAGTCCCTTTAAAAATGTTCACACCTGATTTTTGTTAAAAATTAAAGGCATGTCTCATTGGTCCGAGCCATGTGTTTCCTTCCATGAGAGGTGGTGGGGACCCTCAGCCTTTGGGGCGGGAGCTGAGCAGCTGTAAGGGCTGGCGTTGGGGGACAGGCACACGTCCTCCCAGCGCCCTCTCGGTAAACGGCGTGCAGGACCAGCTGTGTTTTCTCTGCCTCCTTACATCATCACCAGCCATCAAAGCCCCCCTGGGGGGGATTGTGCTGACGATCTGGGCTGTGATGTATGAGACAAAGGAGTCAGGGGGCTGGTTTCAGACTCTGCGCCGTTAGATTCCTGCCGGTCGGGGGAGGAGGCTGGTTGGACCTGGCATGCCTTGCATTTGACGATCGTCTACGGGTGCTCTCCAGGTCAATAATTTCCTGGCTTTAAGCAGCGCTGGCTGTTTAGTTCGACCCTGGTCTTCTCATACAGCTGGTGTGCCCTGGCAAGGTGCCACGGCGGGGGAGGAACACCTCCCGCCCCTCCCCACGCTGCTCCAGCCAACCTCCAGGTCTCCAGCTCCCCGGTTCCAGACGGGCTGCTTTCTTGGCCTTTGGAGTCCTGCTCAGCGCCTCCCTGGCTTTGCCGTCTGCCCCCCGGCCCTCTGGGTGACCTGCTGGGATGCCTCACCTGAGGTACACTGCAGTCCTGTGTCTACGTATGTCCCTAAAGCATAAAGAGCTCTCTGATGAGGGAGGAAGGTCCCAGCCCTGCTCCACTGGCACGCGGGCGTTCGTGTGGCCTGCTCTGCCAGTGGGCAGCATCATATGCCTATTTTAGGGGGAAATGTTTGTCGTCTGCAGGGGTGGGAACCTTTTTTCTGCCAAGGGCCGTTTGGATATTTATAACATCATTCGCGGGCCGTACAAAATTATCAACTTAAAATTAGCCTGCTGTATTTGGTTAAACATTTCATGAACTCAGCCCTAATGCCTTGGCAGGGCCAGACCAAATGATTTTGCGGGCCTTATATGGCCCGCGGGCCAGACGTTCCCCAACCCTGATCGACTGAATTGGACCCTACCAGGTACTTGTTTAGAATGCGTAAATGCAAAAAGAGAACCTTTTTTGTGTGCACCATATTGATAACAACTCACATTTTAGAGTGTTCCCCACGGGCCAGGCCCTGTGCTAAGTGCTTTTACCTGACTCCCCTACTCTAATTCCCACGACCACCTTATTAGGTAGCTTCCATTCCACCCATTTCATAGCTGAGCAAACGAGGCACAGAGAGGTCAAGGGTGATGTCCTAAGTCCAGCTGCTTGTGAGTGGCCACGTCGGGATGTCCATCCAGGCCGGTTGGTCTGAGAACTTTTACTCCACTGGGCCTGAGAGCCACGGACAGTGTCACTGATAACAGCTGCCAGGGCCTGAGTGGACAGCGCACACCGCTGGCTGGCCTTTGGCCCAATCAGGGCGAGAGAACATCCAGGGACTCAGAGCCCAGCAAGTCCCAGGGCCAGGCCCACCCCACAGTTGCAGGCGTGGGTTCTTCAGCTTGCAGGATTTAGGAATGCACCTGGTGCTGAGACACCGCCCCGTCACACACGCACACGCGTTCTGTTTTATGTTACTACTAGAGGCCCGGTGCACAAAATTCGTGCACAGGAGGAGGGGGTCCCCTCAGCCCAGCCTGCACCCTCTCCAATCCGGGACCCCTTGGGGGATGTCTGACTGCCGGTTTTGGCCTGAACTGCCAGTTGGACATCCCTCTCACAATCCAGAACCGCTGGCTCCTAACTGCTCACCTGCTTGCCTGCCTGCCTGATTGCCCCTAACTGACCCCCCTGCCAGCCTGATCACCCCTAACCGCCTCTGCCTGCCAGCCTGATCGCATCTAACTGCCCCCCTGCCGGCCTGGTCATCCCTCACTGCCCCCCCTGCCAGCCTGGTTGCCCCTCACTGCCCCCCTCTGCCAGCCTGGTTGCCCCTCACTGCCCCCCCTGCCAGCCTGGTCACCCCAACTGCCCCCACCCCCCGCTGGCCTGGTCACCCCCAACTGCCCCCCTTCCAGTCTGGTTGCCCCTCACCGCCCCCCTCTGCTGGCCTGGTTGCTCCACGTAGCCTGCTGGTCAGTCGTTTGGTCATCCCTCGCTAACCCCCCTGCTGGCCTGGTCGCCCCACGCAGCCTGCTGTTCGGTTGTTACTGTGAGGGCGTCGTGACCAATTTGCATATTACCCTTTTATTAGTATAGATGGGCATCACTTGTTACACAGGTGATACACCTCCATTCTCATTGCACGCATTTCAAGCATATTCCGGAGAGGACACGAAAGTCCCTCCTCATCAATCTGGCCCCATTCCCTCCCCGGGGTGGTCACTGTTGGTAGTTTACTAGTCCTTCTCCCGATCTACGCACCTTCTTGCACAGGTCTGTGCATACGCATGCACCTTTGCTCCCTCCACCCCCTTTTAATAATACATGAGGTCTTACCTGTATTTTTTGCAGCTTGGTCCCCCCTCCCCGACTTGCTACATGTTAGAGGTCTTCCCCGAGAGTCCCTGTCGTGCTCCCTGACTCATTTGCATGCTTATTGCATTCCATATTACAGTTTAATACTCTAATTTATTTAACCCGCTGTCCTGGGCACCACGTTCTAACTGCGGCAGATCATTTGGAAAAGGAAATTATCCATAATTACTGAGTGGTAACAAAATAAATACTAAAGCGGGAGAAGGTTGTCAAGGTGGAAAGTTAATTAGGATATAGAAGAAGGGGGGTGTCCCGTCCCCCCCCCCCCTTTTCCCCACTTTGATCCAGAGCATCACCTGCCCAGGAGCACCTGCTCCCTGCCTGGCTACAGGCTCTGCTCTCTTCCCTTGAAAACACACTCCTTATGCGGCCGGGCCTCCAGCTCTCCCTGACCAGTACCCCAGCGTGCCTCCCCACTGTCCTCCAAACGAGGCTCGGCCACAGGTGCCCGAGTTCCAGGACCGTCTTGGCGCCGTCAAGCGCTGCAGGGGCAAGACTTGGTCACAACTTGGCTACAAGGTGCCAGAAGGTCCGTCTGCAGCAACTCAGATTCCGCACAGGCATCTCACCCAGTCCGACGCAGTCAAACCCAAACCCCCATTTTTTTTGTTGAGACTTTGACAAGCCCTTGCAACCGCCGAGGGCCCGGCTGGCCCGGCACACACGTCTGAAATGTGTCAGGCAGGTGTTTCCAAAGAGCTCCTGCTGCGGGAAAATCTATCCTGATGTAATCTGACTAATTCGGCTTTGGCCTTGCTTTCAGGAGGACGGGCTATTTGTAATGGAAACAGTGCTAGGGCCACTTCAGACGGCGCTTTGTAATGTGAGCCGCCGGAGCCCTGCAGGTGCCGTGGGGCCCTGTTTTCATTTTACATCTCAAGTTTGTTTACGTTAATGTGTTTCTCTGGGAGGAGGGGGAAAAAAAGTGGCCCGGGAGGGGTTTAACAAGTCATTTTTCATTTCAAAAATAGAAATGGTTTTCTATTAAGAAAATTAGGTGTCCAGGGGGCCCGGGAGTCCTGGGGGGGGCGACAGGAAGTGCCCATGGCCTGGGAGGATATGTTTCCCCGAGACCAATTCCCCAGAGACGCCTGTTGCGGAGCCCACAGACCCGGGGCCCTTGGCAGAGGCATCAATTAGAAAGTGGGAAGCAGTGTTTTCCTTGCTAATTCTTGGCTACCGAATAGGGGTTACTGAAAGCTCCCTTTCCCCCCTCAGAGTGAGGCAGTTTTGAAAAATTGTAAAATTATGAATTCAACCTTGTTTTCAATCGAGGGAGGGAGAGATGGTTTCCAGGGCGCAAAGCCTGTGCGATTCGTGAGGAGGGCCATGTTTTTAAAGCACCCTCTGCCAACCATCGGCACTCACCACGCCCAGGTGAGGGTGCCCTCGAACAAGAGGTCATTGGGGTGGGGGTGTCAGCTGCAGCTGCTGCAGGCCTGGCCCCAGGGCAGGGGTTCCAGCTGGAAAGGAGGAGAGGGGTGTAAGAAGACCCCGGGTGTCCCCCAGGTTATTTCATGCAGGTTGAGGGCGGTCCCTATTTGTCCCCTAGGGCTCCTGTGCCCTGGAGATTGGGCTCCATGAAACTCAAGCCCCAGCTCCCTGCCCTTGCTAAGAAAGCTGAGTGCTGCCGAGCTGGTGTGGCCCAGTGTCTGAGTGTCAACCTATGAACCTGGAGGTGACAGTTCAATTCCCAATCAGGGCACATACCCAGGTTGTGGGCTTGACCCCACTGGGGGTTGTGCAGGAGGCAGATGGTCAATGATTCTCTTTTCTCTCATCATTGATGTTTCTCTCTCTCTTCCTTCCTCTCTGAAATCAATAAAAATATGTTTAAAAAAAGAAAAGAAAGAAAGGAAGCTGAGTGCTTGTTCCACTGCATGCCAGTCCCTGTGGACGCTTCCCTCTCACCGCCGGCCCAGTGTTTGCATGAGCCGCCTTAGGACTGGCCCAGGTTGGTCTGTGCAGGGAGCTTGGTCCCTTCATCCGTTTTCACAAGAAAGTCTGCCCCGGCCTGTCGTGGACTTAGTGACGTTGCTGATGATGTTTTAGAGCAGGGGTCCTCAAACTTTTTAAACAGGGGGCCAGTTCACTGTCCCTCAGACGGTTGGAGGGCCGGACTATCGTTTAAAAAAAAAACTATGAACAAATTCCTATGCGCACTGCGGGCCCGGGACGCGTCGGCTGCTAAACAGGACAGGCAGCGGCACCCGGCGGGCCGGATACATGTCCTCGGCGGGCCGCATGTGGCCGGCGGGCCGTAGTTTGAGGACCCCTGCGAGGCTGTCTGGCCTGCTCTGTCCTTGCTCTTTTTTCTTGCCTCTCTGGAGAAAGAAGCAGTAACCTCCTTCCCTCCTCCAGGGGCGTCCATTCCTCACGCCCTCAGGTGCCCATGGGGGCTCACATCCCCGACCAAATACATGTCCCTCCCTAAGGAGAATTCTGGCCAATGAAATGTCTCACTCAAGCATGCATGTACCCATATGTGCCTCCCGGAGCATTTAAAACTGTTATATAGAGACCCACAGGATCATGTGTGACCATAACCAATTCAAAAAGGGCCGTGGGGACCCCCTAGTCTAACCCCTCATTTCACGGGTTAGGAAGCAGAGACCCAGAGAGAGGAAGGCACTTGCCCAGGTCCCCATGAGGCAGCGGTCAAGCTGCGCTAAGAAATAAGACCTCTTGACTCCTGCCCAGGACTCTGTCCTCCAGGCCACCCCCTCCCCAGCCCCCACGGCTGTTTCTCCAAAGGCTGCTCTCAGGAAGGGATTTGAGTGCCACGCAGGCCCACTCCTCCATCAGTCCTATCGGGCCCCCCTGCTACATCTCCCACGTTCAGCCCTTCTTCTCCGTTTCCACTGCCTTGGTGGGGGTTGGGGAGGGCGTGGGGAGTGGAGAGAGAGTTTGATCTGGATTCATTGTAGCTTGAGATGCGATCACTGTTTGCTGGCGTGTTGGATAAAATCAAGTTAAGATGAAGCTAAAGAATGCCTTTGAAGGTGATAATGCTCCGCACTGGGGAAGGGGTGGTTGGAATGCTGGCGGGAATTGGCACAATGTTACCTGAAAGTCAAATGATAGGGCGATATGTTTCATGAACTTTAATGACTTTCATATGCTATGTTTTTGCTCAGCGTTGAAACTGAAGGATCATGATATAGTTTCATGCACGAACGTTAGTGAAAAGCTTGATGAATTTTTACAAAGTGAATGCAAGTAGGTACCCTCCATCCAGTTCAGGATATAGCATATCACCAGCATCCCAGAGTCTCTTTTGTACTCTTTTTTTTTTTAAAAAAAAAAATAATAATTTTTATTGATTTTTAGAGAGAGAGGAAAGGAGAGGGATAGAGAGTAGAAACATTGATGAGAGAGGAAGTCATCGATTGGCTGCCTCCTGCAGGGCCCCACTGGGGATCGAGCCTGCCACCTGGGCACGTGCCCTGCCTGGGAATTGAACCAGTGACCTCTGGGTTCCTGGGTTGATGCTCAACCGCTGAGCCACACCAGCCTAACTGTACTCTCTTCTGATTATTGCCTCCAAAAGTTGCCAATATCCCCCTGACGTGTATCACTATCGATTAATTTTACCTGATTCTGAATTACACGTGAATGGGGTCATGGAGAATTGTACTCTTCCGGTCACAGTGTTTCTGTGAGACTTACCCATGGTTTTACATGTACTGGTTCGTCTTTTTCTTTTTCTTTTTTTTTTTTAAATATATTTTATTGATTTTTTACAGAGAGGAAGAGAGAGGGATAGAAAGTTAGAAACATTGATGAGAGAGAGACATCGATCAGCTGCCTCCTGCACGCCCCCTACTGGGGGTGTGCCCGCAACCCAGGTACATGCCCTTGACCGGAATGGAACCTGGGACCCTTCAGTCCGCAGGCCGACGCTCTATCCACTGAGCCACACCGGTTAGGGCTGGTTCGTCTTTTTCATTGCTGGAGAGTGCTCCATTTACGAACAGAATACTATCTACTTATCCATTCTACTGTCGATGAACTTTTGAACGGCTTCTCATTCTCACGTGTTAAAAGCCCTGCTGCTGTGATAGTTTGGAGTTGACTCTCGAGATGTGTGTTTGTATATGCAGTATGTGCCTCTCTGAGAGTACACATTTGGAGGGGAACGTTTTCTTGGATCATCGGACATGTGTATGTTCAGCTTTGGTTGGTACCGCCCATCGTGGTCCAGAGCACTTGTACCCATTTACACCGCATGGAAGTACAGGCGAGTGGCCGTCACCCTGCATCCTTCGTGTCTGTTTTTAAAAACGTAGACGTTCTGACCTCACCTGGGGGGCAGGGATGTCTCATTGTGGTTCTTGGGTAGCTAGTTGTCCATTTGACTATGCCCTTTTGTGAAGAGCCTGTTCAAGATTTTGCCCATTTTTTTTTCTTTATTGATTTGTAGGAGTTCTCTTTATACTCGGTATACAGATTCTTTGTAAGAGACATATATTGAAAACATCTTACCCCATTCTGTTTACCCTTTTACTCTCCTAATGGTGTCTTTTGATAAAGCAATTCTTGATTTTAAACTAATCTAATTTGCTGATCTTTTCCTTTATGTTTAGTGTTCTTTGTGTTTTGTTTAAGAAGTCTTTGCCTGTCCGTGGCCATGCATGTGTACTCCTGTGTTTTATTCCAGAAGCTTTATTGTTGTACTTTACACATTTAGGCTGTGATTCCCCTGAAATAGAATTTTGAGTACGGTATCCGAGGTAAGAGTCAGCGTCCATATTTTCCATAAGGTTGGGCAGTTGATTTTGCACCATTTATGGACAAGACAGTTCTTTCCTCATCACACTGTTATGGTACCTTTATGGTACCTTTGCCGTAAATCAGGTGACTATATGCGTCTGGGTGGGTGGTGTGATCAAGTTTGTTATTCATGTCATTTATTTTTATTTATTTTTAAATATATTTTATTGATATTTGCAGAGAGGAAGGGAGAGGGATAGAGAGTTAGAAACATCTATCAGCTGACTCCTGCACACCCCCTACTGGGGATGTGCCTGCAACCAAGGTACATGCCCTTGACCAGAATCGAACCTGGGACCCTCCAGTCCACAGGCTGATGCTCTATCCACTGAGCCAAACCAGTTAGGGCTATTCATGTCATTTAAATCTTTGTATTTACTTACTAATTTTTGTATCTGTTGGTATTGTCGGTTAGAGACATTCCATGATGGTTATGGTATTGGTTATTTCTTTTTTCCAGTTCTTACAGTGTTCAAGACGTCCCATTAAGCTCATTTGAATTTAGGGTTGTTATACATTCCTGTTGAATTAACCTCTCTATAATTATGAAATGTTATTCTCTATGTTCAGTCTTCTGGTCTTAATGTCTGTTTGATCTGTGTCAGTAGGAGGCCTATACCTGCTTTTAAAGATAATCTGTTTCTTTTTTAGTGTTTTTATGGATATGGTTTCCCATCCCTTTTCTTTTAACCTTTCTAGGTTCTTTTATTTATGTCTCTTGTAAGCAACATGCATTTTTAAAAATCCAGATTAATCATCTGTTTTAATTGGAATATTTAGTCCACTTCCAGTTTTGGGCTGTTATGATATGAGTTGCAATGAATATTTCTATATAAGACTTTGTATGGGCATATGCTTTTGTCTTAAGTAAACATCTAGGAGTGAAATTGTTGGGTCATACAGCTGGTGTGTAATTTTATTGTTTTTAATTAATGTTATTGAAGTATAATATACATACAATAAAAATAGGTTGCAAGTGTAGTTTGGTGAATTTCAAGAAATGTGAGTGAGACAGTAGAATCCCTTTTGTGACAATAGTCAGTGTCCAGCCCAACCGCGCCAGGGGCCCCACCCGCATGAGGCCTCTCCCATGTCCCTCACAGCACCCGGCGGCCGGTTCTCATCTCATGCCCGTCTTACCCTGCTGTAAATTACCGGCGCTGAGACTCCTCCCAGCGCCCCGTTTCTCTGACTCCCCACCACCCTCGGAGCCCATGTGGGCAGTGACCGTGTTGGCTCCGATCTCCAAAATATTTCCACCGTCCGCAGCACGTGGCCGCAGCTCACCGCGCAGTCAGCAGGGCTGTGGAGTGAATGAACGCACGTGGGGGAGATACCTCTCTGCTGGGACTCGCGTGGACAGAATCGGTTGGGCGTCGAGGTGTAGCCTCGAGTCGGAGGCAGGCTGGGACGCGCAGCCCAGGGCCCGAGCCCAGCTGCGAGGAAACGCTCTGAACGGCAGATGCACGAGGTCCCGGTGGCCAGGGCGGGAGGAGAGAAGGAACGGCGGGTGACATTTACACAACGTAGAGCAGTTTACACAGCTCTCACGTGGGCATTACCTCACTTGATCCGGAAGGAGCCTGGGATGGGGTTTCAGCACGTGGCCCCCAACTCTGCCGGCCTGAGTGTGTCCTGGCCCCACTACTTCACTCTGTGACCCGGAATATTTATGCCCCCGCGTCCCAATTTCCTCGCGTGTGCAACGAAGATACTGACAGTACCCGACGCAGAGATCTGTTGTGATGGTTCAGTAAGGTAGGTGATGCCCGTAAAACACTTAGAATCGCGCCTGGAGCATAGTAAACACTAAATAAAAGTTGGTTGTTATTCCTTAATCCTCTCACTAGGCCCTGGAGACATGTAGACGTACCCCATTTTACGAGCTGCAGACGGGGGTTCAGGAGCATGGAGGGACCTGTCTGAGGTCACAGTGGAGACGTGGGGGTGGGGAGGCAGGGCGGGACTAGGCCTGTCCTTGTAGTTCCCCTGCACGCCATGCCCATGGACGTGCACTTTGCCTGGACTCCCAGGCGGGGGAAGTGAATTCTGCTGTAGCTGACCGTGCACCAGAGTGTTCAAAAAGATCACTTTTCTTCTCTGGATGAGCTAAGAGCCAAATGAGATGGGATAGCTTTGTGCCCGCCAGAGTAGGAGGGCATTCGAGAGGATTGCTATTATTATTATTATTATTATTATTATTATTATTATTATTAGAGGCCCCGTGCATGGATTTGTGCACATGCACCGGTCGGGTCCCTCAGCCTGGCCTGCACCCTCTCGCAATCCGAGACCCCTCGGGGGATGTTGGACTGCCAGTTTCAGCCCGATCCCCACAGGCCAGGCGGGGATCAGGCCGAAACCCGCAGTCCGACACCCCCGAGGGATGCAGTAGTGCGTGAAGTGGCAGACAGCCGGGGAGGAGCCCAGGGCTGGGTGCTGGGCCGCTCCCACTCGGTAGCACTGCCACAGAGGCGGAGAGGCTTATGCCGCCGCAGCTGCGCTTGCCAGCCGTGACCCTGGGGTCTGGCGCCCATCGGTCAGCTGAACAGCACTCCCGCTGTGGGAGCGCACTGACCACCAGGGGGCAGCTCCTGCGTTGAGCGTCTGCCCCCTGGTGGTCAGTGCGCGTCATAGCGACCGGTCGACTGGTCGTTTGGTCATTCGGTCACTTAGGCTTTTATATATATAGATTATTACTTTATGTTATTGTTGACAGTGTGACAGATGTCATGTCTCCCATTTCCTCCCTTTTTGCCCCCCCTCCACCCAACCCCCGCCCCACCCCAGGCCTTCCCCATGCTATTGTCTGTGTCCCTGAGTTATGCATGTATGTTCTTTGGTTAATTTCTTCCCATCCCATTTCCTCCTCTCCCCTGTGAGATCTGTCAGTCTGTTCCAGGCATTCACACCTCTAGACCTATTTTGTTCATCAGTTTATTTTGTTCTTTAGATTCCACATGTGAGTGAGATCGTATATTTGTCTTTCTCCCACTGGCTTATTTCGCTTAGCATAACAGTCTTCAGGTCCCTCCATACTGTCTCAAATGGTAAGAGATCCTTTTTTTTTTTTTACAGCTGCATAGTATTCCATAGTGTAAACATATCACAGCTTTTGAATCCACTTATCTACTGAAGTGCACCTGGGCTGTGTCCAGATCTTAGCTATTGTAAATAGTGCTACAATGAACATAGGGGTGCACACATTCTTTCTGATTGGTGTTTTGGGTCTCTTAGGATATATTCTCAGAGGTGGGATCGCTGGGTGAAATGGCGGTTCCATTTTTAATTTGTGGATTGTTACTATTGATATTTTAGCTAAGTACCTGTATTTCTAGCCCCTGTTTCACCATCAGTACTATCCCTCCTAATGTCCCAGCCGCCACTCGCAAGGGGGGTGCAGCCCCTACAACGGGGGAAGCCGAGCTCTAGGGGAAACGGAGGCTCTAGGGAAGACGTGATTTGGCCAAAGCACGCAGGTGACCCCGGTCCTTTCTGCCGAGGGCCCAGTCTCTCCGCCGAGAAGGCCGTGCAGTGTTTGCGTAAAGCTCTGGCCTCCTTGCTCCCTGCCCTCAGACAGGGACGTGTTCATCGCCTCCCGGGAATGGCGCCTGGGAAGGGGGTGGCTCCCCGGAGTGGCGGCTCCTGGGCTCCAGCCCTCACCCCCCTCGACTGTCCTCCTGACAGCCAGTCTGAACCAAATTGGATGTGGGGCATTTCATAATTTTTGTTGAACAAATTTGTGGATTAAGGGAACAAATTAAATCCATGTTTTTATTTGACATCATCAAAAATATGACATACAGACCGGCAATTGACCTTTCTGGAGCCCGAATCTCTGCTTCTCAAGGGTATTTTTAAAATATATTTTTATTGATTTCAGAGGAAGGGAGAGGGGGAGAGAGACAGAGACATCAATGATGAGAGAGAATCATTGATCAACTGCCTCCTACACGCCCCCCACTGGGGATCGAGCCCGCAACCGGGGCATGTGCCCTTGACTGGAATCAGTCCACAGGCTGATGCTCTATCCACTGAGCCAAACCGGCGAGGTCTCAAGGGTATTTTCAAAAAATCGGATTCACACAAAGGCCTGTGGGAAGCCTGCTCCCTCTTACCTAGGACCTGGGTTTAGGCTGGGCCTCAGCACCCATAACCAAGATGCGATTCTAGTGGGAAGGCCCCTCTCTGCACCCACCCACCCACCATTCATCCCTCTTCGGTTTCCCCCACGATTTCCCCTGGCCACAGCTTAGTTTAAGTGCCAGCATTTTCCTATAACTGAACTAACAGCTTTCCATATTAGTGCCAACTTAAGCACCCTATCACTTCTCTGAACTCTCAGGCCGGCCAGTAAATCCATAGCTCACTTGGCAATTCGTTAGGTGCCTTTGGCACTTCGCCCAATGGCTCGTAGAACAATGCAGACATTTCATTTCCCCGGCCTTGTGGCCTGGCTTCCCGGTAGAAAGACAAGCTCTATGTGGACAGGGAGCGCCTACTGCTCTCTCCATATCTACCTGACACGTAGCTGCATGCAATAAATATTTACTGTCTTACCAACTTAACTGGAATGTGATCATTTAACAATACAGCGGGAATTTCCTCAGAGGGAAGACGTTATCTTGGCTGGGCTTCGTGGAGGCGAGGCTGTAAAGCCCGCTGGCCGTTGATGCCAGGCAGCCTGGGTTTGCATCCTGGCTCTCCATCCTGGCTCTCCACTTATTGAGTACAGGAGCTTAACACCGATGCAAATCCCTTCAAGCCTCAGTGTCCCCCTCTGTAAACCGGAAACGACAATAGCACTTGACCAAGCCCTGGAAACAGGAACACAGGGAGCTTTCTTTAAATGATGGAGCTGTGTCCGTGGTCACACTTGGATGGGTTCTTCCCGATAACCCTTATATTCTAAGAAGTGCGCCTGGCTAATACACAGGCGGAATTCACTGAATCCAGTTTTTGCCTAGATTATCACATTCTCGTCTTTAGCACGTGGGCCATCTGAACCACTGGGCTCCCCCGTCCCCGCCGCATTCTGTAAGTTGAAGGAACAGACAGGAAGCGGAGCCCAAGCAATACAACAAAATAAAATGCGGAGTGCATCAGTGTTCACAAGAGAGGCCGGGGGAGCATCAGGAGGGCTGCCAAATAGATCTATTAATTAAAATGGAGAGAGGGGAGAAAACCACCAATTAAAGTTAATTAAAAGTTATTGTTTGCGATGCTGACCTCATGCTCCAGGTGCCTGAAACACTAGATGATGAGAAGGCGTGACATTTCTCCAGCTGGCCCCTCGCCCCTCGACAAGACCAGACCCGTCTCCTCCCTCTGACCCTCCTGGGTTACTTGGGGCAGGACCTGATCATGGCTCAGATTCCTCTCCTCTGAAAGGAGGGCAAGTCCAGAGGCCTGGGGAGCAGCTCTGGGGACCCTTCTCTGCAGCCCCACCCATCAGCACCCGCTCACTGCACTGTCAGATGGCGCCCTGATGCTCCCGCTCTGCCCTGCCCCGAGCCTCCACGTGCCCCGAAGGCAGCAGCGGCTGGGCACGTGGTTGCCTCGGATCTCTCTTACGCGTGTCCTTCTCCGAAATGGCCTTGTCTTGACTTTTCCACTTGTTTTTTGTTTCCCCAAAAAGCCTGTAAAACTTCTTTTTTTTAAAAAAAAATATATATTTTATTGATTTTTTACAGAGAGGAAGGGAGAGAGATAGTTAGAAACATCGGATGAGAGAGAAACATTGATCAGCTGCCTCCTGCACACCCCTTACTGGGGATGTGCCCGCAGCCAAGGTACATGTCCTTGACTGGAATGGAACCTGGGACCCTTCAGTCCGCAGGCCGACGCTCTATCCACTGAGCCAAACCGGTTAGGGCATGTAAAACTTCTTGTTCACCAGTAGCTGCACATGCGTGGCCCCATCAGTATCTCTCTCTTTTTTTTTACTTTAAATGTTTAAATCTTTATTGTTGAAAGTATTACATATGTTCCCTTTCTTTCCCCATTGACCCCTTCTAGCCCGCCCCGGCGCCCTGCCCCAGGCCTTCACCATCCTACTGCCTGTCATGGGCGATGCATATAAGCATACGAGTTTTTTGGTTGGTCACTTCCCACCCATCCACCCTCTCCCGCCTCCCCTTTGAGGTTCTGCAGTCTGTTCTATGCAACTGTGTCTCTGGATCTATTTTTTTCTATCAGTTTTTTTTGTTCATTAGATTCCACATAGGAGTGAGATCCTGTGATACTTGTCTTTCTCTGATGGGCTTATTTCACTTAGCATAATACTCTCCAGGTCCCTCCATGCTGTCTCAAAGGGTAAGAGATCCTTCTTTTTATTGCTGAATGTACCACAGCTTTTTTATCAACTCATCTACTGCCCATCAGTATCTCTTGCTGGACAGGAGGGAGCCAGAGGTGGCTTCTCGAGGAGAAGTCGTTCCTCTCTAGAAAGAAATCCACTCTGGAGCCAGTTCCAGCATATCATAATTGCAAGATTTTCATCCAAAGGTTGATGGAACTTGGGGACTCAACAAGGGCTGAGTCACATATGTTGTCACCTGCGGGAATGGCTAAAGGCATTTCCCCAAACCTGAAAGGGATGCATTAAATTGATTGTTTGCTGCCAGACAGCTCAGGGCATCTCAATCTACATGTTATTGCCTCCTACTATCCAAACACCTGAACAGCCGAAGGCTATTCCCCAATCTGACAATGGACTCTGTAGAGGAAACCCTACCCTTTGAAGTGTATACCTCCACCTTGCCTTAGGACAATTTGTGTTAATAAAAAGCAAGGGGTCCTGAGACAAGGAGAACTTAGTTTCTTTAGCCAGGCTCCTCTGACCCCCAATGCATTTCAAAATGATCTTTCATCTCTGGACTCTTATTTAACCTATGCACGGCTCTTCTCCGGATTCCAGAACCCTTCTAGGTGCCGGATCAAGACCCACCAGCGTTAAATGTCGCCCAATGTCCGGCATTAATTTTGCTAACATCACTCAAGCGACAACAGGCTTCACAGTTATGAAAGGTAGTCCTACTCCTCTTACATGTGGCGTTGTGTCTTTCACACCCAGCCACTGACGGCAGAGAGTGAAAACGCCTGCTGGGCTGACTGCTCCCCTGTGGGGCCTCCAGTGGGCCAGCAATTGTGTTCAGCCTTTGAATGTGTATCTCTCACAATTGTGCATCCTGGGAGCAGGAGGAGATGGGCAGACACACAAAGGGGAGCAGAGGCCAGGCAGCGGTCCAGTCCAGGAGAAGGCGGGACGCCGAGGGCAGCTCCCGGATTTGTGCCGCGAGGGCACCTGGAGCACCTCGTGGGTGCCTGGGACTCCCCCGTTCCCGCCTCCACCATCCCAGGCCATGGGACGCTCTGATTTCCATGAGATTCTGGCTCCTTTGTTAGGCCACAATGAACCCTCATGGCCTGAGCCACCTGGAGTGGCTGGCTGTGCCTATGGGCTCACAGAGCAATGAAACAAGAGTAACTAAAGCGTCTGGGGTCGGGGCCCACACCAGCATGTTCTGTCCCTATGTGGGGGCACGGGGTGGTGTCCGACAGCTCTCAGGACATTTACTCCTGGGTTCAAGGCTCTGCTTGTATCCACTGGAGTCGTTCCATTCCTTAAGGATCCAGGCTTTAGTTTCTTTTTTTAATGTAGCCCCTAGTTTATTTGTTATTTTTTAAAAAAAATCTTTATTGTTGAAGGTATTATATATGTCCCCTTTTTTCTCCCATTGACCCTGTATAGCCCAACCCCCATCCCAGGCCTCCACCACCCTATTGTCTGTGTCCATGGGTTATGCATATTTGCCTGCAAGTTCTTTGGTTGATCTCTTACCCCCCACCCCTCACCCCCTACTCCTGCCTTCCATCTGAGATTTGACAGTTGTGGCCCCTAGTTTTTATATACATTTTATAAAAATATCTATATACCCTGGTTGGGGTGGCTCAGTTGGTTGGGCGTTGTCCCTTGCACTGAAAGGTTGCTGGTTCAATTCCTGATCAGGGCACATGCCCAGGTTGTGGGCTAGATCCCCAGCAGGGGGCATGCAGGGGGCAGCCGATCCATGTTTCACTCTCACATCTATGTTTCCTTCCCTCTCTCTCCCTTGCTCTTCCTCTCTCTAATTAGTTGAAAAACCATTTAAAAAAATCTATAGCTGTATTTTATATGTAATATAAAATCTAAATATAATATAAACACATGTATACTACAGGGTACCTACTCTGTGCCAGACACGCTCCGTCTATACATGTTTGATCCCCGCTGTTAACCCTGTGAGGCCGTTTGTTTCCCTGATTCTCACTAATGAGGCAATTTGTCTTGAGGTGTTAAGGAATTTGGCACAAAGTCTCAGGTAAGTGGGAGAGAAGGCTCCTGGCCCGGGGCTGGCTCTGAAGCCCGTGTTGATCCCGCAGGGCCAGAGTCCTGTACGAGGGAGGACAACTCAGCAGAGCCCCGGGTCCTCCTGGTGGTGTTAGCGGTCAGGAAGCAGCAGCACCAACAGCATTCTTAGAGTCCCAACTATTCTATTTTTTTTTTTTTTTTTGCCTGCCTTGAACTTCAGGGATCACAGCTTAGCCTTACTTAGGGGAGCCCCTGGCAAGCCTTTCCCCTGTCTCCTTGGCCTCCTGCCCGGGTCCCAGCCCTGGCCCCTCACACACGGTTTCTAAAGGAGGAGCAGGATTCCTCGGGGCGCCCCTCGCCCAGAAGGACATCGAGCCACTCTTCCAGGTCCCGCACCAGCTGCTCCAGCTCTCGCACCTCCTTCTCGAGCTTTTCTAAGAAAACTTGCAAGTTCTCCTTCAACCAAGTCCTGACGACCTTTAACGGCTCTTTTGAGGGATCCTTGGTCTGGTATTCAAATCCCTGAAAGGCAGACACCAAAGTTACAGCTGGAGCTTTTTCACGTAGACTCCTTTGCCCCTGGTTTCAGAAAGTCCCCTGAGCCTTTGCAGGTGCTACTCCTTCTGCTTGGAATACCCTTCCCCATTGTCTCCAGCTCCTACTTAGCCTTCAAGACCCAGCTCGCTAATGATACCTCCAGGAAGCCTTCCCAGATTTCCTCAGCCAAGCTTGTCCTCCCTTCAGGACCTTCCTGAATATGTTACCTGGGAAGCCACAGGATTCTGGTAGTTACATTCTCTGATCCTTTCTGACATCTCCCAACTTCTTCCTGAAATGGGCACAGACACACCTCTTCACAAGGGCAAACGAATGGCAGCTGACATAAAGGTGGTTGGTCACCGCAGTGCGATGAAGGGCGGTGGGAGAAGGCAAGCGCCGAGACCACCTTGGCATGCAACCATCTCCAGAACACCCCTCACGACTCTGTGGCCTCGGCTTCTCCTTTCTCAGATTCCGGAAAGCTCACCTGATATCCCCGTGCTCACGTACAGCACCAAGACCAGCAGCGCCAACAGCGTCTGCGGGCAAGAGGAGGAGGGGGCAGGTAAATTGCTGGGGGGCAGATGGGCGTCTGCTTCTCTCGGGGAACTGGGCATGGGGCAGCGATAAGATCGTCTTTTTTTTTTTATAAATATATTTTATTGATTTTTACAGAGTGGAAGGGAGAGGGATAGAGAGTTAGAAACATCGATGAGAGAGAAACATCGATCAGCTGCCTCCTGCACACCCCCTACTGGGGATGTGCCCACAACCAAGGTACATGCCCTTGACCGGAATTGAACCTGGGACCCTTGAGTCCGCAGGCCGACGCTCTATCCACTGAGCCAAACTGGTTAGGGCAAGATCGTCTTTAGAGCTTAACGTTTCCCTAGTTACCTAAGTCACATGCTCACTGCAGAACCCCAAAACTCTGCAGAAACAGGTAGCGTGGCAACTAACCGACACTTCACGGCTGTTTTCCCCCTTTTCTCGCTGCTGAGAATGAAGGCCCGCTGCTGTTCTCATTCCTTGCCTCACTTTCACATCTTTTGTTTGAAAGGATCTTTAAGCCAAACCCACTTTAACATGGTATAGTTTACATGCAATAAAATGCATGCATTTTAATATATATATTTATCGATTTCAGAGAGGAAGGGAGAGGGAGAGAGAGATAGAAACATCAATGATGAGAGAATCATGGATGGGCTGCCTTCTTCATGCCCCACACTGGGGTTCAAGCCTGCAACCTGGGATGTGCCCTCACCAGAAACTTAACCGTGGCCTTCAGTTCATGAGCCGATGCCCAACCACTGAGCCACACTGGCCGGGCTAAACTGCACACCTTTTAAACGTACAGTTTCATGAGTTTTGACAAACGCCTATACTTGTGGACTCCCACCCCAATCAAGATGAAGAGCATTTCCATCGTTCTAGAACATTCCTTTATGCCTTTGTGCAGTCAGCTCCCTCCTTCCCCCTGGCACAGGGGGTTCAGACACACCTGCTTTCACCGTCAGCGAGACAGTGACGGTGTCAGGGGCAAGCAGACGTGGACGGGGATCGAGGCGGACAGTGTGAACTGATATCGAATCTTCCTCAAACTCACCAGATGTGGACGGAGCCAGATTGGATCTGACTTGAAACCGTGTATTTCTTACGTACTCGCGTTCGTGAGGCGAGACTTAGCCCCGCTACCACAACAAAGAGGACAAAAGATTGGCCCAAGTTGCCTCTCCCCCGGGTAGTGTTCTTTGTATAGACCAGCAGCGATATTCTCGTTATTAACTTCAAAACGAAAAGTAAATCACAGCGGGCCGAGCCTCACAGCCCCGTTGATGAGTGACATGAGCCAGACACAAAGGTGCGCACTGTTTCATCCCCGTGAAATCCTCACATACGCACAGCTCATGGCGATCAAAGAAGTCAGAATCCTGGCTGTGGCCCTAACCGGTTTGGCTCAGTGGATGGAGCGTCGGCCTGTGGACTGAAAGGTCTCAGGTTCGATTCCGGTCAAGGGCATGTACCTGGGTTGCGGGCACATCCCCAGCGGGAGGTGTGCAGGAGGCAGCTGATCGATGTCTCTCTCTCATTGATGTTTCTAACTCTCTGTCCCTCTCCCTTCCTCTCTGTAAAAAATCAATAAAATATATATTAAAAAAAAAAAAAAAGAATCCTGGCTGTGGTGGGGTGCTGGCTGCGTGGGGGACCTACGGAGCCAGCCGGGAACCAGAATGTTCTGTGGCTTGATCTGGGGGGTGGCTGCCCGCGTGGGTCCACCCAGTGTGTGAGTCATTGCTCTGTATACGTAAGGCTGGGTGCTTTTTCGCTTCCCCACAGTTTCCCCTGGGAATCTTTTAATGGGAAACCCGTAGAACCGCCCCCTTCTTGAAACTGTCCGGCGAGCGGTCTGAAGGCTCTTCCATTTCTTCAACCTCGGACCTTACAGGTTGACTGTTTCCCACCCGCATGCTCGCTGCTCGGTTTCTATTTTATGTCCCGTGGAAGCAAAGGTGGGGAGGTGAGGAGGGCCGGGACTAGGAGTACATTTTAGTCTTTCTCTTTGTGACGTCCTGGGCCTGAGCCAACTCGTTTCTTCTCGCCGAGCCTCAGTTTCTTCATCTGCAGAATGGGTTTGAAATGTGCCTCTTTCAAAAAGGAGGGGTGGGACTCTGATTTGGGAAATGCCATGGTCAACAAAAGTGAGTGAGTCGCCTCGCTGCGGGCCTTCTCAGAGCCTCCGTTACGTGAATGAGCAGTGTACACCCCCAACCACAGGATCTTCTAAGGATTCTCCGACAAGGAGCATTCCTAGGCTTTGGTATCTGTGGGACGCTTCTTAGGAAGAGCTGCAGGATGAGGGGCCCCTCAAATCCCGTCTTGCCGCGAGGCCCAGCATCCAGGAGGCACCGGCGCGCGTATATTCAGTATATTTTGAAGACATGTATAGATCGGTCGTCCATCGCACTGTTTCAAACCTTTCAACGGTTTCTTCCTAATCTCAGAATAAAATCTCCCATGGTGTGGGAGGCCCAGCTGCCCTCCCCAGCCTCCTTCCCAGTCCTCCTCATCTCTCCACCTGGGAGGCGCTGGAGTGCAGTGTTACCCTTGCTAAGGGTTCTGGAGTCACATAGACTTGGCTTCACACCCCAGCCTATCCTGGCTGTATGGCCTTTTTGTCTTTCTGAGCCTCAGTTTACCCATCTGTGAGTGAGATCCACAACAGCTACCTCTCAGGAAGGTTGTAAAATGTCACGAAAGAGAGAGGAGATGGAAGCACCAGGCTGCGGACAGTGAGAGCTTCCATTTTTGACAAAAATCCCAGGTGAGGTTTGAATTTCAGTCCTAAGAACTAGTGCTCTAAGAGCTCTCCAATTCAGGTGTATTATCCTATTTATTTCAGTTTGTTCGTTCATTCATTCATTCATTCATCCATTCATCACCAAACACCATTCTAGGCACTAGGGATATAGCAGGACACTAAACAAAACCCCCTTGCCCTAGACAGTTTGGCTCAGTGGATAGAGTGCTGGCCCATGGACCGAAGGGTCTCGGGTTCAATTCTGGTCAAGGGCACGTACCTTAGTTGGAGGCAACCGATTGATGTGTCTCTCTCACATCGATGTTTCTCTCTCTCTCTCTCTGTCTCTCCTCCTCCCTTCCACTCTCTCTACAAATCAATTTTAAACTGAAATTTTAAACTGAAAAAATATCCTCGGGTGAGGATTAACACCAGCAGCAACAACAAAAACCTCAGCCCTCCGAGAGCATACCCTCTGCTGGCAGCGCTGGGATTAGGTAAGCGCGTCGGTAACGCTTCGGGAAGGAGCGTCTGAGCCCCCGTGCTGTGTGCCACCAGCTCAGGGCCTGACAGTGTGTCTGAGCCCAGCCGGGAGGAGAGCGGGGTGGACCTGGCCTGGCCTCACCTGCTTCTTGTCCTCACAGCGACTGCCCCTTCTGCGTTCAAGCAGCTCGGCTGCCACTCGCCCCCTGCTCTCCTCCTGTTGGATCACCATGGCCTCCGGTCAGGCTGCCTGGGTGGAGCAAGGTCCCCGCACCTGACAGCAGATGGCCACCCCGCAGTGTCCTCTGCTCACCAGGCATCCCTCAAGCAATGAGGTGTGATGTCACAGAAGGTGGGGACAGCGAGGCCCCACCCTTGTCACCATCCTGATTTTTAGCCCCGTCCCTCACTTTTTCTTCATAGAAATGTAAAATAACAAAAAACAAAGAAAACAAAACACCAGGAAGAAATACATCAGAAGGTTATATTTCAGGGTGATGATTTTTCTGATCTTTTCCCTCTCTACTGGCACGTTTTTAATAAAACAGGAGTTTTTAAATACAAAACAATAAAAAGCTTTTTTAAACTGAAATTTTCATGGATATAATTTGAGATTCATGTCAGCAGTAAGGAAACATATAGGAGACCTTGTGTGCCCTTCACTCACTTCCCTCCGAGGGGTAGCCTCGCCGCATGCAGGATCACAACCGGGACGTTGCCGTCGACACAACCTGTGCACCTGGCTCAGATCTGTTGTACTTGTCCTCATCCGTGTGTGTACATTTAGTTCCAAATAATTTTGTCACGTGGGTAGGTCTGTGGATCCACCACTACAGTCAAGATCCAGAATTCCAAAACCAGAGAGTCCCTGTGCTGCCTTTGATAACCTGCCCCCTCCCTCCCCGACGGTGCCCAACTCCTGGCAACCACTGATCTGTTCTCCATTTCTAAAATTTCATCTTTTCAAAAATGTCGTATCAATGGAATCAAACAGTACGTGACCTCTGGAGATCGGCTTTTTTGTGTTAATTCCCTGGCGATCCAGCCAGACGGCTGCCGTGGCCGCGCAGTACTCCATGGCATGCGTGTACCGCAGTTTGTTGAACTACTCACTCTCCGATGGACGTCTGGCTGCTTCTAGTTTGGGGCTCTTATGGGTAAAGCTGATAGGGACATACTTGTACAGGATTCGGTGTGAACGGAAGCTTCCATTTGTCTGGAATGCCGAAGAGGGCGATTGCTGGGTTGTATGGTGACAGCCTGGGAGTTTGGTAAGAAAATGTCCATTTCCCAGAATGGCTCTACCGTTTCACATTTCCACCAACGGCACATGCGTGATTTGGTTTCTTCTCATCCCCAACGGCACTTGGTGTTTTCATTTTAGACGCTTTGATAGGCGAATAGTGACATCTCGTTGTGGTTTTAATTTGCATTTCCCGGAGAGCTGGGGTGGTGGACATCTTTTCGTGTGCTTAGTCACCATCTGCAGCCCCTCCTCTGTGCTGAGTCTGTTTATGTCTCCTGCCCATATTCTAACTGGATTCGTTTTTATGGCAGAGTTTTGTGAGTCCTTTATATATCCTTTTGGGGATATAGGCTTTATAAATACTTTCTTTCTGCTGGTAGCTTGTCTCTTCCTCCGCTTCATGTGGACTTTTGCAAAGAAAAATTTTCATTTTGAGGAGGTCCAATTTATCAATTTTTTCTTTTATGCGTTTTGTGTGTGTGTGTGTGTGTGTGTGTGTGTGTGTGTGAGAAGTCTAAGAACTTTGTGCCTAGCCCTAGAAACAGAAGATTTTCCTCCTATCTTAAAAAAGATAGTTTTTTGCTTTACAGTCCAGCCCATGATCTATTAGGAGGTAATTCTTGTAGAAGGTGTGAGGTTCGGGTTAAAGGTCTTTTTTTTTTTTTTTTTGCCGGTAGATGTCTGGTCACTCCAGCACCATTTGTCGAAAACGCTGTCCTTCCTCTTTTGAATTGCTTTTGCCCCTTGGTCAAACGGAGCATATTTGTGTGGGTTTATTGAATGGGTACTCGACTCTGCTCTTTGATCTGTGTATTGATCCCTGCACCAATAATAACACATGATCTTGATATTGAGTACATCCATTTCTCCCGCTTTGTTCTTTTTTGCCAAGATCGTTTCAGAACTTCTCGGGCCCATTCCTTTCCCTATTCCTTCCCAAACTTCAGACTAAGGGGCCTGTGTCTCCAGGAAACCTTGTCGCGTGGGATTTCGATCGGAGTTGCATTAAACCCACAGATCACTTTGGGGAAACTTGCCCTCTGTATCATGTCTGTCTTCCACTCTGTGGACACACTGTGCCTCTGCAATGGTGTAGTTCCTCTTCGTGTTGTTGTTTTTTTTAATCAGCATGTTGTCATTTTCAGCAATACAGGTCCTACATGTTTTGTTAAGTGTATAATGGAAATTGGATTGCCTTTGGACTTCCCTCCTAGTTTAACAGTCCCCGTCGAACAAATAATTTTCATGGGTTAAGAAATCAATACTTTCTATGAGTTACACATCACGGTCTCTGATTATTTTTATTTATTGAGCATCTACTAGGCCAGGCACCTCCCTAGTGTATGTATCACACCTTCTCCAGGCCATGATTCTGTAGGCAGGTGGGAACCGAATTGGTTTTACTATCCGTTGTATCTCTGATGCCCATGGGGCAGCTTTGTCACATACGAGGTGTGTTCAGTAAAAATATTTGTTGAGTGGATGGATGATAAGCAACTGCAAACGGTGGTTCCTCTTTTGTATTCAGTCCTCGGCTCAGTGACTGTGTGTCGAAGGAGTCAAGCAGGCGTGTGATTTTAATGTCGCCAGGGAAGAAGCGGAGGCCCGGGCAGGCGAAAGAAGGCTGTTACCATGGTCATGCACTGAGCCAGACCCCACGCTGAATGCTCTCCACGCATCATCTCATTTAGCCCTTAGAACTGGCCTTCAAGGTCAGTGCTCTCCGTCTCTCTCTGGACGTTATCCTCTTTATTCAGGGTCAGACACCCTCCCGGGGATCCGAGTACAGGTTCATTGAGCTCCAAAGTCTTTGAGCTTACCCCAGAGTATGTATAGCCATTTCAGCCAAAAGCAAAGGAAGTTGCCATTCCTGGTATCTTTTGTGGCTTTATCCTGGGTAAGTAGATGTGAGAGTCCCATTAAGCTTTTTGAAATATCAAAAGTAGCTATATCCCCTCCTCCCTCTACAACTTTATGACTCCCACAGTTTGGCACCCAGGGACTTCATACAACCTCCATTTCTTCTCTTCCCCCCTTCCCCTCCATATCCTTAATATTATCATCATCGCCAGCCTATATTTCAAGAAATGACTGAGTACCCAGCACGATGTGAAGTGCTTTAGATATATTGGCTCATCGTATTATTACAGTTCTAGGTGGTAAATAATATTATGACCCCATTTTTGCAGATGAAGAGACAGAAGCTCATTCACAGTGGTTAAGTCACTTCTCCAAAGCCACGCAGCTGGTGAGAGGCAGGGCTGAGATCTGAACTCTGCGGGTCTGATCCCAGCACCCAGGCTCTTGTTTGCCATGAGATATTCGCCCTTTCCATGGAAAAGTCAAGGCTAGAAAAAGAAAGGGACCAGCCCTGACTCAGTGGATGAGCGTCGTCCCAATCACTAAGAGGTCGCTGGTTGGATTCCTGGTCAGGGCACATGCCTGGGTTGTGGGCTTGATCCCCAGTAGGGTGCATGCCGGAGGCAGCTAGTTGATGTCTCTTTCTCATCAGTTGTTTCTCTCTCTCTCTCTCATCAATAAAAACACATTTAAGGAAAGGAAGGAAGAAAGAAAGGAAGGAAGGAAGGAAGGAAGGAAGGAAGGAAGGAAGGAAGGAAGGAAGGAAGGAGAAAGAAAGAAAAGAAAGAAAGAAAGAAAGAAAGAAAGAAAGAAAGAAAGAAAGAAAGAAAGAAAGAAAGAACTGGACCAGCCCAGTCAGTTGGAGAAAAAGGACCAGAGCTCATCTCTTGCTTCCACCTGGGGGCTCTTCAGACGGCCACCTGCCTCATCCCCATGGTCTTGCCTGTGCTACTGGCCTCTCGGGCTTTCCATGGCAAAACGTCTCACATGCCAGCTGTAGATAGATACTCAAGGACTGCCCATTAAACTAAGTATGGGCATCAAAAGTGATGAATTGCGGTCACCGACACAGAAGATGACCTGAAACATTTTCGGGGAAACCCAGTGGGTTCTTCCAGGAAACTGCTCTGCAGAGTGGTGATGAGTGGCGATGAGTCGGGGAGTTTCTGCGATTGAGCTCTGAGGGCCGTTTTCTGGGAATTCAGTCTCAGGACAGGGAAGGGAGGGAGCAGAGGGAGGGGCGTCCCTGCCTGGCCCTCACAATGCGTACCCAGAAGCCGGGGTGGGCAGTGGGAGCGGGGAGGGTCTGCAAAGGGCTGGTTGCCGTTCCCCCCCCGCCACCCAAACTTCCCATCAGTGCCCTACCTTTAGTCTGATGGAAGAAAGACTTGTATTTGTAATAAGGATTGCAAACCCAAATACATAGTGGTACTGAACAATGAATAAAATGAGAGGAGTTGGCTGGGCGTACAAGAAAAAGGCCTGGAGGGGACTAAGGCAGATTATACCACGTAGTCCACAGGGCAGCCAACTGTCGCCATGAAACCGTGGGGTCCAGTGTGGTGAAATCTTCTGACTTTTTAAAAGAAAAGCTAGGAATGCAGCCTTTTATGTGCACTCTCCTGACCTTTAAATGTTGGCAACAAATTCAAGTTTAGAAAAAAACGCACCATGTGGGCAAAACGCAGGCCATTGGTCTGTGAACTCTGGTTTTTGTGTGCGTGTATTGGGTCCCACTATGGCGTGTTCCTAATCTTCGTAGCAGTTCCGCCACGTGGGGTTTCTTACTCACGATGGCAAGCCACAGAAGCGCCCTGGCTAACTGAAGCCAGAAGAGGCACGCTGTGGAGGGATGTCCCGAGGGAGCGCCTGGAAGTGGCCGAGAGGCTGAAGATCCCGGGAGGGAAGTAGCCGCGGAGCCTGCACATCAGGGTGCCTCGCAGGAATGGTCTGAGCCCAGGACTGTGAGCTCTGGGTGGCTGGACTCCGGTGCCACGAAGGAATTCTAAATTCTCTCGGTGTCTGCCTCTGTGACCTAGAGCTTCTGTAACAGATCGTCACTGGGTGGCTTAAAACAACAGAAATGAACGTTCTCACCGAAAGTTCTGGAGGCCAGAGTCCAAAGTCAGTGTCGCTGGGCCAAAATCAGGCACCTGTCTGGCTGCGCTCCCTCCGGAGGCTGGAGGGAGGCCCATTCCTTGCCTGTCCCAGCACTCCTTGGCTTGGGGCCGCATCACGCCAGTCGCTGCCTCCGCCGTCACATTGCCTTCTCTCTGTGTGCATGAAATCTCCCTCTTAATAAAGATGCATCGGGGTCCCCCCAGATAATCTAGGATGATATCCTCACCTCAGAATCCAAAATCTGATGACATCTGCAAAGTCCTTCTTATTTTGCACAATAAAGAAGCATTCCCAGGCTCCAGGGATTAGGCCGTGAGTATCTTTGGGGGACTCCCCCAGCCTACCACAGCATCTTTGGGACAATCCCTGGAGATTCAAAGCTCTGGGCAGGAGCACCTGCGAGGCTGGGCTTTGTCACAGGCCTGCCCCTGGCCGCCAGGAGGTGCAGTGCCACCCCCGCCCCTCCCCCCTCCCCTCCATAATGAGTGATTCCTTCCAGGGAAAGAGGGATTTGATTTGCGGATCACACCACTGCTTGCTGCCCCCCGAGATGGAGACCCAGCTCAGATGGCCTGGGGCATGTCTGAGCTCTCAGCACCATGAGGACAGGGACGGCTGCCCCGTGGTCCTCTGTGGCACTCCCACCGCTCAGTACAGTGTCTGGCACTTGGCAAGGGCTCAGTATTTGTTAGCAGCTTGCCGCCTCCAAGCCGGCGTTCTCTCCTGCTCCTGAGGCTGCAGCAAACGGTCCCCGGGATGCCAGGCGAGTTAGGGGGCAAATGTAGACATTCACACACAGCCTTGGCATATGCCTGCCACTGGGGGCGAGGGCCACACCAAAAATACCCTCCTCCGTGCCCCACCAACCAGAGGGCTAGGAGAACTGTGAACGGTGGACCAAGAAGGAAAAAAAAAAAAAAAAAACGGGATTAATTTATGAGGCGTTCTGCTGCCTGGATGGCTCATTGCATCCCCGTTTTGGCACCGCCGCTCGCAATGTGCTTCTAGACTTACTGTACTTCGACATCCAGCGCTCTTTTGTAATATGCCAAGTATTCCGCCGTTATTGTTCTAGGCACCTCCTGTTGGTCATTGGCTAATTTATTTCAGTCGGAATTTCAGGACCAGACACAACTCTTATTACTCACTCCTTCGAAGAGGGAATAAAAGAGCAATTGATATTTGGAAAAATGAAAAATATGTCCAGAATACTCTGGGCCCTGAGGCCAAGAAGGAAAAAGAAAGTGTTTTGGGGGAGGGGGGAGGAGCTGGAGGGGAAAATGAGGCGGGCTCACCTCGTAATGCACTCTGTCGTGGCCTGTCTCGGAGACGCGGAGTCTAGCATGTCTGCAGACAAATGAATCAGCGACAGGGCTCCGAGAACGCCTCCGACACCTGGTCCCCGCACATGACTTCAGCCGCCACCTGTCCCGTGTGCGCTCGTCTCAGTTAGCTGTGTGTTAAGTCGGGACTGGCGCTGGAGAGCGAGGGAGAAGCCCCCGTGGGGTTGTTGAGGGAGAAGGAGTCTGAGACGGGACAGCCCGCCCCTCGCTTTCAGGAGCCAGAGGTTGCCAAGGAGCGAGAAGGGCCCCGCTGATGGGCGGGGCGGTGGCTGAGAGACATCCCTGGACCCCTGTCTCTTGCATCTGGAAGGGCAGGGGTGTCCTCTGCTGTGGGAGGGTCTGGTGTGTCCTTGTGCAGTCTGCGACCTCGCTGTCTCTGGAAGTCTACGTGAACGCCGTGCTGTTGGCCAGCAGGGGCTTCTGCCTTCTCAGTGATCAGATTGTCTGTCACAGTACTGCAGGGAGCATGACCCTTATTTTACTTAATAGTGACCCCAAAACGTGCAGGGAGAGGGGCACGGAGCAGCTGACCACGCAGGGCTGTCTGCACTCGCCGTGGGCTTTCTTTAACTGGCGGTTAACTTGAACTTCCTTGGACTAGTGGGGAGGGTCCTGGGTTGTAGAGTCAGGCCGTCCTGAGAACAAATCTCGCGTCATCCTCCATGTACCTGGCTGCACATGCGACCTTGCCAGGCCTCAGTGTCCTCATCCGGAAGGTGGGAGTAACTGTACTCGCCCCCAGGCTTGGTGTAAGAAAAGGAAGATCACCCATATAAGCTCTTGGCCTGAGGTGAGGACAGTTGCTCCCTCCTTTGCACATTTAGCACCAGGCGTGGAACTGAGCGCCTAGCATTCATTCTCCTGGATCCTCACAGCCATCTACTTGGCAGAGGTCACACCGTTGGTTATGCATGAAGCCTGTCTGCTCCGGGACCTGGGATCACACATCCGCTGTGTTACGTGAAGAGTGGGGTCTGAAAGAGAAGCTCTTGCACCCGGAAGTGGATGTGGTCACGTGGAAGGGACGGCATCCTTGAAGAGTCCAGCGACCTCCTTTTCCCGTGGCGGTGGGAAGGACCCTGTGTCGATTCCAAGTGGTTGCAGGCACATAATCAACTAACGGATCCTTTTCACCGGCAGTGCTGCCCTTGGGGGGCGGACACCCCTCCAATGAGGGGCATGCCGCAGCTGAGCCTGAGGGGAGGAGGGAATGCTCAACCCTTGGTGGAGGGTGGCGAGGGCAGCATGGTTTGGTGTGTTCTGGATGGTTCTTTTCCTCTTTGATTGTGTATACAGTTGCCCCCCCCCTTTCTCCACAGGGGACACATTCCAAGAATCCCAGTGGATGTACTTCACGGCTTCTCTTTGGCATATTCAATTGTCAGCATCACTACTCTCGCGTTTTGGGGTCACTATTAAGTAAAATAAGGGTCATGCTCCCTGCAATACCATGACAGACGATCTGATCACTGAGAAGTCAGCTAAGTGACTAACAACGTGGAGACACTGGACAGAGAGGTGATTCATGCCCAGGGCGGGACAGAGCAGGTTGGCGCGAGATTTCATCACACTACGCAGAATAGCACGCAACTTAAACTTACAAATTTTTGGACATACAGAAGGCCAAGAGACATATGAAAACATGCTCAAAGTCACTAATCATCCAAGAGATGCAAATCAAAACGACAATGCGGTACCATCTCACACCTGTCAGAATGACAATCATCAACAAACCAACAAATGACAAGTGCTGGCGAGGATGCGGAGAAAAAGGAACCCTTGTGCACTGCTGGTGGGAATGCAGACTGGTGCAGCCACTGTGGAGAACAGTATGGAGTTTCCTCAAAAAACTAAAAATGGAACTCCCATTTGACCCAGTAATCCCACTTCTAGGGATATAGCCCGAGAAACTAAAACACCAATCAGAAAGGATATATGCACCCCTATGTTCATAGAAGCACAATTTACAATAGTTAAGATTTGGAAACAGCCTAAGTGCCCATCAGCAGATGAGTGGATTAAAAAACTGTGGTACAGGAGGAGGATCCAAGATGGCGGCGTAGGTAAACACCTAAACTGCTGCCTCACACAACAATTTCAAAACTACAACTAAAAGACAAAACGTCTATCACCCAGAACCATGGGAAAGCTGGCTGAGTGGAAGTTCTACAAATAGAAGGAAAGAGAAAAGAGCATTGAGATGTGCACAAGCGCTGAAAAGCTGAGGTACGGAGGCGTGCGATCCGAGCTGGTGGCAGGCATTGCTTTTTTCAACCTGAAGGGAGACAAGTCCCCGATTACTCTGAAATCCAGTTTCTGGGGAGACGCGGGGGACCCAAACTCCTACGGGGAGAAGCTGGACTGTCTGCCATCGGGTCGGAAAGTGAGGGTGGCTTGCTTGCAGAGCTGTGCCCAGGAATAATTGTTTACTGTGCTGGAGCGTGGGATGTGGGGACGCGGTTGGAGACGCAGAGCCAGCTAACTAGCAGCCATTGCTGTTTGCCACGCCCTAGCCTAGTGACGCCCTGAGACCCCGCCCAGCACAACCTACAAACCCACCCAAGCTCCAAACAGCGGCTTTAGCATATGAATGGCCTTCCCTATCACAGCTTAACCTAGCAACCTTGCAGCCTGGGTCAGACAGCTCCAAAACTTCCAAACCCCAAGCAAAGAGAAAACTGTAGTTCTCGCTGTAGCTCCTGCTGGGTGGCCTCAGACAGTAGCTGTCCTACACCCCATTGGAGATCCAGAAGCCAGTGTACCTAGTGGTCAGTGTGAGACACCAGATTTCAACTCCTCACATCCGTAAGTGACACATTCAAGAGGCAGACTCAGTGAGCACCAAAGCCCCACTGAAACAAGTCCTGCACCATAAGCGTGTCTCCAGCGCAGCAGTTCTTCCATTATAGACACAGCGGGTCCTCACAGCCAATTGGCCTGGAGGTCAATTCCTCCCAGTGTACCAACAGCAATCAAGGCTTAACTACACCAAGATTTTGCACTCAGCCCACAAAGAGGTGTACCAAGAGCGTCCACCTCAGGTGATTGGGGAGGCTGAGCTACTGGCCCCTATAGGTCACCTACCACACAAAGCCACTCCATCAACACAGGGAAGCAACCAAAATGCGGAGACAAAGAAACATGTCACGAATGAAAGAAATGGAGGAAAGCAAACTACTGGACAACATAGAGTTCAGAACCACATTTATAAGGTTACTCAAGAATCTTCTAAAAACCTCTGAGGAACTTAGTGAGAACTTTAAGGATCTGAATGAGAATGCCAAAAAAAAAAAAAAAATGGAAAAGGACCAGTCAGAAATTAAGCATACACTGTCTAAAATAAAGAATATACAGAAACTCAACTGTAGATCAACGTACCCCAAGAATCAAAGCAAAGATCTGAAATATGAGGAAACAAAAAACACCCAACCAGAAAAACAAAAAGAAAAAAGAATCCAAAAATATGAAGATAGTGTAAGGAGCCTCTGGGACAACTTTAAGCATACCAACATCCGAATTTTTGGGGTGCCAGAAGAGAGAGAGCAAAATATTGAAAACCTATTAGAAGAAATAATGACAGAAAACTTTCCCTACCTGGTGAAAGAAATAGACTTACAAGTTCAGGAAGTGCACAGAACCCCGTACAAGAGGAATCCAAAGAGGACCACACCAAGACACATCATTATTAAAATGCCAAGGGCAAAAGACAAAGAGAGAATCTTGAAAGCAGCAAGAGAAAAACGGTTAGTTACCTACAAGGGAGTACCCATACGACTGTCAGCTGATTTCTCGGCAGAAACTATGCAGGCCAGAAGGGAGTGGCAAGAAATATTCAAAGTGATGAACAGCAAGAACCTACAACCAAGATTACTCTACCCAGCAAAGCTATCATTTAGAATTGAAGGGTAGATAAAGAGCTTCACAGACAAGAAAAAGCTAAAGGAGTTCATCACCACCAAACCAGGATTACATGAAATGCTGAAGGGTATTCTTTAAGAAGAGGAAGAAGAAGAAAAAGGTAAAGATAAAAATTATGAACAACAAAATGACATCAAATACATACCTATCAACAAGTGAATCTAAAAATCAAGTGAATAAAAAATCTGAAGAACAGAATGGACTGGTGAATATAATAGAATCAGGGGCATAGAAAGGGAGTGGACTGACAATTCTCAGGGGGAAGGGGTTGTCAGGGGTGCGGGAAGAGATTGGACAAAAATCTTACACCTATGGATGGAGACAGTGGCGGGGGGTAAGGGCATGGGGTGGGGTGGGGAATCAGGTGGAGGGGAGCTATGGGGGGTGAAAAAAAGAGGAATACCTTTAATAATCTGAACAATAAAGATTTATTTAAAAAAATAAAAAAAAAAAAAACCTGAAAATAAAACACCAAAAAAAAACCTATGGTACATCTACACAATGGAATGCTACATTGCTGTAAAAAAGAAGGAGTTCTTACCATTTGCAACAGCATGGATGGACCTGGAGAGCATTATGCTAAGTGAAATAAGTCAGTTGGAGAAAGATAAATATCACATGATCTCACTCATTTGTGGAATATAATCAACAACATAAACTGATGAACAAAAATAGATCCAGAGACAGAGAAGTATTGAACAGATCATCCAACATAAGAGGGAAGGGAGCGGGGTTAGAGATCAACCAAAGGACTTGTATGCATGCATATGAGCATAGCCCATGGACACAGACAGTAGGGGGTGAGGGCATGTGCTGGGCGGGGGGTGGGGGGGTGGGGGGGGGCGGTGGGAGTGGCTGGGGAGAGGTCAATGGGGGAAAAAGAAGACTTATATAATACTTTAAACAATAAAGAATTTTAAAAAAGAATGTATAATAAAAAATAAAACATGAATTGTTCATTTCAGGAATTTTCCACCTAATAATTTCAGACTGTGGTTGACCACGGTTAACTGAAACTGTAGAGAGTGCACCTGTGGACAAGGGGGCACTACTGAACTTGAACTTGAGTGAGGTGGGTAGCTGAGGGTGGTGGGATGGGAAGACGCTGGAAAGGGGCGATAAGTATGTGGACTTCCCAGCACACAGGGGGTGCTTGGTGTCTGTCACGGCGACATGCCTGGGCTTGGCAACCTGCCCTCTGAGCCCCCCCTCAGGTCGCAATGGCTCCAAGATGAGAACACAGCATCTGTGTCTGGGACTCTGTGGCCCCAGAGTGCTGCTCCAATGGGGACTGCCCACGGTCCCCAACCCCATGTCCCCGTGTCCCCGTGTCCCTTCCCCATGCATCTCCGGAGGGGGGCTGGGTCTGCGCGTGGGAGAGCTGCCCCTGATCTGTGGGTTGGGAGCCCCAGACCAAGTCAATAAAAGCAGAGAGCGCGTGTGGACACGGCCTGACACGAGGCCCCCACGCCCTCCAGCCAGCTTCCTTCCTTGTAAGCTGCTTGGGGTTTCTGGCAAGTGGGACGCGCGGGCTCACTGACACAATAGCTGCACGGCAGGCTGTGCTTTTGGGGGGGAAACCATGACATGCTCTCTGTGTCTAAGATGCTTCCTGGGCTTTGTGGATGAGCCTTGCCGCCCAGTTCAAAGGAGCCTTGGACGGAAGTGGTCGATGGGGCGGGACAGGGCAGGGATGGTGTGTCATGGGCCCAGGGGAGATGAATCCACAGGAAGCTTCAGGGTGTGGGGCTCCTGGAATCGGTGCATGCGGGGCACCCGGGGCCACTGTGGAGCAGGTCCTGAGGGTGTGGGTGGAGCAGAAGGGAGGAGCGCTGTGGAGCCAGGAGACCCAGGTTTTCATCTCCTCTCCACGGACTCTCTGTGTAACCCTGCACGGGTTCTTCACGCTCCGTGCTGCCTCAGTTTCCTCATCTATGAAGTGGGGATAAGGATATCATCGTCCATGTCTCAGGGCCATTGTGTCAAGATTGGGCAAGTGCGGGCTCTCCACTGGGACAGGTTGGGTGGAGGGTGGCAGAGCTGTAGATGCCACTGGTCCCTTCTCTCAATAAAAACAGCAATTGCAACAGCCACGATGGCTGGGACAGCAAAGGCTAATAAGACCAGGCTCTTGATGGTGCAAATCCAATGAACTTGACCTCCCTCCATCCTCACTACCGCTCTCTGAATAGATGCCACCTTTCTTATTTTGCACACGAGGAATCAGACACCAAGTCCATAACCACCAAGCCACACCACCTCCTAAGAGGCATTCACCCGGTAAATACCCAAAAAGGTAAATCTGAATTCTACCCTCACATCAAGGTGTGGCGTGAGCCCCACCTCCTGGGTGGAACCCTCCAGCCATAGGAATCTTTGCGGCCAGCAGACAGATGTTTAAATTTTTTAAAACGGTCAATATTTAAAAATTCAGAGGCTCTACATACAAATGCAGATTTCTGGCTTTGCCTGAGGAATGAGAAATCTGGCCGCGCTGACCCGGGTTCCTGCTGAGGACACTTGCCTGGTGCTGGTGGCCGCCTGCAGACAGGCCCGGCTCCCCTGCATCCGCTGGACACGGTCAGGCCACCTGGCTGGCCCTGCAGGTACGCGGCTTGGTGTAGCTCACTCTCCACGTTGATTTCGAATAACGCTTTGGTTATTAGCAAAGGCTTCCTGTGGACTTTCCTGTCTGCCTTGTCGGGCACTAGCTCGAGTGTAGATGAAATGCCTCCTCTAACTTTATTTATTTTTTGACCTTTTTTAAATATCGATTTCAGACAGGAAGAAAGAGGGAGAGAGAAACATCAATGATGAGAGAGAATCATTGATCAGTTGCCTCCTGTACTTCCCACACTGGGTGTCAAGCCTGCAACCCCGGGCATGTGCCCTGACTGGGAATTGAACCGTAACCTCCTGGTTCATAGGTCGATGCTCAACCACTGAACCACACCGGCCGGCCTCTTTTTTTTTTTCTTTTTTTTTACCTTTTTAAAATTGATTTCAGAGAGGAAGGGAGAAGGAGAGAGATAGAAACATCAGTGATGAGAGAGAAACCCCCTCTATCTTTAGAATCCCTCCAGTCTGGGGCCCTGTGCCAGCCCCATGTCCTGAGATGGTCTGTTGATTGGATTAATGAGAGCAGATCAGGACCTCCGCCTTCTTTGAAGGCCCCAGACAGAGGTCCCGGCGGGGGGAATTCCATGGCCTTGGAGAGGTTGTGCGCCTCCATCATGCTACTAGGATGGTGGCTATGAAACCCATCCTTACAAGCCCCTACTGTGTACCAGGTGTGGTTGGTGGGAATCCCCAAAATATCATCCCTCTGAGCCCCCACCACCTCCCTGAACTGAGGTTCGTGACCCCATTTTACAGATGAGGAAAGTCAGACTCAGGAGGAGTGAATTGGCCTCAGGTCAGACGGGCTTGCTGGTGGGAAAGCCAGGATTTGAACCCGGGTCTGTTGACTTCCACGTCTGACTGTTTCTGCACACACCCTGGGCCGGTTCTCCGCGCCAGGCCCCTCTGTGCCAAAGAGAAGACCTTTGGGATGTTTTGTGTCCTTGAAGGCAAACCAAAAGAATTCCCTACAACTCGCTGCTGGCATTTCAAGTATTGGTTTCGGGTTGGTTTTTTTTTTTTTTTTTTTGGTGAGAATGCATCCAGGGGCCTATCACCCTTATTGAAATAGATACTTTTCCAATCAAAGAGTCAAACCAGAACTTGGCTTCTTAGAAAACCACTTGTCTGGAATGCTTGCCAGCAACCAGATGGTCCCACAGTTCAGGTTTTAAAAACTGTCTCAAATGTATGGAGAGACCCGTAGGGTGTAGGGTGGGAAAGTCGCACGCCTCGCCGTGGAAATATATCGACGTTCACGTCTCCGGGACTCCTCGGCGGGCCAGGGTCAAGTCCGCCCTTTGGTGGCGTCCTCAGGAGTCTCGCCGCCTCCCTGAACCAGAAATGAGCTTCTATTTTATGGGACTTTTCTTTCATGAAACAAAAACAGCAATTAAAGAGAAAAACCTTCTATAAACAAGTGTCTATAGTTCTCGTTTACTTAACTTTTTCCAACCTTATGAAAAATTGGAACCGAAATCGTCTTCTGAAAGAAGGTTTGGGAAGTATTTTCTTTCAGGTTCATTCAAAATAGTCACACCCCCTTCTCCACCCCTTCCCGAATTCTGATGTTTCCAATGGTCTCCGCCATATCCTGGAGACTAATAATGTGGTGTGTTTTCATTATCTTTCACCACAATTACAGGGATGTGCAGATGACTTTGACCATACCCTCGCCCCAAGTCTGGATCGAATCTGCGACCCCAAAGGGTTTGACCATTTGGACTGGAGAGGTGGTTCATTTCATCCAAGAACCAGTTGTGGGCTGGTTGGGGACTGGTTAATTCATTCCAAACGGTCAACCGAGGATGGTGAGCAGACATAACCTGTGGTTCAGGAAGGTTTCCCTTAACCCTTCCCGAGTTTTGATCTGAGGTTTATACAAACAGAAATTATGTGTGGGGTGGAGAGCAGCCAGGAAGTCTCTGAGAAAACTCCATCTTACACATTTTCTTTGAGACGGCCAGACATAAATCTTTGAGGATATCCGTCTTCCTAAGAGAGTGGCTGGATTTTATGGTTACTACACCCTGGTTAGATTTTAATGGATAAAATATTTTTTTGAGTCCGAGGAAAGGGCTAGTATTCCCTGAATAGCTAATCCAGTTTTTTAAACAGAAAGGAACAACCATTTTTTTTTTTTTTTTAAAAAGTCAGAAACTGTACACTACCAAGGGCGAGAAGGGAGTGTGTGTGTGTGTCTGAATGGATAAATGAAAAATAGGACTTTGGGGGATAAATTTTCACTTCTTTTCAGGATAAGCAAGTTAATTTTTCTGCCTTGGAACTAACAGATTAAGCTGGGAGAGGTTGGCTGTCTCCAAGGTAAAGTTCGGTAAATATATATGGGTCGACCCAAACTACTGTTCTCTATGCCCTTTTGAAATCATCAATAGCAATCAAATGCCAACTTATTCATTATCGATCCACAATACTCAATCTGCTTTTATCATCCCTCCCTTCATCCCTCCTCTCCCTCCGATTAATTCTTTGCTCCTTTCCACAAATATTTTTCCAGGTACCTGTCAGTGCCAAACACTGCCCTAGGCTCTGCTGAAGTCCATACAGAGACCACCAGGGACATAGTTTATTAAACTGGCTGAGCCAAGGGGAGCGTCACCCTGGCAGAGTCTCATCCTGTCTCAAAAGAGGATGGTAGAGAAGGATACTTGTGGGGGACTGGGAGATGGAGGCTTGGGAGTACTTTGTTGGGCACGAGGGGATTCAGAGACAAACTGAGTCTGCCATGGGAGGTAGTCCTGTAGTCAGACCATCACACTATAGCAGTGGTCGGCAAACTGCGGCTCGCAAGCCACATGCGGCTTGCAAGCCGAGGTTTGCCGCTCTGTTGACTAATGAGTTTGCCGACCACTGCTGTAAGGCATTACCCTTATCCAGAAGTTTTGACTTCGGGTTAAAGACATTAGCACATTATTAAAATGTTTTTTTAAGTGTTTTTCCCTAAGGCAGTGGTCGGCAAACTCATTAGTCAACAGAGCCGCCGTTTGCCGACCGCTGCACTATAGCGTAAGTTCTGTGAGAGATACCGGGGACCACAGAGGAGTACCTCCGCCTGAGATCTATGGAGAGGGACTCCAGGGAAGGCCTCTAGAGGAGATAACCCTTCAAGGAACTCACTAGTAGAGAATGGAGTGGGAGGGCGATCCAGGCAGAGGGACCACATGGGCAACCTCAGGCAGACCGAATGGAAGAGTGCATGGTGCATCTGAGGAACTGGCTGTGGGAAATCAACACAGCTGAGGATTGAGGGGTCAGATCATGCTGGACCCTGGGAGCCAGGTTACACAGCTTGATTTCTGTGCAGGAAGGAGGTGGGGATGGCTTTGGTACCATATGAAAGCCAACCGGCTGAAATACGGCTGAAATTTGGGGTTTAGAGGAGAGAGGACTGCAGGTGCTCTGGGCTAATCAGGGAGCCCTCCCTAAGAAAGCAGTGTGGGTGGATTTGGAGAAAAAGAAAGAAGACAGTTTGTGTCATCAGCATAGTTAAAATCCAGAAGCCAGAAAGCATAGGGATTCTGAATGGGAGGTGCTCTGGGAATAAGCAAGATGCTTCGCTGTGCTGGGTAAACACACCAAAGAAACAATTATCCATCCCTTCAGCTCTTTATTGAGCACCTGTTTGCCAGGCATTATGTACAAACATCTTTTGTGTTTATACTGGTATTTCTAATACAAATTAAGTACTTTGGAGATTTTAATTAACATCTTTTATGTTATATCTGAATCTGCTTTCTTCCACATGGAGAATTCTGGTCCTTGAGGATACAGGAGATGGTAAAATTAAAATATATCGTAATTACTCACTTGCTTTGCCCCACTGTATACATATAGCAATCTCAAAATGCAATGTGAATGCTACCACCACTGATTGAGATTACTGAACATAGTTATTTTTCTCATATACTAGATCCATTTTTTTCCTCATTTAAAGAATGATTGTACTATATCTACATTGTCAGAACAAAGAACCATTTCCTACTATAATCTCTCCCTGCCTCCTAACTCTCATTTAGTGTTAGATTGAAACATAATTTGTCCCATCAGGTGTTTTTATTGTCTGAAGCTTGTTCTCTTATAGATTCTACAATATTCTCATTCATTGAGTTGACAACAGTTTGTGTCCCTTATATCTGAGGTTAATTTTGCTGGATATAAAATCCTTGACTTACTATTTCTTTCTTTTGATATAAAGCACTAACATCAAATAGTCTGCAATCACATTTTCTTTCCCTTATAAGTCATGGGCTTTCCCGCCCCCCACCCCCAGATGCCCAAAGGGTGTTTTCTTTTCTTTAAAGTTAAATACTTTTACTAAAGTATGACTTGGTATTGGTCATGTTGCGTCAATAAATTCTTAGGTACATAGTGTCCTCATTCAATAGGCAGTTTCAAATCTTTTTAGTTTAGGAAATATTCTTGAAACATAGATTTTAGTATTTGTTTTGTTCTCTTGCTTGGATTTCCTGCTGGGAATTCTTTTATGCATATGTTGGTTCTTCTTTGTGTATGTTCAGTATTTGTAACTTTCAAATTGCTTTTATCTTTAACCAAAGAACTTATATGTTTAACCCATGGGCACAGACAATAGTGTGGTAGTCCTGGGGGACGGTAGAGGGGGTCAGTGGGGGAAAAGAAAGGGACATCTACAATACTTTCAACAATAAAAATATGTATATTTTTATTTAAAAATTTTTAATTTTTCATATTATATTTTTCTTAAGGCATTATTTGTTGTATTGTCTGCACTTGTATTTCCTCCAGTTTAGTCTTCATTTATAAAATGATTCTTCTTTTATTTTTAATTCTGTCTTGAATTCTGTCATTTCATTTCTGAGGTTCTAAAATTTTGCTCTATGTTGTTAATAACTTCTACTTATTTTGAAATAATATAGAAATTTTATCTCTTTAAAAAATTTTTTCTGATGTGTTCTCATTATCTGTAGGAATATTATTCCATTCTTTAATCCCCCCCTTTTTTTTACAGTAACTTTGTATAGGACTTATTCTTGATACTTTTTCTGTTAATTTGATTTCCCTAAACGTCCAGGAAGAAAATTGGTTTATGAAGCTTTTGTAACTTTACACTCCTTTCTTCTGTTACTTTCATGGTAAGTTAAAAAATATAGCATCTTGCTTTTTGATATTTCCTGGTCTGTTTTTCTCTCGGACTTTATCTTTAGTTTTTCATCCCTTTGTCTCTGTTTTCCTTGTCCTGTTTAATTTTTATCACACTTCCAGAACTTTCTCCTCGGTGTGGAACCCTGACCTGGAAAGGAGCCTGTGGGTCCATTTTGAGAGTTCGCAGGAACTAACCTGTACCCATCTCTTCAGGCCTTTAGCATGCATCCCCTATTGGACTCAGCAAAACCCTCCCCGTTTCCGCTGCCATTTTCAAATTGGCCTGTTGCACTTCTTCATGAGTGCCTCTTGGCTATTTTGGGGTTCTCTGTATTCAGGGTATCAGATGCCTTGTTGCTTTCTCTGACGTTCCCTCTCAGAGATGTCAGTAACACGCAGGGCGTATGGCTCCTGGTGCTTCAGGATCTGTGGGCATTCAATTTTACTTAGTTTGGTTTTAAACGTTATGTATAGGCTTTGGATTTTGCTATTTAATTTCATTGCCTGTTATTATATGGGATTTTGAGAAATCTGAACTATGCTTCAGTCGCCACTGCACCCCGTCCAGAAGCCACACACATGTATGTTACATGTTACATGTATTAGCTCACAACAGTCTCGCAGGATACATATCACTTTCCCTCTCTTAGCAAAGGAGGGGAGCCTTTAAAGATGGGAGACTGGCATCTGAATCCAAAGAACCCTATGATTTTCTATAACATGACAATTTCTTTGACCATCATTATTCCCATTCTGAACCACCTAGTGACTAGGTAGATGCTTATTTTGCTCTGGGCCCTGCCGAGTAAGTGAGGACGCAGAATTAAGATCATACTTATGGTGAACAGATATGTAGAGTGAATGTATTTCAGGCTTTGTACTGCGCACTCCACACACGTGGGCTCATTAAATCCTCCTTCCCACCGGAGTTCTAGGTAATTACAGGCGAACAAGCTGAGGGTCAGCCCAGCGAATGAACGTAAGTGAGGTCATGTCACACTAGCTTGCTCAGTGCCCTCCATGCCCTTACCATTCTGGGGACTAAGATTTAAAATCTTAACCTCAGTACCTGGCCAATTTTTGTTAACATTGTATTATTGTAGTGGTATTAAAATTTTTCTTTCACCAAAATATAAAAAGAAAAAAAAAAGATTTAAAATCTTTACCCTGGTTTATACAAAACTGACCTGGTCTCATTTCCCTCTACATCCCTACGTCCCTATCTTGGATCCCTCTCTTCCCCATCCACAGTTTTTTGACCGTGCCAAGATCATTGTCATTCCAGCCCTTTGTCCCAGCTGTTCCATCTGCCGCAGCTGCTCTCCCAGGGTGGCGTTTCCTTGTGGCTCCGGAGAGGCCACGTGGTGTGTGGCCCTTACTTTTCACAGTCTCTCCGATCGGAGCAGAGCAAAGAGGGAGACAGAGAAGGCACATACGTGGAAATGAAAGGTGACTGCTGGAAGGTCGACTTCAGTCTGAATGGGCATTTGGAACAGCTCTTGGGATCCTAAGACCAGCTACCTCTTTGCTGAGCACCCACCGTTTGTTTGACAAACTATTTCTTTAATCTTGACAGAAGCAAAGTCTTTTATGCAGACTGAACCCAGGGCATTACTAGTAAAGAGACTCAGCCCAGGCCTCCAGGCGAGCAGGGGTCTCAGCCCTGGTCTCGCTGGCTCGGAGCTGAGGCCGTCTCGTGAGATGTGGACTCTGATAAGCATCTGCTCTTTGGGAAGGTCCGCTCCGCCTGGATGCAGCCCCTGCCCTGTCTGAGGTCCACCCAGCTCTAGTTTTCATATGAGTTACATTAAAGAGTCTGATGGGAAAGTATGTCTTGGTTTAAAAATAGAATAATACAACAATAAATCAAGAAGAAAAAGCAAACTGAAAAAATGCAGAAAACAGATGAAAAGAAAAAGGAAAAAGTGAACGGTATAAAAATACCCTCCACGCCAGGCCCTTCAGATGCCATTTCCTGTGGCCTGCGCTTTGAAACAAAGCTGTTGCGCCATGCGCTCCGTCTGAAGGCCAGCGGGGCAGACACAAAGGGGTGTTGAGACTTGGAGGCAAGGGTGACATCTGACCTGCTCGGGCTCCAGACACATACACTGAGGACACGTCAGAGGATTTTCCGTTTGGTGGAACCGAGCCCCGTGGGCCCGCTCCACCCACCCCGTGCCCACCCAGCTCTGACACACTTCCTGTTATGGGCTGCCAGGCACACAGTGGGGCCACGGGTAGAGGCCAGGGCTCTGGCTTCCCTGTGGGCTGGGGCAGACGACTTCAAAAGCTGCGTCTAGCGTGCAGAAAAATGATTTAAAAGTGAACTTGGGTGGCGCCCAATCCGACCTTCTCCAAGTAAGTAGAAAGAAAACATACATTATCTCATGTTAAAAAACAGGCTTCTTTTAAGGCACTGCCAACTATTTCTGAAATCCTAATGTATTGTGGAGAAAAGCCCCCTGGCAATCTTCGCCGCCACTGGCAAGGCCCGAAGGACAGAAACATGATGTCGGGGTGCCAGTTCCACGTCGGCCAGGACCACGTGATAGATTTGTAATGCTGATCAATCAGAATCTCGAATGTATGTCCCAGGAATGTACTGTCTGCACCAGAGATGCACTTGTCTGATATTAAATTATGCCACGGCAAAGCAAAATAAATCTTTTCCAACGGGCTGATTTGGGAGGGGTGAGAGGTGGTTGGTATATGAGTGGAAAAAATAACATTTCCATCACACAGGAGAAAAAAAAGAACAGACTGACATGACCGATGGGGCCTGTGGACTGTCCGGTTCAGATGTTTGGTGCTGGGGAGCGCGGTGCCTCATGGGACGTGGACGGCTTTGTTGGGGTAGAGTGTGGGTGTGGACGGAAAGGGACTCGGAGCCCTCCGAGCACCTGACACAGATGGGCTTGAACCTGAGAAGTCCAAGACGGACTGGGATCATATTTATAAACCACTGAAATGTTTCTGGTTTGCCAGGCAAGAAGTTGGCAGCAGGCGTCCTCTAAACACGAGTGTGTGTGTGTGTGTGTGTGTGTGTGTGTGTGTGTGTGTGTGTGTGTGAGTCCTGGCCGTCAGCTCGAGACCAGCTGCACTTGGTTTGTAGTGCTCAGCACGCCCAGAAACACGCATGGGAGTGAGGGGACAGGGTGCTAGTAAGAAGATGTGATTTGTTAACACCACGCTAGGGATCTCGGCTGCTTTTGCTGTCCCTCTATGCCTTGGGAGTGGTGTCCTAGAGGGGCGCTGGGTAGACTATTTATTGAGTCTGGGCTTTAGAAGATAGGAAGGGGGGAGGAGGAAGAAATGTTCGAAGGACACCGGCCTCCTTCCTTACTGCACTGATCCCACCCCCGGCAGGAATAGAGAGCCCACAGGGCCAGCCGTCCTGTTTTAGAAACTCTCAATCTCACGTCCTGGCTCTGCCTCGGACCAGATCAGCCGTGGGCAAACTATGGCCCGTGGGCCGGATCCGGCTGTTCTATCCGGTTCTCTTGCTCTCCCCTCCGCTCCTTTACTTTGAATTTATATTAGTTCACACAAACACTCCATCCATGCTTTTGTTCCGGCCCTCCGGTCCAGTTTAAGAACCCATTGTGGCCCTCGAGTCAAAAAGTTTGCCCACCCCTGGACCAGATACTGACTGTTGAACCTGAACTCTTCTTTTAAGTTCTTGGAAACTGTACAATGGGGGATCATTACTTCTGTTCCCTTTTTAAAGGCAGAATTATTAATGAAGACCAAACAAAATGGAAATAACAGTTGTAATTGCTGTCCGCTTAATCCTGAGCGCTGTTTTTATTGAAGGAAGCAAAAACTCCCCATCCTGCCCTGCCCTCTGAGCTGACCCTGCCCTGATGCCTACAGTTTTGGGCGTGTATCATTGCCTTGGGTTAGGCATTGCAAGTTCATGTTCAAATGCAAATCCAGCCAGAGAGGGGCGGAAACTGTGAAGGCACGCCATGTGTGGCTGCTCAGCTAGCATGCTCTCAGAAGGGATTCTTAAATTTGGGGGGTCATAAGGCTCTCATGTGCCCTCACAGAGTGCACATCCATGCGAAATTTATTTACAATTCCCTGGTGTTAATGAATCCACCGAAATGGGCATCCAGAGACCTCATAGTAAAATCCTTTTGCTCTAAAAGCCAGGAAAATAGACTAGATACGTTGTGACGGATGTCAGGAAGGGTCCAGGGCAATAAGTACGGAGGGGCAGTGAATATGCTGCGGCACAGAGAGGTGAGCTGCTGTCCCTGGGTTACAGAGCCAGTGAATGCTAGAGCTGGGACCAGAACCCAGGGCTCCTGGATCCACTGTTCAGTGGAATCGGGAAGCCTGGCTTCAAGACACCATGAGCCACTGACTTCTGTGTGACCTGGGGCAGATCATTTAATCTCTCTAATCTTCAACTTCTTCATCTGTAGCCAAGACATACTCAGGTTAATCATCTACGCATAGAGAAATGATGTTTTACCTCAAGTACACCGTATGACCTTGAGTATTGGTGATGTATGTGAAGTATTTTGTAACTAGATAGTTCCATACAAAGTACTAGCTGCTATTGCTATTGCTGCTGAAAGACAGAGAACGTACATGTATGGTGATTTTTGTTATCGAAACCTTTAGGTCTAAAATATTCAGGCTCCACCCGGCTGCTGTGGCTCAGTGGTTGAGCGTCAATCCGTGAACCAGGAGGTCAGGGATCAATTCCTGGTTCGGGCATATGCCCGGGTTGTGGACTCAATCCCCAGTCGGGGGCAGTCAGTCAATGATTCTCTCTCATCATTAATGTTTCTCTCTCTCCCTCTCCCTTCCTCTCTCTGAAATCAATAAAAATATATTAAAAAAATAAAATATTCGAGTTCAAACCTGGATAAAGAACGAGAGCAACTGGTACAAGTTCTGCCTCGGCTGCTGTGATGTTAATGGGCTGGAGAGGACAGGAAAAGCCCTGGAATGAAGTCGTTAGGAACTTTTCGATCCTGAGTGATAGAAACCCACCTCCAGGTGGCTTAAGCGAAAAGGCAGATTTATTGGCTCAGATAATTATTTCTATTGTCTGTCCCCCCACCCCCCACCTTTTTTCTAGTCATATGGGCTTGTCTTTTGGAATGCCTAATATATTTTTTAAAAACATATTTTTATTAATTTCAGAGAGGAAAAGGCGGGGGGAGAGAGAGAGAGAGAGAAACATCCATGATGAGAGAGAATCATTGATGGGCTGTCTCCTGCATGCCCCACACCAGGGATCGAGCCCACAATCCGGGCATGTGCCCTGACCAGGAATTGAACCGTGACCTCCTGGTTCATAGATTGATGCTCAACCACTGAGCCAAGTCGGCCGGGCGATAGTTTTTGATGGAATATCAGACAACGTGTATGAAATCTTGTAAGTCTCCAGATGATGGGATCTTCCTCCGGGGAAGGTTTGTTCACCTTTTTCTGTACCAGGAAGACGGGGGGCGGGGGGCTCACCTTCCTCTAATTGGACTGAGCTGAGCTGAGGCTGGGTTGCAGTTTTGGGAAGTCTCCATATAACTAGTCTTCTCCTGCCCACAGGGCACAGTCCTCCAGGACTTCCAATGGAGAGATTGGTGTCTCCTGGGCCCGCCTCCCCCTGGCTGAGCCTGAACCCCGTCCTGGTCTCCTCAGCACTGTGAGGTTGCTGAAACTGTGCTTTTCAAAAACGCTTTCTGTTTAGCTTCAGAATTTGACAAATATCTTGAGGGGAAAATGAGTGCCAAGCTCAGATTCCTCCTTCTCGTAGGAATCTTGGTCCCTTTCATCTCTAAGTTTATCTTTCCAGACCTGCGAGACTTACAAAACCTCGGTCGGTGCCTCTGACCCCGGGAGTGAGCTCTGCCAGGAAAGTCTGCATTCCCATCTTCTTTCCCTGGACCCCGAGTCCACAGATGCCCCCTGGGAAAAGGGGGCTTCAGAATCCCGCTCATCTCGTCACGATTCCTGCTCCCTGACTCTGTTGCCTCTAGGTCTGGTCATGTCAGTGGATTTCCAACGCCTTTAAATAGTGTTGTGTGTTTTTTAAATATGTATTTTTAGTTCATCCTTTCCAGTTGTTCTCAGAGGGAATGTCGGTCTATTGCAATCCACCTCATTCTACTTGGAAATGGAAGTCCCTGGTTTACCTAACTTAGTGGTTGGCAAACTGTGGCTTGCGGCTCTTTGGCCCCTTGAGTGTGGCTCTTCCACAAAATACCACGGCTGGGCGAGTCTATTTTGAAGAAGTGGCGTTAGAAGAAGTTTAAAAAATTTGGCTCTGAAAAGAAATTTCAATCATTGTACTGTTGATATTTGGCTCTGTTGACTAATGAGTTTGCTGACCACTGGCCTAACTGAACAGTCGCAGGGGTGGGCAAACTTTTTGACTCGAGGGCCACAATGGGTTCTTAAACTGGACCGGAGGGCCGGAACAAAAGCATGGATGGAGCGTTTGTGTGAACTAATATAAATTCAAAGTAAAGGAGCAGAGGGGAGAGCAAGAGAACCGGATAGAACAGCCGGATCCGGCCCGCGGGCTGTAGTTTGCCCACGGCTGGGATATACCGGCAACTCCAGGAATGGCCGGATCCACGTGACAGATGACGTCATCAGGCACTTCTTTCCCCTTCCAGCTCACTTCCCGCCTTACAGACGTCCTCCTCGGACAGGCTTGCCACCTTCTGGCTGCCTCTTTCTAAACACACGCAACACAAGTCCTAGGAAAGGCTCTCACCAGCCTCGTTTGGGTCATGGGTCTGCTCTGGTCCAATCACTGTGACAGGAGAAGAAAAGACAGCAATAATATTCAGGCCTTGTCATGCCCATCACGGAGTCGAGGTGTGGTCAGCCACTCATGAGTCACATGACAGCCTGGGGGAGGGGTGGTTTTCTAAAAAAAAATGAAGGTGTTTTGTTTTTATTTGAAATATATTTTGTATTGATTTCAGTGAGGAAGGGGGAGGGAGAGAGAGATAGAAACATCAATGATGAGAAAGAATCATTGATTGGACGCCTTCTGCATGCCCCCAGCCCCCTGGGAATCGAGCAATTAGGGCATGTGCTCTGTCTGATCAGGAAACCAACCGTAACGTCTTGGTTCATGGGTTGATGCTCAACCACTGAGCCATGCTGGCCGGGCGATTCCAATCTCTTCTCCTCTTTTCCTTTTCTCCCCAGGATATTTACCTAATCAAATCTCCTATATTATACAATCATTTTTGTTTCATAATCCCTCCCCTGGTATCATCCATCCTCCTTCTGCTTCTCATACAAAGTTTTCAAGTGAGAGATTGATGACTGTTGTCCGACTTCTGCCCTTTTCATTTCCTGCTCAGTTCTCTGCCTTCCTATTTGTCTCCCTCCCACCTTCCCACCGTCCCTGGTGGCTTCCTCACTGCCCTGCAGGGTCACCTAGCATTTCTGAGGAACCTCCCCCAGATGTCCCCAGTCCCCAGCTGCTCAGCTCCCATTGGCCAGGACTGTTCGCCCGCCTATGTCCCAGCTGCAAAGGAGGCTGGGAAAGCAGGTGACTGGCATCTTATGTTTCCATAAAGGGCCCTGGGCTTTGACAGAAAGGACGAAGGGACACGAAATGAGTGTCGGGAAGGCAGCCCAAAGTGCGGCACTGTGGCCCGGCAGGTGGGAGCATTGGCCTGCTCGGGACGTCAGTCGTGTATCTTACAGAGACAGTGCCCGAACCCGGGGAGCCGACTGCGTAGGGCCAGTGAAGAGAGGATCTGCTGAAGTGTGGCCAAGACTGTGAAAGAAGACGCCCGGCTGGTACCGGTTCATGTAGCAGGGCACCGACAGGGGCCAGGCAAGGTGCCCTGTGAGGCCAGATCGGAGTGAAAGCTTAGCGTGGGGACATGGGCCTTGGTGGTGGGTGGTAGGAAGGGTGTTCCAGACAGAAGGAACAGTCTGTGAGAAGGCTAAGAGGAAGGCGAGATGATGGCTGAGCTGGCGTGTTTATCTCACTAGCTGGCCACGTGCTGGGGCCAGCCCTGTGCTAGGCGCGGAGGGTTTCGAAAGGAATGGAGAGTTCCCGCCCTTGGAAAAGCCACTGCCCGTTAGGAAGGATGAAGTGTAGCGTTCAGGACTAGAAATTAAGGGGAAGTACATCTTCAAAATGCTGTGATCCCTTCTAACTGTGGGTACGAAGGAGGCTTCCAGACAGCTTCTAATAGACAGGCCGTGGGTGTGTAGGGTTAGCAGGTACATACCTTCGGGGGGTGGGCCCAGTGTGAGTAAAGGCTGAAGGCAGGACAGCAGGGCCAGGGGTCAGCCCCTTGGCTGAATGCTGGGCCCAGAGGGGAGCTACAGGAGCCAACGCTGGGAGGGTGTTGAGGCTCGCCCGGGGTGGGGGTGGGGGGGCGGGGAGAGGTGGTCAGGCCATCTTTGTCCTAGCTCCCTCCACGGAACCCCAGCCATCAGAGGCCTCAGCTTTGGCTAATCTTCCTGGCAGTGAGTGTGACACAGGGCCTTGGGGGACAGAAGGAGTGACTAGGGCTCTTTAGCATATTTCCCCCCAATGCAGAGCGACTCCCAGAGGGTCTTTCCCTCTTGGCGCCCGGGAAGGCGCCTGTCCAGTCTCTTTGGAGAAAGACCAGTCTCTGAGGGGTCAGGGGTTGCTGGGCTCGCATCTCCCTGGATGTGCTGGGCGGGCTGCCAGGGACACCTCTGGAGCGAGGCGGTGGTGCTGGGGGCGGGGCATCGGTGGCCCCACGGCTGCTGCTCCCCAAGGCGGGGAGAGAGAGTGGAGACAGGACGGGTCACTGTCCTGGCTGGGGCAGCCTCCCATGTTTCCAGCAGAAAACGAGTGCTCTGGCTATGTTCATGCTACTGTCTGACATGAGTTCAATTTGGCTGTATTTGGCCCAGAGCCTGGTGCAGGATTTCTAGCCAGTCTCTGAAAGGTGAAGCCAGGCCCAGGTCGCTGATGGCTGGCAGCGGGGGTGGGGGGGGGGGAGGGTTGGGAAGACGTTGACCCCTGCCCCTCGGGGTAAGTGGTGAAGGCTTCGGGGGGCAAGGACTGGACCACTGGAAGCCGGCCCTTGAGGGAGAACTTTTCTTGGCAGGACTCTGGCGTCTTCCGAAAGGGCAGTTCTTATGCAAGAGGATGACCTTCCGCAGAGGCTGGGATCCTTTGTGAATTTGCTTCCCCGGGGACTTGGGCCTTGGACAAAAGGGACCTGCATAGTGACTCTGTCGTCTTACCGTTCTCCCCTCCTCCTCCTCCTCCTCCTCCTCCTCCTCCTCCTCCTCCTCCTCCTCCTCCTCCTCCTCCTCCTCAACAGCCACCGAGTCTCTCTGGAACGCTTGGCACCCCTCCAGGTCTTCCGAGGCCCGTCAAGCACAGACTCTGCCCTTGCAGACCGAAGGCATTGAAATGCAAAGGCAAGCTGTCCAAACAGCAATTCACGAGGCACAATGCAGCACTAAATATATACTCCAAGGCTCCCAGTGGCATCTCATTGCTCCGAGCCAAGGCCAGCACGTGCTTCCTGTGCCTTTGCATAACTGTTCCTTTGCCTTCAATGCCTCCTGCAGTGGATGCTCGACCTTGTCTTTGGTCACCCAGCACCTGAATGCTCTTCCTATGAGTCTCGGTAGTGGCAGAACCCATCCCGCAGAGTAGGAGCTGAGGACACCAAGGCCTACTTTCTCAGCCTCCCTTGCAGCTAGGGTAACATGGGACCCAGGCTCTGCCGATCAGATGCACTTGGCCTGACCTTGCCCTTAGGACAGGGGTGGGCAAACTTTTTGACTCGAGGGCCACAATGGGTTCTTAAACTGGACCGGAGGGCTGGAACAAAAGCATGGATGGAGTGTTTGTGTGAACTAATATAAATTCAAAGTAAAGGAGCAGAGGGGAGAGCAAGAGAACCAGATAGAACAGCCGGATCGGGCCTGCGGGCCGTAGTTTGCCCACGGCTGCCTTAGGAGCTGTAGAAGCAGAGTAGAAGGGGCCTGGACAAACCCCTCTGGGCTGGTGTTGGGAGCTGTGGTGCTGGGGCGGGGAGGGAGTGGGGGGAAGGTTGTGAGGTCCTCGTTAGACCAGTTCTGTGATATGATTTGGGCGGTGCTGCTGGCTGTGTTGCCTAGAATGTGGTTCTTCATTCCTCCCAGCAGTTCTTTGAGCTCCTAGCATTTAATGAATTCTTTTTCTATTTTAAAAAAGCCGAAATCAGCACCTGTACTGGGAACTGTGGACTCTGACTAGTACAACCTCCCCCTCCATTCTGTTTGTTTGGCAATTCTACCTTATCTTCACATACTTTACTCTAATAACAACTCTTCCAGGAGGCCTTCTTGGGTTTCTCAGACAGTTAGTGGCCCAAGCATCCGGGCTCCGGGGTGTGTACAAGGGATGCACCCACTGAAAACATTTGGGTCCTCTGTCGTCCACTAGGTGGTGGGAAGGGCAGAAGGAATAGGAAGGTGAGATAGTAGAGCTACGTGGTTACAGCTTGAACTCTGGAGTTCAAAAGCTGGCTCAGTCACATGCGTACTGTGTAGTTTGGGGCAAGTTACTTAAAGCTTCTGAGCCTCAGTTTCCTCTTCTGAAAAATGGGGTCAAAAATTGGACCTATCTCATAGGATTGTTGTGAGTTTTTATTTGTGTTTTTTTTTTTTTTTTTTTTTTATAGTAAAGGTAGAAATTTATTGGAGAACAAGTACAGACTCCCACGTGGGGAGGGGGAAGAGTCCCACTGAGTCCCTTTTCCCTATGGTTTATAAAGGCTGCAGATCTTTGTGCCTTGATATCCCCTCTGATTGGTCACTGTTCCCTTAGGTTGGTCACTATAGCAACTCCTGAGCTTAAGCCTCACATGAAGTGCATTAAGTACCCTCCTTCTTCTCCCTTATTGTTCTCCTATTCCCTTTGGGCTTTCTTCCTCCTTCTTTATTTTGTAAATATAGACCTTTTGCTGCTCCCAGCTCCCTTATCTTATGGAAATGTAACTTCTGCTGCTCCCAACTCCCTTGTCTTATGGAAATATAACTTCTGCCTCTCCCAACTCCCTTGTCTTATGGAAATGTAACTTCTGCTGCTCCCAACTCCCTTGTCTTATGGAAATATAACTTCTGCCTCTCCCAACTCCCTTGTCTTATGGAAATATAACTTCTGCCTCTCCCAACTCCCTTGTCTTATGGAAATGTAACTTCTGCTGCTCCCAACTCCCTTGTCTTATGGAAGTGTGCCCTTTCGCAGCCCTGTAGCCCTGTGCTTTTTCCATGGACCCTTTAATTTTTTAAAAATTTCCTAAACCTACCTATTTCACCCCTAAAAACTCCTTTCAGTCCCCCCTCCGCCTAGGAAACCCCATTGTTGTGAGGTTTAAATACAGTACAAGTGAAGTGCGATAGAGGAGTGCCTAGCACTTAGAAAATGCTCAGTACATATTAGTTATGGTTCTTTGAGACAGCAGGGCGCAGCAACAAGTCGGGAGATGGAGTTCTGCCCCAGCGTGGCCACCAGCATCCTGGGGTCATGGCGAGGCTGAAATAAACAGGCTCCTACTTCAAACCCGTGTAAGAAAGGAAACGAGGGTCTTTCATGGAACCCAAAGCTGGAAAATACAAACTCTTAACTACCACATACTTTTGTTCTCCTACCTGGGAGATGGCTCAGAAGTGCGTTGCTGAGGTGGGTTCCTGGCTCCGCCCAGTCATCAGAAAGCCAGCATCTGTCCATCCTTCAGCTCTACCACGCTTAGCCTGCTGATTTTTTTTTTAATTTATTTTTTGGTCCTTAGGCTTGTCACTTCGTGGTTGCAAAATGGCTGTGGCAGCTCCAGGCATCACACCTCCCCAGGCTACTATGCGAAGCAGGAAGCACCAGGCTGCTCCGCCTGCACCCATTTCTTTTTATCAAGCAGTTCCTTAGCGAGCTCTCCTTACCTGTTATTGTCAGCACTCTATATCAGCCATGAGCAAACTACGGCCCGCGGGCCGGATCCGGCTGTTCTATCCGGTTCTCTTGCTCTCCCCTCCACTCCTTTACTTTGAATTTATATTAGTTCACACAAACACTCCATCCATGCTTTTGTTCCGGCCCTCCGGTCCAGTTTAAGAACCCATTGTGGCCCTCGAGTCAAAAAGTTTGCCCCCCCCTGGATGCTGCCTCTACCATTTTCAACTTCTGTTATTGGGAAGAGACTTCACTGGGAAGGAAGAAAGGGGAGGGAATAGCTGTTGCCTAAGTAACCGACCGTGGCTGCCATGGCGCGATGTAAAGTGTGGGTCATGTCTAGACAATGCCATTAATTGTCTGGCTAATATAAAGCAATGCTTAGTGCCATTACTGCGGATAGAAATCCAGAAAGCATCCATGTGCAAACACGTCCAAAAGGCTGTGTTTAAGTCCATTTCTTTCTAGGCCCAAGGAGACATTATATATAAGCTGCCACAGCGTACGTGTCTGTGTAAACTTGAATTTCACAAAGAACCGGTGATGTGCTGGCACGGCTTCTGGCTCTACTGGGTTCTTTTCAGCTCTTCAAAAATGTGTCCAAAGATGTTTTTACTTTGACTTTGTTCTTTTCATGGTAAGAAGACACTTCTTTAAACAGCTCATGGGCCAACACTAATGACGAAGGCGCTGGCCAGGACTAAAATGGATGTGCGTGACGGCCCCGCGCCATCTGCGGGGAGCAGGCAGAGTTGGCCTACTTTTCTTCAGTGCATTTCTTTGTTCTTATCTGCGAAATGTTTGTACGGAGAGGAATTTCAGGGAAGATGTGAAATTGCTTTTGAAATATGGGTGGCTCTTATAATTTGTGTTCTTTCTTCCCCTTTTAAAATAGAAGCTTTTCTTTTGTCTGGTGCTCACGATGGTAGAAAGAAGTCCAAAGAAAAAGAGATGAGCGTCCTGTATGCAATGGCCCCTTTCCCAATACACAGGGCAAAGTCATGGGCACGCTCATTCGCAGGCGCTACGGACGTTCTGTGAAGCCGGAGGCGCTCGTCCATGTGCTGGGAGGCAGCAGCCTCTGGTAGAGGGTCCAGGCTTCAGAGCTGACCGACTGGGGTTTCATGCCCAACTCTGCTACTTCTTTGGCTGCGAGACCAAGGGCAAGCTCTTCCTCCTTCCGAGCCTCAGTTTTCCCAACTTGGGCACACAGTCCAATTCTATCTCTTAGCATCTTGATACAGGTCACAGGAATTGGATGGCCCAGGTGACTTCCAAAGGTCCTTTCCAACGGTGAGAATCTGAAGACTGGAGTCAATCCCTAACATTATCATTGTCTCCTCTTCCTCCTCTGTCTTCTTTTCCTCCATCATCATCATCATCATCATCACCACCACCACCATCACCATCTCTTAGGCACTGAAGCAGGCCTGAGATGACAAGGCACACTTGAGCGCCTGGATCCATCAGTTCCCAAAGCCAGCGTGAGCTGGGTTTTTGTCTCCTGTGATGGGAGGAGTTGTGACTGATACACCGGCTGCCCTGGCAGAGGTCAGGGAGACAATGAGTCGAGCACAATTTCAGCATATCTTTCCTGACGACATTCTGCAGTGGCTAATGTCTGCAGGCTGTTGACACCCTCACCCTCTCAGTACAAGCCCAAACAGATTTTGGATATATAACTTTGGCGTGGAGATTACTTTTAAAAAAATAATATATATATATATTTTTAATTGATTTCAGAGAGCAAGGAGGGGGGAGAGAGAGGAAGAGAGAAACATCAATGATGAGAGAAGCATTGATTGGCTGCCTTGGAGATTCCTTTTTTTTGATGTAACTGTTAGTTGCCTTCTGGAAGAGGAGGCTCATTGGAGACTCCCCTTGGTGGGAACTGGAATTGCAGTTCAGGCAGGAGCAAGGCGGCCCTGGGGACATGAGGCTCTTGAGTCTCTTCTCTTGTGGCAGCGCTGGCCTAGTTCCAATCACTTCTTGTGAGTTCTGCTGCTTCAAATCTCCACAGAAGGTGCCCCATCAAGGCCCTGACTTCAGCACATGACATCCTTTTGGCTTCAGCTCTCCCTGGGAAATCTCGAAGGAGGAATAGGATGGGCCAGCTCATCGTTTCACGATACCCTCGGTGTGGATTCTCAGGTCTGATTCGATTCCAGGTCCTGACAGCTCTGCCTGGGCTCGTGTGAAGGTCTGCTCTTCATCTGGTTTCCAGTCAGTCATGGTGTCATGTGACCTACTGGTGGCTTCCCTTCAGGAGGGGCTGTGAGTGGGCAGGGCTGGGGGTGCTGGCTCCCTGAGAAAGGCTCTATTGGAATCCATCCTGAATGAGCATTGAGTCATGCATGGTAAGGGGTGTTTCATGTTAGGGTTCAGACTAATAAGTCAGCTCTCCTAGAGCGTATGGCCTGCGTGCGGAGATGGACAATAGACAGGAAAACACTCCAATATATGACTAACACAGTCTGTGATAAAAGATGGGGTGTTGTCCAAGAGAGCAGTGGGAAGGCGCCCTTGTGAACCATGCAGTCAAGGAAGGCTCCTCGGAGGAGAAGTCACTTGAGCTAACGCTTGAGCAATCAAAGGATGCAGATGAATCAAGAGCTGGAAAAAGGACATTCTTGTGGGCATAACAGCATATCTGAAGGCTCCAAATGGGAAATAAGACAGTGTACTCAAGGAACTAAAAATAACCTGTGACTAGAACATTCAGGGTGATGGGGTACGCATTTTACGATGTGTCAGAGACGTCAGATTCTTATAGGTCCTGGTACGATGTTTACGGCTTATTTGAGGACCAATGAGAAGCCATCTGTTTTTTAGGCAGGACGAGCACACGATCCAGTTAATGCTTTCCAAGTCAATGACCTTGGGAAAGTCATGTTATGTCTCTGAGCTTTTATTCTTCCCTCTGTAAAACGTGGATGAGACTCGAGCCAATTTTTGAAGGCCCCTGAAAAGATGAAATGAGAAAATGTGCTAAATGAGATAAACCCATTTAAAAATGGCCAAGCCTCGGCAGACCTCTGCAGAGCTATTTCTCTCTCCTCTTTCTTTTTAAAAGAAACTGCACGTTGTCCCCCACTTGCCAACTCCTTTCTCTCTTGACCAACCTAGATACATTTTGATCTCACGGTTTCGCTTTTCTACTTGCCTGGCTACCACCCAGGTTTGGCCACTGTCTGCTCCCTCCTCGCGCTCTTGCTGAGAACTTTGCACGTTTACCACTTGGGGTGATTGCATTTCAGACATCTTTTCCATTGTTAATCATTCCAAACCCGGTTTCCATGATTTCATCCCCCTCTCAGGGGGATGCCAAGCTCCTTTCCCCGTTTAGCATTTATTTAAATTGTCTTACAGAGGCTTTCTCTGGATTTTATCTGCACAATCCCACTTTATATAGATTTTAGCTGAATGTAGGAGACGGTGGTTTTATAATGAACTGGGGCGGGGGGAGTGGGAGGGAGACATTATCACATCTGTAAGGGTGTGTTGGAGAGAACCTTGGAGTCAGAGGGAACAGGCCTAAACTCTACATTCCTCTTTACTGGCCTGGTGACCTTGGGTAAGTGACATCTCCAATCGGAGCCTCAGCTTCCTCACCCATTCACTGCGTTGTGAATAGGACTGACCTCCTGGGGTTGTAGTGCCTAGCACACAGTAGGTGTTCAACAATACTATCTCATGCCTCTGCCTCCCAGGCCTTATTCTCTGACCTTTACAATGATGTCTTTGGCCTACTCCCTGGGCCTTCTCATAAGCTTCTTGCCATTTTCCACGGACTGTGGTCTTTGGGGGTGAGAGAGACTTGGGTTCCAATGCCAAGTCTACGGCTTCCCCAACCCTGTCACTTCAACGCTCGGAGACTCACTTTCCTCGTGTGCTCGTGGAATCTACGAAGAGCACCAACCTCCGAAGTCACCACAGATACTAATGGAAACATGTTCTGGAAGCACGGTGTCCGCCCCTGGTCAATCGGTGCTAGTTGCTGTTGCACGTTATGGGAATATTAGACTCAAACCTCCTTGAGACCAAGGACTGCGCTTTTCTCATCCTTGTTCGCCCTTGGCATTGCAGAGCGCCAGGCACACAGTGGGTCCAGCACACAGTGGGCCCTCAGCTGGCTTGAGTTCCTCTGGTCTTCCAAGGAACAAAAATAGAGCTGCTCAGCGGCCAGCTTGGCCAGAACACATGCACCCCCATAAAATCCTACCTGTTTACACAAATGTCACTTTCTAAGAGCCTAAGAGGCAGGGCAGGATCCGAAAAGGCCTCTGGACTTTATTGAGCCATCAAACGCCAGCCGCGGTCCCCGGGGGCAGGCTGGAGGAAGCGTGCCTGCAGGAGGGCTCCTCAGAAGGGAAGGGCCTTGCTTTTTAAGAGCTGCTTGTCTCATGTACATGTTCTCTTCTCATTATTTTTTCCTGAGAACCTTTTAAGAATTTCATTGGGAGTCAAAAAACACATTTTGCCAAATTCCAAGGTCTTGTAACCGCAGGGCCTGGTCCCTGTGACCAAACTAAGACCAAACCGTAACCTTCTGGCACTGGCCGCCGCTCACGGCTGGCGAAGGACCACTTCGGGCTTCACAGTGAAAAGGGTTAGAAAACCGTATGAAAGGGCTCCGAAGGCTCACGGACATCAAATGGCTCTTACAAAACCAATGTTGTAATTAGTTAAGTATAAATGAATCAGAACCATATGGCTTAAAAGTTAAAGGAAAAGGGAGTTGGAGGGGAAAAGGAACTGGAGGGAAAAAACATCCTTTGGGATTTAATCAAACAGAAAATGCTGGAAAAATCGTTGATGTTCACCAAGCTCAGACCCCAACTGGTCCCTCCAATTCCCTCCAGCTTTTCCTTCTTTCCCTGGTTCTCCCACGAGGCAGGGGCGACGTCTGGGCCCCCTCTCTTGATGCTGGGTGTCCCGGGGACGGGGACGGGTAGGTGTGATGCTGTGGAGGGGGCATTAGGCTGGAGCGGGCTCTGGGCATCTGGGCAGCACACGGCAGATTGGGGGCAGCTTCCTGTGGAGGTGGCACTGCGCCAGCCTCAAAGGCAGCAGAGGAATGGGGGTGGGGGTGGCGCAGTTTGGAGGAGGCAGCAGCCCGTGCGCATGCACGCAGGCGGCCCGAGCATCTGACTAGTCACGGAATTCCCAGTCGCTGGGAAGGGCTGGCTCTCAGGTGTCCCTGCCTTCCATGACACCTGACCGAGAGCCGCACCGTCCCCTCCCCGTCACTCTCGCCCTTCGCCCTCTTGCGTTTGCCCTGTGGGGCTTTTCACAGCGCGAGAGGCTCCTAGTTCTTCCTTCCCCTCATTGTCATCTCCTTGGCTCTCAGGATATGTGCTTTTTAAGAGAAGGGGTCTCATTTGCCCCGTGCGCTGCCGATGGGTCCCTCGCAGCAGGCAGAGCAGCCGCTTTGGACGGCGGCCCCATGGCACTCAGGGGACGGATGAGAGATCAGCTCGGGGTAGGCGGCCTGTGGGGCAGGAAAGGCAGAAAGGCTGGCGTTACGGGCAGGAGCCAGGGTCCCGAGAGACTTGGCAAATGGTGCTACGAGTCTCCTGAAGGTCATGGAAAGTCAGTAAGGGGTTTCAAGCGAGGAAGTGACCAAGTCCGCACGGTGCGCCATTGGGAGCCAACAGGGAGGCCACGACGCCCGGGAATCTGGAGACGGCGAGGGGCAGAGCAAACCCTGCGTGTGTTGTCATGTGTGAGGGCGTGTGCCGGAGGCCCCGTGGGGGACAGGTGCGCAGCACAGGCCGCGGAGCTGACCGGTGATGAATGCTGGGCCTCCGCATCGCCGCCCCCAAGCCATTATTTCCTCATCTAGAAAACGGATCGTGTGGCTAACGGCGGCAAGCCGTCTTCCAGAGAAAAGAGAGGGAGATGTGCTTGTCGGCTCCGTCTCGAGTGTTTTCACTGAACCAGATTTCCTTTCCGGAGGGTGGCGGCCCTTGGCGGCTCTCAGGGTTCCTCTGACATTTCCGCCGTCCGGAGTGGGCGGGATGGAAAGCTCCGGGCTGCGAAATAGGTACGTTGCTCAACGTCGCTGGAAAAGCTCCGAGGACGGGGCTGAGTGTCAGGCGGGGCGTGTTTCAGGGGCCGAGGCATCCTCGTGCTGAGAGAGAATTACATACTCCCGTCTCTCAGGGTCGTTAATAACAGTGTGTTCTTAACGCTGCGAGCCCCAGGAGAGCCCGCGCTCAGCCCCCTTAGCAGGTGTCGGGGCCCCCGTCTGAAGAGCTGTGTGCTTCCCAGCCCACGGGGCTGGCATGCGCACCCCCTGCCGCTCAGGCGTGGGGCCCAGCACCGGGGAGCAGCCTGGCCGCCGCTCTGGCCCCGGCTCTGCAGTCACCGGAGCTTGCTCGTCCTGTGCTGCCCCGTGCCCACTCTCGCTCTGGCTGCGTCCTCGGGGGGCCCTGTTGTCAGGCCCCCGCTCAGAGCAGCAGCTCAGACCGGTCCCACGGGCTGATCATTGGAGGCGCGGGCGCTGCCCTCTCGGCTCCCCTTACCGCGGGGCATGGAGCCGCAGAAACCCACCTTCCCCTTCCCCGCCTGCCACCCAGCTCCGCTCGGGTCCCCTCCAGAAGCATCTCCCTCTCTCCTGGAGTCACAGGGTAGTCTCTGCAGTGAGCGTGGGTGGGCCGGGGCTAGTCAGCAGCCAGCCTGCCTCCTAACAGCACCTCGATTCCCCGTGGAGACCCACTCTCCTGTCGCCGTGCGTAGCCCGGGAGGGGTGTCATCTGCCTCCTGCACGGAGGTGCAAACAGCCCGTTCTCTCTCTCTGCTCCAGCCTCAACCGGGGGGTGGGCCCATCATCCAGGTGAGGGCAGCCAGGGCTCCCTCTGGATAGACCTGGACCCCGGAGAGAGTGACTGGGGCTGGGAGGAGGCTGCCGGCACCCCAGGCCAGCGGTGGGGTGCTGGCCTCCCTCTCCCGTGACCTTGCGAAGGCCCTGACGCTCACCCCTCAGCCGTGCCTTGGTTTCTGGCCGTTTCCCAGGCTTCGGCACTGCCCGGTGCCAATTCCACGAGCCCCTGATAGCCTTCCAAGACATTCCACACGACTTGCAACCGGGAACCCTGACGAGCACACAGCTGCTTATTAAACGCGGAGCGTGAGCCAGGCACTCCACATGTGACATCTTCTCAGATTCCCAAACTCCCACGTGAGGAGAACGCGAGGGTGCCTGCTTTCCTCGTGAGGACGCGCGGCCGTGGGGAGCCGAGCCCGAAGCCGCGTGGAGGGTGTATGGCGGCGCTGGATTCAAACCCAGGTCTTTCGGATTCTGAATTCCATGCTTTATGGTGTCTCTTTTCATCTGCCCTGGCTCCCAGGGCCCCAGAGAGGCCGGCTGGCCCCGACTTCCAACACGCAACCTACACTGCAGGCCTGAGACTTAGGGCAAAAATACTTTCAAAATCTAATTTGTTCACATCCATGAATACCTGCCAGGAAGGAATTTGAGGCGATCGGTCTAAACATGGAAAAGCTGAGTTCACTTACCCCGGAGGGGGCACCTGCAGGGAAAAGGGAAAAAATGTTTTTAACCCTTCTGTGGAGTCAGCAGAGGAGGCCACCATATCCTCCTTCACTTCTCAACCGTCAGAGAGGTCTGAGGGAGGACTCCGGAGGTCAGGTTCACTCTAGGATGTGAAGGGGGAAGAATCCATGGGGACTGAGAATTTCTTTATATTTGTGCCTTTCCCAGTGTCAGTTTGGGGGATGTCTGAAAGACGTTTGAGCTGTGTATGAAGAATCCTTTTAATCTCATGCAGCTTCCTGGGAGGAATTTTGGGATTCTTCAGATCTGAGAATTTGGGGATTTCAGGCCTTGAGAGACCACATCCCTTCCCTCCATTCCCAGTGGCTCCTTAAGACTCGACTTTCTTGACGATGGGGAAAGACATCTGGGTGAATCTGTAGTTGAGCCTGCAGGGAAAAAAAAAACTGACATCCCATCTTCTCTGTCCGTGGAAGGGCAGAAATCCCGACTCAGACTGGACACACGTGGTCAGCAACTGGAATCAGAGTCTATTTTGTTGCTGAACTTCCTTGACCACTCTTGCCATCACAGGTGGACGTGGTCACATTTCAGTCCAAACCTCAGGTTTCTTGGGCACCATGATGCTTGGTTAGGGTTTAAGCGACTGCCTTTGCTGTGTATATCGGGAAATAGGCCGGGGGGGACAGGTGCCCGAACTATGCATGGGGCTCAGTTTTAAGAGGACGTGCGAGGGCAGAGTCAAATGATGCCCATCCCAAAGCCCCCGTGACTGAATCATGGAGGTGGGTGTAAATCCTAGAACTATATCCTGAGATTTCTGGGCATGTGGCCAAGCTCTGGGCAATGTCTAGGCCTATATATGAGTGTGTGTGGAATTACATTGTTTTTTCTTTTCTTTTTTTTTAAATGGGATTGTCAGCATTGAGATCTAGCTACTACATCGTTGTGAAGGATGTCTAAGGAACAGAAACCCATGTAAAATAGTTTAGAATTGTTCTATGTATTGCTTAGGATTATCTACATAAACAATGATGTCATCTCCAAACAGGGTTTATTTTGCTTATTTCCTTCCCATCTCTGTGTCTTTTATTACTTTTTCTTATCGATTGCCCTGATAAAGACTTACAATAATATGTTGACTATAAATGCTGAGAGCAGAGTGTGGAGAGCGCCTGGGAAGGCACATGGGCATTCTTCCTTAATAATTGTCAGCTGAACCCAAGGCGACAGGCAAAGCCTCGTCTTGGATACACATTTACCAAAAAGGCAGATGTGTTCTCAGCATTGACTCTTTATTTTTGCCCAGGTGTGGGGAAGTGGACTTTGATATGTAAATCCAGTCTAGCACCGGGAATGAGGGAATAAATACGACCCGGGCCCACCCAAGCTCCTTTATCTTAAGTTTTGGTGAAACCCCCTGGTATTTGGGGGTATAAATAAACACGCTGCATCGACTCTGGGTCACTGTCTCTCCATCAGAAGAGGGCAGCGGTCCACCCAGTCCCAGCTTTTTCCTTCTACCTCTGTGTCTTGTCTCTTTCTTTTATTTCTCAGTCCCCAGCCCCTCTACTCGAAGAACCGGATCATCTCTCTTTCCGTGCTGGATGCGGAAAAGAGAGATCCCGCCATAGCAGAGACATCCTGGTCTTGTCCCTGATCTTTAGGACAAAGGGCTTGGTGTTTCACCATTAAGTTTAATGTTACCTGTACATTTTTCATAGGTGGCCTTCATCAGAGTAGGGAAATTCTTCTCTATTCTTAGTTTGTTAAGAGTTTTTACAATGAATGGGTGTTCAATTTCGCAAAAGCTTTTTTCTTTGTCAATTATATACTTTTGAATATTTGAATGGAATGGTTAATTACATTCATTGATTTTGGAATGTTAAACCAACCTTGCATTCCTGGGATAGACTTCAGGTAGTTATTATGTAATATCCTCTTCATGTATTGCTGGATTCAATTTGCTAGCATTTTAATAAGAATTTTTACATCAATGTTCATGAGATACATTGGTGTATGATATTCTTTTCTTGTAATATCTTTATCAGATTTTGGTGTGAGGGTTATGCTAACTTTATAAAAGATGAGATTTATACAAGACCAATATTACTTTTTCTTAAATAATTGTTAACATTTACTGGTGAAACTATTTTTGCTTCAGGTCTTCCTTTTGGGAAGGTGTTAGTCTAGCATTTAATGTAATTATTGATATGGTTGTATTTTTTTTTTTTTTTACTGTTCTATATTCTTTGCAACTGTTTTTTGTTCCTCTATATTCCTCTCCTGTATTACTTGGATTAGTCAAATACTTTTTGGTTTCTCTGTTGAGGTTTTAATTATATCTCTTTGTATTTTATAAAGATTGCTCTAGATATTACAATATGCGTTCTTATTTTATCAGAGATTGCTTAGGATTAATATTGTACAACTCCACATAAAATATATTATTGGAAGATTACAGTTCAAAGTTGCTTCACTTCTCTGAGTCCAATATCACCAACAACAATTTTTCCTCAGGTTGTTGAGGGATTAGATGAGCCTCTCTATGTAACCACTTGGCACATAGTAGGTGCTTATAAATGGCTCCTTTTCTAGCTTAACTAGGGGGAAAAATGTGTGTTTGGAGTTAGCAACAAGACAGGATAATTCCTCATGTTTGTTTTGGAAAACAAATCTTAAGCTCACAGCTGTGACAGAGTCTGACATCATCAGACATCAGGCCCTTTAAGAATCACACTCCTAATTGAACATCAGAATTTGTGAATAATTGCAGTGCTTTTCGGAGCCTTTCCCTGAGAATTCCATTTGCTCCGCACCCACCCAGGGGTCAGGCTCACAAGGTAACCGGTACAATAAATCTCTCGCTGAAGATGGCATCTCTCTAGCGCAAGCTGGAGCGGGGCTCATCTGGGTTATAAACCTATGCGGCTTGGAGTCACCTGGTGAGGTTTATGCGCAGCAGCTGGGGCCCAGGCTGCCTAATTAGGACCAGAGAGTGGTCGCAAAGGGACGGGCGCGTATTCTAGGTGCCCTCCTCCAGTGTCTGTTTCTAATAACAGCAGCAAGTAGCAGAGGCGGCAGGGTGAGTGTAGTGACATCATCCCCCCAGCTGTTTTACACATCTGTAACATGGCTCATTAGGACTCTCTTAACACCTCATCCTTCCCCGCTGCACACAGCTCCAGTCGTGTGAGAAGGGGTGCGCTTGCACGTGAGGGGCCCCAGAGATCGGGGCCGACTTTGGGGGTCAAAGATCAGCGTGGGCACTCCACCAGTGACCAGGGCTTTCCCAAGGACATCCCCCTTCGTTCGTGAACACGTGCTCCTTGAAAGTGCTAATGGCTTCAGTGTGAGGCTGGCACTTCTGCATGATCACCGAGTCCGGGCCAACTTTGTATTGGGGAGAACATCTGTAGCAGCTGCAGAAGTGTTTTCGCTTATTTTGAGCATTCTCAGCTTTTCCTAGCCATGAATAACAACAATCGAATAAATCATCCCACAGTTCGTAGAGTGCGGTTGCTCTTCCAACCAGAACAAAAAAATGGCATGTCGTGCACTATGGATATTATGCATAACAAATTCCACCGTGTTCGCTCTATGCAGCCGTGAGCTATGGAGATTTAGATATTTAAAGTTGTATTAAGTCAGATGAATGAGAAAAGCTTCCCAGATTTCATGGGGAAGCTTAAATTACTAAACTAGAAAATAAAAGTGTTATTGCTATTAAGCGTAGTGCATATTCTAAAATAAAAGATACATGATGTTGACAAAATAAAAAGGTTTTATCGATAGACAGGCTCATGGAATGCAGCAGCGTCTCTAGGTTTAGAGCCCTTGCTTTGAGTTCTACACTCCACTGAGCGAGGAAAGAGGGTGGGTAACGTACCCCTTTAAATGTCCTGGTTTTTAAATGGGGATGATAAAAATGCCTCAGATTTTCTTGAGAGGATTAAAAAATAAAATATGGAAATTGCTTAGCATTGTAGCTATCACAAGGCAAATGCTTGACTATATTGCCGTTATTATTGTTATTCTTGCTGTCATTATTTCTTCTACAGTTCTGGCATTATGAAAATGCAAAGTAGGGATGGACAGATTCATATTTTATCAACTATTACGTGCCTCATGTAGCATGTTTCACACGGATAGAAAATGATACTGATTGCAAGATGATGAACGTATCACCTCTAAAAGAGAAAAAAGGCTGCCATCAGACTGTGGCACGTTGCTTTCAAGTTAGGATAGAGCAGGTTATGCTGCAGTAACAAGCAATCACAGTGCAGAGTCTATTGTAGCTTATGGAACTTGTCAAGTGCAGAGCGGCGGAGGGCTCTGCTCACCGTGGTCATTTGGGGGCGGTAATTATTTGCTCTCATAAGAAGTCCCACAGACCAGGTGGCTTCAGCAACGGAATTTATTGTCTCACGGTTATGGAGCCTAGAAGTCCAAGGTCAAGGGTCAGCCTGGTTTCTACTCAGGCCCCTCTTCTTGGCTTGTAGATGGCTTACTGTTCCCTGTGTGTCTACACATAGCCATCTATCCGTGTGTGTCTGTGGCCTAATCTCCTCCTTATTAGGACATGGGGCATGTTGGACTACGGCACACCTTCATGACCTTATTTTAACTTCCTCTTGAAAGACCCTCTTTCCAAATGTGGCCCCATTCTGAGGTACTAGGGGTTAGGAATTCAACATATGAATGTTGAGGGGACACAGCTTTGCCCATAATGGGGACTCAGACCATTGGAGGTTCCATCTCGCCATGTGCTCCCATGACTGCTGGGCAGGGACAGAGGAACATGGCAAACTGCGCGGGCTCTTCCAGGCTTCCACTCAGAAACCGCGCCGTTGACCAGAGCACATGTCATGGGCACATCTAGCTGCAAGGGCCCTGGACCTGAGCCGCGCGATGCTACCTGTTCCCCGAGCAGAGAGAACTGATGCGCTGTTTGCAAGCTTAGTTCTTGCAAACTGCACAGCGCAACTGCAGAGACGATAACGTACAAAAAAGCATCTTCGAACCAGTTAGACAAAAGCTATGAGAGGTTGTAATGACTGCATGGCAAGGGTCATTGAAGTCAAGCCACCCTCTCTGGGCCTCAACCTTCTTCTTCTTCTTCTTCCTCCTTCTCCTCCTCCTCCTCCTCCTCCTCTTCTTCTTCTCCTTCTCCTTCTTCCTCTTCCTCCTCCTCCTCCTCTTCCTCATTCTTCTTCCTCCTCCTCCTCCTCCTCCTCCTCCTCCTCCTCCTCCTCCTCCTCCTCCTCCTCCTCTTCTTCTTCTCCTCCTCCTCCTCCTCCTCCTCCTCCTTTTCCTTCTTCCTCTTCCTCCTCCTCCTCCTCCTCATTCTTCTTCCTCCTTCTTCTTCCTCCTTCTTCTTCTTCTCTTTTTCTTTTCTTTTTTTTAAAAAAAAATATATTTGTATTGATTTCAGAGAGGAAAGATGAGGAAGAGAGAGATAGAACATCAATGATGAGAGAGAATCATTGATCGGCTGCCTCCTGCACACCTCACATTGGGGATGGAGCCCATAACTCAGGCATGTGCCCTGACCTGAATTCGACGCTCCACCACTGAGCCACACTGGCTGGAAGGCCTCAGTTTTCCCATCTGGAAATGGATTAGCTAGTTCTCTAACCATCAATAAATTTAATGACCATAAATTTGAATGGTCATTAAAAGTACAAGAATGAAATTCTGGAAGGAAGCGGTAATCTTTGAAAATAACCTGATTTTGTCAACTGAGGCCTCTTTTTCCAAGCAGGTCCGTGAACTCAGAAAGCATGTGTTGTAAGCATGGCTGTTTTCTCCTCTTCTGTGGCTCTCAAGGTGTGTGGTCAGGTTAAGGGACGGGAACTTAAGCTGGGTAGGTGTCACGTTCCTCTTGCCACCATCAGGGGTGCTCTCATGACAAAACCTGAGACAGTGAAAAGTAAGTAGATTCTTTTCGTCCGGAGGCCACCGGCACAGTCTGGGGGGCTGAGGAGGGGGTGCAGCTCTCTCTCCCCCTGGGCACAGAGCAGATCAGATCAAAGGTTCAAAGCTGCAGCAGCCGTTTGCCAGCACAGGAATCCCGAGAATGAAGCCAGCATGATGCTGAGGGCGGTGGAGAAAGCAGCCGCACCTGACCTTGTGTGAGCCCTTGGATCTGGCTGGGCTGCAGCCAGAATTTCTCAATAACATGAATCAAAAATCCTCTCTTTTGGATAAAACACTTTGGAGTTGGGTTTTCTTTCACTGCCACCTGAAAAGATCCTCCCTGGGATGTAGTGAAATTATGATTTTGAGCATTTAATCGAATGTGAACCGCGATACTGTGCCAGAGATGATTTGGTGCGACTCTCTAGCGGTACAGAAAGGGCCATTTCTATCCGGTTTCTGCAGTCCTCACCAGAACTCCTGCCTCGGAATTTTCTTTTATGAGTTACGCTTTAATGTCATACGTGAATATTCATAGGAAATTCACTAATGTATTTATTGCCAAAAATGTCACTGACGATGTCTTATATATGACTCAGTGATGTCTTCATAAGTAAAATTCTTTTAGAATTCAGTGTTAGGGGAAACGGAAGATAGGGTGTGCCCTCCTCCTCTTCTGAAAAGACGTGGATAACGAATCTTGTATCCCTTTTTGCTTTGGCTGCCAGGAAGCTCAGCACTAGATTCAAAGCTCCATCTCCAGTTATTGTACACCACCTTGTGATAGAGACGGCTCCCTTTCCCCTGGTTCTTGTGTTTTGTGTATCATCTTTTATAAATGTTTTTGTTTTGCACCAACCCAAATTCCTTAATGGAAGAAGCATGTTATAAACAAGTTTGTAACTAAGCTACACGGTCCCTCTGAGTGGAAGCCTGAGAAACTGGGCAGATATTGAGGAGAATTGTAGGAGCCGTGTGTTTTCATGTTCTTGTCCCACACCGCTTTCTGTTTCTTTTCTTTTTTTTTTTAATATATTTTTATTGATATTTTACAGAGAGGAAGGGAGAGGGATAGAGAGCTAGAAACATCGATGAGAGAGAAACATCGATCAGCTGCCTCCTGCACACCTCCCACTGGGGATGTGCCCGCAACCAAGGTACATGCCCTTGACTGGAATCGAACCCGGGACCCTTCAGTCTGCAGGCCGACGCTCTATCCACTGAGCCAAACCGGTTTTGGCCCGCTTTCTGTTTCTGACCTGATAGTTGAGGACCCCAAAGAGCGGATTGCTTCTCTGTGTGGCCTAGGGGAGAGGAAATTGACCTGAATCAGACCGGATTTGGTTGCTAACTAGCCCTGGGTCCGCGGGCAAGTCACGTGACTCCTTTGAGTTGCAGTTTTCTTTCACGTAAAGGAGGAAAAGCCCATCACAAGGAATGGTTGTGGAGCGGGCAGGAGACCCCGATGTCTGGTACCCAGTCCAATGCCTGGTGGACTGAGGCCTCCCCATGGCGGCCACGTCCGCCTCTTTCAGGGCATCGCCCCTGGCTTCTTGTGCCAGAGATCTCTGCCCATGTCCTATCCTTTCCCAACTGCCTGTGTCTGTCAAGCTTTGCCCCTTCCCCTTCATCCAGAGCAGCCCCGGCTGCTCCATGTGTCTAGGGCAGTGGTCGGCAAACTCATGAGTCAACAGAGCCAAATATCAACAGTACAACGATTGAAATTTCTTTTGAGAGCCACATTTTTTAAACTTAAACGTCTTCTAACGCCACTTCTTCAAAATAGACTTGCCCAGGCTGTGGCATTTTGTAGAAAAGCCACATTCAAGGGGCTAAAGAGCCGCATGTGGCTCGCAAGCCGCAGTTTGCCGACCACGGGTCTAGGGGCATTTGGTACAGGTAGGGATGCGGGAGGCAGACGGCGCCTTTCACTGAGATCCCCGCGCCTGGGAGTTCCCCAAACGCAGGGAAGAAGATCAGATCTGGGTGCTAAACACAGGAAGAAAAATGTCCGCTACACAAGATCCTTGAAAACGTTGTCCCATGAGTCAGAGATGCTTTTGACGGTCGCCTGTGAGGCTCGGCGGGAGCTTAGCCCGCAGCTGCTCGGAGCGGCTCTTCAGAGGCTGCGCTGACTCCGGGAACAGAGCAGAGCCAGGGGCTATGAATCAGCCGGGCCCGCTCGCCCGCCCGCGGCACCGGCTCCACGCACGTGCTCTACCCACCCTGGAAACAGGGGGGCTGCGCACCTCTCAGGGGGTAACCCAGAAACTAAACAGAGCAACCAACCAGGCTGACGAGATGACTTCAAAAGCAGAGCCTCTCGGCGACTGAGCCATCAGCTGGAGAACATTACAGCCCAGGACTGAAGGCAGACAACTCATTAAAGGGATCGCCCTCGGTAATGAAAGCCATGCCGGGCGGAGAGACCCAGCGGGCCGGGGAAGCCCCGTGCGGCCCGGGGTGCAAGTGCAGACACTCCGCCCGGGCTTGCAACCAGGAGACACACTCGGCTTCTCTTCTGGCACCTCTTCCTCCAAACGTGTCCGTTAGCCCTTCTGCCTTCACTTGCCCGGAGGCTAGCACTTTCCAACATGCTTCCACACCCAGAATCCGTGTCCTCACATGTAAAGGGGCTCATTATGCATACTAGGTGGGGCTGTATTGCACGGTTGAAACATTTGGGGGGGGGCAGGTGTCACAGGTCCCTTTGAGAATCTGATGAAAGAGCCCCTTTCTAGGGAAAAATACACCCAAACACAGTTTTGTATGTAATTCAACGACTACGCTGACGCTCCTCTGTGGGAATCCAGGGGCTGGAGCATGAGCCTCCGTGAGCCTCCGTGAGCATCTAACACCCCCCCCCCCCCCGGAGGGAAGGCAGGGCGCTGTGACAGGTAGGAAGTGCTTTGTGCTTTCACTCTTTGGAAGCGACAGGAAATAAGGTAGATATTTTTCTCTTTTGTAAAAGAATCCAGAGATAGGCGGTTCAGTGAGCTGAGGTTCACATCCCAGACAATTGTATCTCTCAGCACCCCATCCTTGGTACCTATGTCCATTGCCAACATCTCCTCACGGTCCCCAGGTGGCCACTGCTGCTCCAGCCATCACATCCGCATTCCAGACAGGAGGAAAGGGGGCCTGGAAGGAGGAAGTCAAAAGGGCACCCCAGCTGAGTCAACCCTGTAGTGAGTGTGCTTTCCTGAAAGCCCTGCCCAGTGATTCCCGCCCCCGGGCTGCTGGACACAACTTAGACAGGAATCTGGAAGGGCCGGGCAACGTCTCCTTTGGACCCATTGCCAATCTCACCAAAACCAGGGGGCCTTCCCTAAGGGCGCGGAGGAGGATGGACATCGGGTCGGAGTGGTGGGAGAATTAGGAGCAGGGATGTGGGGCGAGGCCGTGTGGCCAGCTCGGTGGATGGAGGGAGGACTGGGAGGAGCAAGGGAAGCAGGAGAGGGCGAGGGCGTACAGGAGCCTGAATTCGTCCGGGGGCTGCAGGGATGAGAGAAGCAGATGTGGAGTGGAGTCGGCAGGACTTGGTGAAGGAGAAGCTGTGAGGGCGGGACAGAGCAAGTCATGGGGAACACACCCACGGAGCCAAGCCACGGAAAAGCCTGGGGGAGTGGGGGAAAGGCGCCGCTTCCGCTCGGCCAGATTGAGACCGAGGGCCCCGGAGCGTCCCAGTGAGCGTCCAGGAAAGCACAGTCACTAAAGGGTTGACTCAGCCGGGATGCCCCAAAGATGACAGCGCCCTCGGCAAAGTGTCCCCGCCACGAAGACCCAGCGCATTCTGGTTTTCCCTGTGACTAGGAACGCCTTCTCAAACGCTGCCTTTGGAGAGCCTCCGCTCACATACAGTACACGCACACGTTTTCAGTGCACAGGTCAAGGAGCTCTGTCAACGCGTGTGTCTTTTGTGTAACCACGGCGCCGGTCAAGGTAGAGACTATCTCATCCGCACAGAGTCCCCTGGGCCCCTGCCCCCGCAGTCCCTGTGCCTCCTGCCCAGGCAACCACGGACCCACTTCTGTCCCCATAGTTGGCCTGTTTTAGGACGTCAGGTAAACGAAATCATTCGAAAAATGCTCTTTTGTGTCTGGCTCCTTCTCCTCAGCTGCTGAAAGTAAGACTTTCCACGGGCCCCGCCTGAGCCCCTCCAGGGCCCTGCCGGAGCCCCTCAGGGCCCCACCTGAGCCCCTCCAGGGCCCCCCCTGAGCCCCTCCAGGGCCCCACAAGAGCCCCTCCAGGGCCCCACATGAGCCCCTCCAGGGCCCCCACCTGAGCCCCTCCAGGGCCCCCCCTGAGCCCCTCCAGGGCCCCGCCTGAACCCCTCCAGGGCCCCGCCTGAGCCCCTCCAGGGCCCCGCCTGAGCCCCTCAGGGCCCCCCCTGAGCCCCTCCTGGGCCCCCCCTGAGCCCCTCCAGGGCCCCCGCCTGAGCCCCTCCTGGGCCCCCACCTGAGCCCCTCCAGGGCCCCCGCCTGAGCCCCTCCAGGGCCCCCACATGAGCCCCTCCTGGGCCCCCACATGAGCCCCTCCAGGGCCCCCGCCTGAGCCCCTCCAGGGCCCCGCCTGAGCCCCTCCAGGGCCCCGCCTGAGCCCCTCCAGGGCCCCCACATGAGCCCCTCCAGGGCCCCCGCCTGAGCCCCTCCAGGGCCCCGCCTGAGCCCCTCCAGGGCCCCACAAGAGCCCCTCCAGGGCCCCCACATGAGCCCCTCCAGGGCCCCCGCCTGAGCCCCTCCAGGGCCCCCACATGAGCCCCTCCAGGGCCCCCGCCTGAGCCCCTCCAGGGCCCCCACATGAGCCCCTCCAGGGCCCCCGCCTGAGCCCCTCCAGGGCCCCCACATGAGCCCCTCCAGGGCCCCCGCCTGAGCCCCTCCAGGGCCCCACATGAGCCCCTCCAGGGCCCCCACATGAGCCCCTCCAGGGCCCCACATGAGCCCCTCCAGGGCCCCCGCCTGAGCCCCTCCAGGGCCCCGCCTGAGCCCCTCCAGGGTCCCACATGAGCCCCTCCAGGGCCCCCGCCTGAGCCCCTCCAGGGCCCCACCTGAGCCCCTCCAGGGCCCCACCTGAGCCCCTCCAGGGCCCCCCCTGAGCCCCTCCAGGGCCCCGCCTGAGCCCCTCCAGGGCCCCGCCTGAGCCCCTCCAGGGCCCCGCCTGAGCCCCTCCAGGTGGCTGTAAGCCCCCCACAACCAATGTTTGCTCACGCCTGGCTCTCTAGCTCCCAGCGGGCACCTGAAGCACAACAGACCCTGGCACATCAGAAACCCCGGGCCTCACGCACCACCAGCACCCCACCGGCACCCCGGCAGCTTCAGATGGCACCTCCAGCATTTTAGGGGTGAAATACCTGAGTGCAATCTTGAGAGGGCATTCGGCAGTTCCAATCAGTGTAAGAAATACTATCTTTTTAAAAATGTTTTTTCTTTTTCAGCTACGGTTGGCATTCAATATTATCTTAGTTTCAGGCGCATGACCGTAGTTAGAGATACGGTATCTTTTTGTTTTTGCTTTGCCTACTCTGAACACGTACCTGTTTCCTCGTAAGTCAATAAGCTGAGGACAGCCTCGGGGTTCCAGGTGCGGTGAGGACAGGTAACAGGGCAGGGTCGGTGGAGAGAGGGACGCAGGGGAGAGCCACCTCCCTTCTATCGGGCCTCGGCGTGGCCACCGTCTCTCTCGTCTGGCGCCTGCTTCCAGTCCCACCTCGGCCACTTCCTAGATGTGGGGTCTTGAGCCCGTGTCACTGCACAGCCCGGGGCTGCAGCCCAGGCAGGGCTCGGTGCCGGCACCAGGGATTCTCCCTGGACACGCCTCGTCCTCGGCTCTCCCTGAATCTGCCCGCAATGCTCACCGCCTGCATCCTTCGGGCCTCACAAGGTGGCTGCCTCGGGGCCAAGCCTCACGTGCTCTCTGACCGGGTGTCCCCTTTCTAGCCAGAGGCCCTTCCGTTGGTCACAGACCCACCCCTGAACCAGTCAGGGTGGCCATGGGGGTAACACACCAACGAGCTTAGGCCTGAGCCAGGTCCTCCACCTTGGGGGCTGGCAGGGAGCCTGCCTGGACCACAGAGACGGAGCGCGGGGGAGGGTGTGCCCCTCCCACACGCACACAGGGGACCGAGAGAGCTCTCCCAGGAGAATGGGAATGGATGCCGGGAGGCAAACGACCAAGTCTCCCGGAGGTGGCTGAGAGCCCCTCCTCCCCCAGCCAATGTTTTAGAGAATGGGGAGGAGGGGTGAGGAAGCTCCGGGTTCGAATCCTGCCCCGGCCACTTACTTGCTGTGTGGACTTAAGCAAGTCTGGTTATTTGAGCTTCGAGTGTCTCGGTTATAAAGTGGAGAACATACCTCCCCCTCAGTCTCTGTGTGCAAGTGAGCCATCCGGCAAAAGGCCCCATTTGGCACCCAGGCCGCGGGCAAGCTCTAAATGGTAGCAATTTTTATGATGATGATGATCATTCCCTGCACGGGCCTCGGGGAGTCCGCAGTGCCTGAGGGCCAGCTGCACATCGTTAGGCTTCACGTGGCTGACATCTGGGCTCGGGGAAGCAAGTGTCGAGAATGGGGCCCTGTCACCCAGACCACAGGGACACAGTCGATGGGGGCCCAGGCCACAGGCTGACCCTGTCAGGCACCTGCCTGGGGAGGGTGGGTGTCTCACGCCTTGTGTCACGCGAGCCTCAGGGCGCCGTGCACAATCCCGTCTTCACGCGCGTGGATGGAGGTCGAGGCCGGTTGCTAGGGGTGGAAGTGCGAGGCAGCCTGGCACGCTGAGGAGCCGGGACGGTGGCAGGTCGAACGTTATCCTGCCATCGATGGAGCCCTTCCTGCCGGCCAGGCCGCGTGCTAACTGCTCTAATGGGTGCAGAGACTGAGGGTGTCTTCTAGCGCCCGCTCTCCTGTCTCTCTCCTAGATCAGACGCCTTTCCCTCTGGCCCTGCTGTCCTGTGCAGGCTTCCTCGTCAGGCAGTTTCCATTTTTCTTCCCCGCCGCGGCTCCAGATCAGCCACCAACGAGTTTAGCGACTGCAGCTGAAAGGGAGCGCCCCTTTCCCAAGAGCTCCAAGCGCCCTACGAGATTCACTCGTCATGGACCAACTCGGGTCCTGTGCCCGTTCCCGGACCATCACCACGTCCAGGGCGTGGAATCCTCGGGTTGGCCCGGTCTGGTTCATGTGCTCAACCCTAGCGTGAGTCCCACTTGAGGCACAGACAGGTGCAGGCGTCCTCTACATGCGAGAAGGAGAGGAAGGCGGGCTGCGGGAAGGGGAGGGACACGTGTGCCGGGACAGGGAGCAGGAGGTGGGAGGCTGAGGCTGGGGGCTGTGTAGATGAGAAGCTGGGGAAGGCGTCAGATTGACTGTGAGGACTCGCTTGAGGGTATGGATTGGGCAGGGGTGTGGACTGCAAGCAACACGCATTCTCTCTGCCCTGAGCACAAAGGGTCCTCATTCGAAGGGCTCTGGGCTCTCCCAGGATTGGCAGGAGGCAGGAGAGCTAGGACTGGACGGTGAGCTGAACCAAGAACGTGCCGGGATTGCAGGCAGGAGCACGTGCCGAACCAGCGGGTCCCCAGCGTCGCTGCTGTGAGTCTGACCTGCAGCCGTCCCCGCGAATGAAGTCACAATGAAGGCATCCCACTGGCCGGGCCTATGTCACGGGTCTGCCCCTCGCTGCATGTGGAGACAGAGAAGCTGGCCTCTTGGGAGAGGGAGATAGTCCACATCCTCCCCACCCCCCACCCAGGAAGCACCCAAGGAAAGCAGTGGACAGACAGGGAAGGGTGACTGGGCGGTGGGGAGCCAAACAAGTGACAAGTGTCACCGTAGGTCGGGGGAGGGCCAGCGGAGGCAGCTGCTCCACCTCCCGGCGGGATTCTCCTAACACCTCCAGGGCTGCTTACGAGGGGAAACTGAGGCTGTGATGGGTGAAGTCACTCACCCCAGTTGGTATTCCAGAACCGAGGCCTCGCTCTTTCTCTTTCCCCTCCTGGTCGGGCGGGGTCCACCTGGTCTCTGATCACCACACTCAAGTGCCGAAGCCCCTCGGATGCCCCGGGCATGCTCTCTCTCTGCGTCACCTGGCACTGGTCCCCAAATTTCCTTTCCCGACCGCCTCCCATCCCAGCGCCAAGCCCAGTCACCATGCCCACAGCAGTCCTGGGGGGAGGAGGCTGAAGACACCCTCAGCATCCCCCCAGCCCTGGTGTGTGGCTGTTTGTTTTGTCACATGTTATTTTGTGACCGAATAAGAGCAATAAACATGACAGGGCCTGTGGAGTCCGCTCTGGGAGACGGGTCTGAGTCCCAGGGGTGTGGGCCAGCCAGTAATGACCCAGGCGCCAGGGCCAGGCCCGACCCCGGCTCCAAGGCTCCTTACACCAGAGCCCTTCCCACCCCACGCCCCGGGACAGGGGCTCGGGGCCGTCCTGTGGCCGAGCGGGACAAACACATCCTGGCGGTCCGGAACCACTTCCTGCTCACTGTCCCGCGCTCTGGGGGAGCCGGCCCCTCACTTTGTGTACTGTCCAAGAAGGGAAAACTTCCTGTTTGTGAAGGAGAAAAGCCCTCCACACAGCTCGACGGCGCTTGGACATCAAAGTGTTCTTACAAAACAGCGTCCTAATGGCTTAAGTATCAATGAATCAGGGACATATGGATCTCATTTGCCATAAAGTGCACACGCGTTTAAAAATCCGGAGGAAAAATGCCAGGCCAAATATGTTTCAGGTTTTATTGAACCAAAAAAACTCTAAGAAGATAGATTTTCGACGGTCACCCAACCCCGAAGACAGGTCTGGCTGCCCAGGCTGGCTGTCGCGAGAGCGAGGCCCCCCGAAGCCACAGTAGCTTACGCCCCGGCCCTTGACACCAGACACACATTCAGCTAGCGTGGGAAGTAACGGAGATCTGAACGGCGTTCGTGGGGTCTCTTCCTTCGTGGGAGCACTCTAAATGTCTGAGAAGAGCCCGCTGGCCTTGTGGGAGAACCAGAGGTCTGAGACGGAGGGTGACCTGGGAGAGCCGTGGTGTCCGGATGTCCTATCTTGGCAGGAACCCCCAGGAAAGGAGACCTCGAGGAAGCGCCCCAGAAAGCCTCCGTCCCACTTGAACAATGGAAGGAGAGAGCAAGGGAGGAGAAACAAGGAGAAAGGAAGGAAAAGAAAGAAGGCAGGCAGGGAAGGGCTGACGGGAAGGATGGAGGGAGGGAAGAGAAAAGAACGTTTGCACGTTTTCCCATAACTGAAGCTTCCACGGCGGGAAAAACGGAGTCACATGCTACAGTGTGAGCCGTCGAGCTGTCTCACGCGCTGCGTCCCGTTTCTCTCGTCCCATGCTTCTCCCCGGCTCGCAACCTCGCTCCGTGAGAAGCGCCAGAAAGGAACGCTGGGCCGCGATCGGGCTCCGACTGGGTCAGGTTTCGGGTTGTCCCTCTCCAAGACATTATCCCAACGCGAATCCGTGTACTGTGGAGTGACCTGCCGGAGCCGCTTAGGGGGACGGATGAGAGGGTTGGAACGGGGCCCGCGGCTCGTAATGAAACCTTAGCCCCAACGAGGGCTAAGGAGGAGGCTGTGGTTTGGGTGGGGGGTGGTCCTTGCGGAATTCACGTGGCTCTGCTCGGATGGGTCCCCTACAGCTGACAGATGAGCACCCCTGTCTTAGGGCTTCTTCACCCTCCTTGACCCTGAGGTTCGGGAACCAGCTCTGGCCACTGGCGTCTCGTGCTGGGGAACACCAGATTTCCATTTGGCTTTATTTTCAGGGTTTTGGTTGCGCGCGTGTGCGTGTGTGTGCGTGTGTGTGTGTGTGTGTGTGTGTGTGTGTTCTTGTCACTTTCAAGTGGAATATGGTATGTTATAAATAAAGCCCCACTCTCTCCCGTCCTGATCACACACCATATGAGCATGTGTGAGGGGTAGGGGCGGGGGACTTGGGGGGTGGTGGTGCGTATTCAACACGGGTCCACATGCATCTGAGACTTCCCTTTGAAAATCCCGAGGCCTGGCCCACACTGACATGAAATTATTATGTACTTTTGTTGTACAACAAATTATCATCCTATACTGTTGCAATAGGCATTTCTACAGAGTGCAGGTTGTAGTAATTTTGTCATATGGAGTAATATGTCACATAGACCATTCTGGATTTAGACCAATATATACAGTTTCTGGCCTAAGCAGTAACACATGTTTGGAGGAGAGACCGGTTCATTTTACTGGAATGGACAGTAAGTAGAAACACATTCCAGATTTCTTTTTTCTTTTTCTTTTTTTTTCCCCCCCCCGGCCCTGAAATTTGGCAGCCAGAGTCCCCTTTACACTTGATCTTGGGTTTTCAGCTGCTCGCGGGGCCGGGGTGCACGGGGCACTGGGCTGCCCGTGCGAGGGCCGCGGCCTCATGGAACCGGCAGTCGCCGCCCAGCCGGGGTCCCAGAACGCCTCCAGGAGCCATTGGAAACGAATGCAAATGGCACTCAAACTCGGCCCAATAACACGCTCGCTGAGGCGCAGGACGTCTCTGCAGCCGATTTTATGCTTTCGAAGCCTGGCCTGTGGAAACCTTTCTCTTTTGCTTTTTTAAAATGATTATTCTTGGATGCCTTGTGCATGGAATGAAAAGATGGCAGCCTGTGGAGGGTGACGCGTCCAGGGCTGTGTCTTGCTTGGTTCGCTCTCAACCCCCAGGTCTTTCCCAGATCCTGCCGAGGAGAGCGCCTTACCCACCTCACTCTGCAGAGAGGTCCTGTCTGGGTGTTTGTGCCCACAAGGTTCTCCCACCAGGAAAAGTTGTTCCCTCTGTGGACCCCTTCCTTCCTCCCCCTACAGGCTCCCACGCGGAGATACCTGGGTATCTGTTTGCCTAGGTCCCCAAGGGAACATTGCACCCCCTGCCACTCTGCCCGGATGAGCCACTGGTTAGATCATGTCCCACGCCATGTGCCGGCCACTGCACGTTCCAGCATCTATTCCGTGTCACCACGGCACCCCAGACTCGCCATTGGTGGGGACCCCACTGCCTCCACAGGAGCCCATGCTATTCCGGGATGACTGCAGACACTGGACAGGCAGCGGCTTCTAACTGGGGTCGGGAGCCTCCCTCCTCGGGAAGGGCCAGGAGCTGCTGTTGAGGGGTCACTGGTCAGGGGGGAGACACGGCCGGGGCGAAGCGGCGTGTAATAAAGCCCAGGGCTGTGTCTTGCTTGGTTCGCTCTCAACCCCCAGGTCTTTCCCAGATCCTGCCGAGGAGAGCTCCTTACCCACCTCACTCTGCAAAGAGGTCCTGTCTGGGTGTTTGTGCCCACAAGGTTCTCCCATCAGGAAAAGTTGTTCCCTCTGCGGACCCTTTCCTTCCTCCCCCCTCTCCCCCCACCAGCTTTCCTGCCTCTGAAACCAGTATTTCTGGAGGTCAGAGCCTCAGTGGGAGGGTGACGTGGTAGACTTTGAAGAGAGATGGCTCTGGGTTCTAGCCTTGACTCTATTCCCGTGTGGCTGTGAGGCCACTGGGCCTCGGCTTTCTCATCTATAAAATGGGCGTGTGGTGCCTATCTCACGGGCCCATCCAGGGAAATCATTATACTATGAATGTAGTTATTATTTATTGCATGCTTGGCATGAACACAACATGTTCTAATTAGCCCCATTTTACCAGCAAGGAAGCCGAGGCCCAGAGAGCAGAGACTTGATCGAGGCCTCACGGTCAGGAAATGGTAGCATCTGTGTGATTCTGTACCCGGGACTAACTGGTTTCAGAGATCAACTGCTCTTCATGCGTCCATATGCATGCCCAGGTTATGTGCAATCAGTCAATGTCCCTTTGCCCTTTCCAGGTCTACACTTAAAAACGGTCTTGGCTTGCTCTTCGGTCATTTCTCTGACTTTGTCTCGGTTCCTCAAACCGCCTGTGAACTCTGAGAGGCCACGACCTCTCCTTTCCTGAGACTGGCACTCGCCCCCCACCCCTTCGTTTTGGCACAAGGCGAGGGCTCAGGTGGCATTTGCCGACTTGGAAAAATGTGGAAGGAAGGGCGGCGTCTTGCCCCTCCTTCCGTCACTTCACACAAACACACACATACAAGATCACACACCAGACTACACATACTCACACTCAGATTCACCCCCCCCACACACAGACTCACACACAACACACACCGACACCCAGACTCCTACTGCCAAGTGCTCACACAAGCTCACACACGACGGACTCACACACACACACACTTCCATGCATGCCCTGCCCCTGGGTACTGTGTCCTTGGTGAGTGGGGTCCCAGGTGGGGTCTGCCTGCTGGTTTTCATCACGTTACAAGCCTGCCTGGGGAGCGAGGCCTCATTTAGAGACGCAATATTAAATGGGCATGCTTTCCGCCGAAATTGTTTTTAAGCATGTACATTTCAAATCCATTTAATTTCCAGCCATCAATTGAAATCAAGCCGTTTTGTACATGTCACATACATTCTTGTTCTGGGAAGGCCTGTTCCTGGAGCCGTGGCCGCCACATGTGTGTGCCAGGGGGCAGGGTGCGGGGGCCACGGCGGCGAATGGCTTTTCCATGTGGGTGATTGTGGTCGCGGGGAAAGCATCTCACGGCCGTTTACGCGTTCTCAGTTTACCGAAGGCCGGCATCTGTTCTGAGGCGGAGCTGGGGTAGCCCGTGGCCCTCCCCACCAGTGCCAGGAAGACACCTCCCCGCCGGCTCTGACTCCGGAGAAAAGAGAAGGAGGAGGTGGGGCGAGGGGATGAATAAGAGATGTTGCCACATGCTCCGAATAGGCCAAGGAATTCTGTTTACTCCTCGGTGATATTTCTGCCTTTTGTTGTGGCAAGGACCTGCCTTTTACTGCATTGTTGAAACTTCTTCAAAGTCTGGAGATCGGAGGGGCATTCCAATAAAAACCTTTGTTGGGCTGCAGCGGAGAGAACCCCAAATTCAAATCAGGTCCCAGCACTTGGCAGCAGTGGCTAGAATGGGCAGCAGGAGCCGAGAGGGGGCGGGAAGGCCACTGCCCCTGTCATGGTGACCGGTGATCAGAGAGGGGCACAGAGCACTAGCCGGGAAGGGCCAGCCAGCAGGTCCCCGGGAACACCGTGGGGCCAAACAAAACCTGGTGGGAATCTGGGGTTTCGCCTCCAATTCAGTGTGTTCCCTGGGACCTGCCACTTGGCCTCTCTGAGCCTCAGTTTTCTCGTCTGTAAAATGGGGAGGTGGGATAAAGGTTGCAGATAAAGTGTGTGGTGTTTGGCAGGTGGGATGTATTCACAGATTTGAATTCCCCATCTTAATGTCAATGTAGAAAAATCCACTGTTGTGCCTTGGGGCCAAGTCTCTCTACTCAGGTGCCCTAACATTTCCAGGCATGGGTAGCACTGGGCATTCCCTGCTTTCCCCACTTCCCACAACAAAGGAAGACTGGTCTGTGGGTCCCTTATGCTAAAGGGCCAGGTCTGTGCCCAGCCACCTGGTTAGCAGGTGTCTAAAATAGGCCGACTCTGTATGACCCACTGTGAAGAAACCAAGGAGGAAAGCAGCCAGTCCCCAGGAATCAAGGGACCCCAAGAAGTGAGGTGCCCACCGCGTCCCCACATGTTTGTCATCTGCAGGCATTGCCCATCCCGGGCCCTGAGCAGAGGTGGAGATGGCTCAGAGGTGGGTCCCTCCAGGCCATCCAAGCTGAGCCGAGGCAGCCGCCATGCCCCCAGCCCAGCCTTGGGCATCCTTCAGTCTGAGCAGTTGATTTTGATTTCCATGTTGATGAGGTCATTCATGGAATCACCAGTCCCACAGGTGCAAACACCTGCCATGTTGCAGGCGTTGGGCATGGAGCTCAAGCAGACCCAGTCTAGTGGGAGAGGCGGGCACCCCAACCCAGAGGGATGGTTCTGGTGCTGGAGGAGCCCAGGACGGACCCGACCAGCCTGGCAGGGGCGGAGCCTGGTGGAAGGGGGCAAGTCAGTCTTCTTAGAGGGCAAGACCCTTGACCTGACTCTTTCCTCCAGGTCTCAAGACAACACAGTAGCCCAGGCCTAATCATTGTCCGTTTCCCTTAAAGCGCTTGTCAGGTGTGTGGCTGGCTGTACAATTCTCTGAGACCAGAGGGACCTGCTGGATGGGGCTGGGGGTGGGGGTGGGCGCTAGTGTGAGTGTGCGGTTGAGGGAGCTGAGTGGGACCGAGGGTGTTCTAAGCAGATGGTGCCACCTCCAAACCCCAATTCAGCTGGATGCCCAGGGCTGCTCCATGTGCTGCTCCCCGGGGAGCCGGGTGGGCGAGGCAGAGCTCTGTGCCCTTTCTAGAAGCACCATGGACAAGGTCAAAGGAGAGCCGTGGTGCCCGGGGAACACGCCATCTGACCAGCTGGGAAGGGGAAGTGGTCAGGGAGGTTTTCTGAAGAAAGCGACCTTTAAGCTGGCTCCTGGCGGCAGAGTGCACATTAGTCAGGCAAAGATCAGCAGCAAGGTGTCTGGGCGGATGTGAAGAGAGAGAGAAGGCCCGGCTGGGGCGGAGCTGAAACCATTTCAGTGTGGCCAGAGCAGCGGTGGAGTGGAGGGGGCCAGTTTGAGGAGCGGTGGTCCCCGGGTCAGGGGTGACACCGGGTCTGACATTCCCTGGCCTGGCTTGATTTCCTGATGTTACTTCACTCTGACCCTTCCTGTCTGTTTTCATCTGGCCCCTGACGAGCCTGCTAACTGCAGATGTGAGCACCTCTTTCTCCTGCTGCAATGCTTACAGGCCCCCTGGCCCTCAGGATAAAATCCAAACTTCTTCCCTCGGCTCTCCAGAGTCCCCGGGGTTTGAAGAGACGGGCAGGGTAGTTAAGACCTTAAAGCTTTAGAGCAGGTGGACTTGGGTGCCAGTCCCAGATGCCCAGCTGACTGTTGGTTGATCTTGGAGAAACGGCTTTACCTTCCAGAGCCTCAGCTTCCTCCTCTGTAAAAGGGGCCCAGGAAATGAGATGATGCCTGTGTGTCCCAGGAAGCTTCCCGTGAGTAACAGCTCGGTGGCCCCTGAACACCTCCGATGGCCCATCCCTTCCAGTCCTTGTAGATGCTGGGAAGCTCGGTGCTATTTCAGGCCTCCCTGCCATGGCTGATACAGAGCCCTCTGCCCGGGACGTTGTTCCTGTGACCGCCTGCGAGACCCAGCTCAGGGGTCCCTTCCTCTGAGAAGCCCTCTCTGATTTTCCTCCCCTCAGTGGCTTCCACCCCTGCGGTCCTCAGAATCATCATCAATAGCATCGCGGTGCTTTCCGAGGTCTGTCACCCTTCCACGCCCCACTGCCTGGAAGGTCAGAGTCAGGTCCTCTTACCTCTGGAACCTCAAGGGCCTGGCACGGGTTGGACACCCACCAGCGTGACAAATGAGAAAGCCGAGGGTCACTCCGCACATTCCGTCTGACTCGATTCCCTCCGCCTTCCTCTTCCCGGGTGGGGCCGGGGGTGTGGCGGCCGGAACTGTGTGCTTGCTCAGCGGCTCTCCCACTGCTGGGCTGCAGCTCAGGTCCCGGCAGGAGGCAGACACAAAGGCACAGTGTGCATGCGCAGCCAGAGCCAGGCCGCTGCCCCCTTCGGGGCCCCCGAGCGCGTTAGTCACTCTCGTTTCTCACCGCTCGAGTGATGACGTGTGCCATCAGGCCTGCCGCGGGCTCCAGCCTTCCATTACCTCATGCCCAGGCAACACCTCCCGGGTCATTGGCCAGACTCACGCTCAGGGCGTCAGCTGTCCCTCCCACCAAGGCCCCCCGAGGGGGCAGTGAGAACGGGGGAGCGCCAGCAAGAAGCAGGGCTTTCTACCCCAAGGCTGCAGGGGACCGGGGCCAGGCTCTGGGGGCAGGGGTCCTGAGGACCCAGCTGGAAAAGACCGCAGCCAACCTTTCATGTTGGTGAGAGTATCTGACATTCACTCAGTGCCTACTAGGTGCCAGGCTGTGGGCTGAATGTGTTACACACTTTAATCTCATTTAACTTTACAACTCTAAGAAGTAGACAGTGACGGCCCCATCCCCATTTTACAGAAGAAGGACACTGAGGCACAGAGAGGGTAAGGAACTTGCCCCAGGTCACACAGGCACAAGTACTGGGATTTGAACTGGAACGTTGGGCTCTAGAACACGTGCTCCTGTAAGCTGGATGCTTACCATTTTATAGACGGGGGAGCTGAGGGCCGAGGGGGAAGGGCTGTCCCACGCAGCAGGACAGGAGAGAGCGTGTATCCTCTGGTGGGAAAAGCCCAGGTCTTTCCTGCTTCCTGGATCTGCTGCAGAAAACGCACCCAGCCTGAACCTGACCCCCTCGTTTGACTCTGTGGTCCCCAGATCTAGGTTCAGTCCCGAGCGACGTTGGCTAAGCCACTTCACCTCTCGGAGCCTCGGTTTTCGTATATGGGAAATGGCACATGCCTCCCTCTCGTGCCATTGTGTGGGGTGGAAAGGGGTGGGCACGGTGGTGCAAGGGGCGAGTGAGCAAGGGGTGCAGGGGAGCAGCGAGTGTTATTGCGATCACCCCATCAGCTTCCATGCAGACTGGGAGGCACCGGCCGTCAGAACACTGAGCTCCAGGGGTACAGAGGGAAAGGCAGCAACTGACAGGGGGAAGGGGCAACGCTACATCGCGAGGCTGGAGCCGAGAGCCGTTCTGGCCGGGTCCGCGCCTGGTCGTGTGGTTAAGCAGCGAGCTTTGGAGTTAGAGTACCTCGGCTCAGGTCTCGGCCTCGCCACTGGCTACTTCTTGAAATGTGGGCAAATTATTTCACCTCTCTGTGTCCCCATCTGCAAGATGGGACTAATGACAGTCACTGCCCCAGGGGGTCATGGTTGAAGCAATTTGCGCAGCGCGTGGCTAAGGGTGTGCGTATCATTACTGAGCCAGTATGTGCCTAGAGAGTGCCGGGTTTAGAGGCAGAAGGGCTGGGCGATGTAACTTTCAGTCCTCTAAAGCAGGGGTCCTCAAACTACGGCCCGCGGGCCACATGCGGCCCGCCAAGGACATTGATCCGGCCCGCAGGGTGCCGCTGCCTGTCCTGCTTAGCAGCCGACGCGTCTTAGGCCCGCAGTGCGCATAGGAATTTGTTCATAGTTTTTTTTTAAAACTATAGTCCGGCCCTCCAATGGTCTGAGGGACAGTGAACTGGCCCCCTGTTTAAAACGTTTGAGGACCCCTGCTCTAAATGAAAAGCCTTCTTATAACCCAGGAAAATCTAGACTATTCCGCACCTAACGTATGACGGACACAGATACCCCTATCGGGGTGTCTCACCTGTTCCTCACAGCCGCTCTGGGAGGTGTGCTGACGTGCTTGTGACACTGGAGAAAACGGAGGCTCGAAGGAGCTGGGAGTCGTGCCCGTGGTCACGCAGCGCTGGAGCAGGGGGGCTGGGCAGGCGGGGCTGCAGCCCAGGAGGCACCGTGGCCCTCCACCGGCCGTAAGGGCTGCTCCAGCCGCTCCCTCCTGCTCCCAGCCGGGAAGGGCCACGTGGGAGCTCAGAGGGGCTCGGAGGATGGTTCCAATTTTCCGGCCGTGGTCTGACCACTCATGTTTTTGAAAATGAAAAGTTCAATCTTGGCTTTGAACCGAGAGTGAAGACGTGGTATTGTGCTCTTGGAGCCTTGCCCGCTCACCCCCGTGAATCGGGGGCTCTGTGTTGTGAGGGAAACAACAATTCCAGCCGCCAAAGAGGAGGTCATCCGCCCTGGCCGGTTTGGCTCAGTGGATAGAGCGTCGGCTGCGGACTGAAGGGCTTGATTCCGGTCAAGGGCATATGCCCTGGTTGTGGCCTCAATCCCCAGGGCGGGGCGTGCAGGAGGCAGCTGATCAGTGATTCTCTCTCATCATTGATGTTTCTATCTCTCTCTCCCTCTCCCTTCCTCTCTGAAATCAATAAAAACATATTTTTAAAAAATAGAGAGAGAGAGTAGGTCATCCTCTGCAGCCCGGGACCCAGGAGTTATTGCCGGGGCGAGTGCTGGGCAGCCTGGCCTGGCCTCCAGGGACTTGAGAGGCCTTGACCTTCTGGTGTCTTCCAGAGACTCTCTGGAGGACCAGGTCAGAACTGCCTGGGTGGGGACTTGCCAGTGGACATGGACAGTGAGGTCAGGACCTTCAGGACGGGGCTTAGTCAGGTGAGAGTCTGCAGCCGGAGCTGGGGGAGTGCCAGGCAAAGAGCTTCCACAGGGACCTGCCCCGATTCTCGCACTTTCCTCTTCCTCTCCCTGACTGAGTGGCTGTGAACCAGGAGGTCACGGTTCGATTCCCGGTCAGGGCAACACGCCTGGGTTGTGGGCTCAATCCCCAGAGTGGGGCGTGCAGGAGGCAGCTGATCAGTGATTCTCTCTCATCATTGATGGTTCTCTCTCTCCCTCTCCCTTCCTCTCTGAAATCAATAAAAATATATTAAAGCCCAGTCCTGGCAGGTCTACCTCTGAGTAGCCCTCAGATCCGTTCCCTCGCCCCCTCCGGTTCTCCCTACCCCTGGTCCTGCGCCCTCCACGTGGTACCTGGGCCAACAGGAGGCCCCAGCCACGCCTCTACGCCTCTGGTAGCCTGAACCCGACCCCCTTAGGATTTGGCTGGGGCCTGGCTCTCTCCAGCCTCGTCTTCTGCCCCCTTCTCTGCTCCAGCCAGGCCACACCATGGGACGTGCCCCATGTTTCATGATCTCTCCCAGCTCTCGGCCTTTGCCTCTGCCGCCCTCTGCCTGGGAGACCCTTTGCCCTGCTTTGCCCGCAAGGTCATGCTCACCATCTCAGCTCTGCTTCCATCTTCCAGGGCGCCTCAAGCTGCGAGCGGTCCGAGTTGGTGCCCCCATGGGACGAGGGCCTCCTTGAGGGCAAGGCCTCCTCTTTCCAGGCTCTGTACCCCAGCTTCCAGCTCCATGCGCTTGTCAAGTTACAATACAATGAAAACAAATTCGTGTGCACCTCCCGGGATGGCAGTCCACCTCCCACGGGGTTTAAAGTGCCAGAAACAGAAAACAAAGAAGAGAGCATTCGCTCACCGGAACTCTCCTTGAGGATCTGAATCCGACGGATACCTTTGGTTCAGTAACTGTTTCTCAAGCCCATTCTGTGTGGCCCAGGCTTCGGGGCTCTGGGCTAGATGTGGTTTAGTCAGATGCTATAATGTAAGGCACAAAAGAGACCCGGCTTGCTGGACCGGAGGGGTGGGGGGGGGGGCGGGCGGGGAGGGGCGCGGGTACGGACGAGAAGGGGAGAGAGAATCAACCCGGCAGGGAGCAAGTAAACGCATCATTACAAAGTGGGGGGAGGCACCCAAGGGGTGAAGCCAGGGGTGGTAAGTGAGTGGAGGGGCTGCTTGGACCGCGTGGCTGGCCTTGGAGTTGGTGTTTTCTGAGATCGCATCTTTGGGAGAAAGGCAGGCGCACCACACCCTGGGGAACACATAAAGGACTGCTTTGGCCTCCCATGGGGCTGGGTGGCAAGGAGAGGGCAGCTCCTCAGACCTCCACCGCCCCCAGGAGGCCGCCGGGCTAGTGGCTCAGAGTCCAGCTGCATCTCGTCACGTAAATAACAGTGATCCTGGCCCTAGCCGGTTTGGCTCAGTGGATAGAGCGTCAGCCCGCGGACTGAAGGGTCCCGGGTTCAATGCCAGCCAAGGGCACATGCCTGGATTGTGGGCTTTATCCCCAGTGGGGGGTGTGCAGGAGGCAGCCGATCCATAATTCTCTCTCATCATTGATGTTTCTATCTCTCTTTCCCTCTCCCTTTCTCTCTGAAGTCAATAAAAGATATATTTTAAAAAAAATAAATAACAGTGATCCTGGGTAACTGGCTTGACCATCCTTCACCTCCCTGTCCTGAACTACATATAAGGGGAGATAGCACAGAGGGTCGGCATGAGTGTAAATGAGTCAAGTACTTGAATAGCGCCTGGCACAGAGTAACAGTTCCATCGGCTTCATAGATCACCGTTTTTATTATCTACTAGAAGCCCGATGCACGAAGATTCGTGCTAGAATGGGCTTTCCTTTCCCTGGCTGCTGGCACCGCCTTTCCACTCTGGCCCAGCCCCTTTCCGCTCAGGCCCCGGAGCCGCCTCTTTCCCCTCTGGGAGCCGCCTCTTTCCCCTCTGGGAGCCGCCTCTTCCCACTCTGGCCCCTCCTTCCCACTCTGGCCCCTCCTTCCCACGCTGCCAGAGGCCCTGAGAGACTGGGGATGGGGCAGAACGCCTGCGTCCCACCCCTGACACTAGGCAGCTAAGTATGCAAATTAACCGCCATCTTTATTGGGTTAATTTGCATAGCACTCCTGATTAGCTGGTGGCGTAGCGAAGGTACGGTCAATTTACATGTTTGTCTATTATTAGGTAAGATAGATATAAAAGCCTAATATGTAAAGTGTCCCCTCGGGAGTTCGACAGACCAGGAGTTTGATCGCGTGCTATGATGTGCGCTGACCACCAGGGGGCGATGTGGAATGAAGGAAGGCCCCGGCCAGCAGCCGGCAGCTGCTAGGGACCCTACCTGTGCAGAATTCCGTGCACTGGGCCTCTAGTTAATTAATAAGCAGGCCTCAGGAATGTGAGCAACTGCTCACTTTTGGCCAGCAGGGAGCGGTGCATGGAAAGGCTCAAAGTCCATCGCAGTCGGACATCAGAGCATCCACGGTGCCCTTGGTCTGTTGTGCCCAGCAGCTGGTTCCCCAGGGAAAATTCTTGCTCAGATTTATGGGGCATGGGGACAGGTAAATGTACCTGGTTATTCCTTCCTTCCCTCTAGCGTTTCCACCAGGGAAGCTCGGTGCCGTAATGGAAATCGGAGGTTTATATTCTCATTAAGCTCGATGAGCAACCTGATCCTATCTGCGTCCAACTTCGTGTCAGCCAGCGATCAAGCTCCAGGCCTGGACAAAACCAAAAAATAAAAAGTGCGTGTGTTTTTTTAAGAAGTCCTTTTATTGTTTGTTTTCCCTACAGCAACTTTCCTCTGATTTAAAATCATGTGATTTCAGTGAAATATGATCCATATGTTTCCGATTCATTTACTGATCAACTAATGATTGTAAAACTGGCTTTGAAATGACAACATTTAGGACAAAGTTTCAGCATTGTTCTTGTTTGCATGTAGACGTCAGATGGCTCTTGTGAAAGATTTTGTGGCTGAGGGGCTTTTCTGGTCAAATTTCTCTTTTCTTGTGAATTTGTGGTGGCTGCTGCTTGCTGTTTCTTTTTCTTCTCCTCCCCCTCCTCCTTCTCCTCCTCCTCCTCCTCCTCATCTTTCTCTTTTTTATTTATTTCTGGTAAGGATTCATTAGAACTTGAATCCAGAAACTTAGTTGAGATTTAGCCTTGTCATGGTGAATGAAGTCGCTTGTAAATTCACCTGAACAAACCCAGGTTCCCATCACACAAAACCCCCGTGGCCTAGGAAACTGGCTGAGCTTCTCAGGTGAGGCCACAGGAGCAGGTGGAACATTCAAAGAACATTCGGGCTGAAAACCAAACTCTTAAGATTTCAAAACTGGGGATCAAATGGTCTGGGGACATTTTTTTGAGATATTTACTAGTAAGGGGCCGGGCGGTGGTGGTGGTGGTGGGGGGGGGTGGGGCGGGGCGTGCCTAGGGATTTTCGTTGAATTTTACCTGAGAAAATTTATTAATTCAAAAGTGAAAAGTGAAGGGATCCAAGGTCAAGGGTAGATTTCTGTCTTGCTGTCTAGTTTTATCCTGCATCCTTCCCTCTCCCCACATCGCATCGCATCCTTTGCCAAGTGCAGAGGAATTTTCTCTCCATCAGCCCTTCCCCGTCTGTCCTGTGTGCGCCCACTCCCCGCAGCCGCTCCGTCTCCCACCAGGACGTGAGCCTCACATTCACCTCTCCCCACTGGTTTCCCAACCCTGTCCCAGGGAATCTTTCTAGAATGTAGATCAGAGCGTGCCCCTCTGACGCTTAAACTCCGTCTGCCGTAGCTCAGCATGGATCATTTTGCCTTCACGTTGGTTCTATGAAGGCTGTCCTGCAATCTCCCCATTTCACAGACAGGAACACTGAGATCAGAGAGACAGAGTCACCCAGAGAGGAAGGGGCAGTGCAGGAGGTCCAGCCCTGAGCTCTTGCCCTTGACCATCAGGCTCTACCCCCTGGGGTGCCTGCAGGAATAAGTGTAAACTCCTGAGCATGGCCCCCAGCCCTGCAAACCCTTGCCCATGGCCTCCGAAGCCACATCTCCCACTCCCCTCCCGAGTTGGCCTGGCCTCCAGCTCTCCCGAATCATCCGTTCACACGGCCCTGCCCGCACAGGTGTTCCTCTGCTGGGAAACGCCTTCCCCTCCCAGCCCCAGCCCTGCCCAGCAGGCTTCTGTTAGTCCCTCCCCTCCGGACCAAGCTCTGGGGTCCCCTTCTGTGAACCTTCCTTGCCTGACCGACCTTGGGTGGGCACCAAGTGTCTTTGCCCACTCAGCATCGGCTGCCCCTTCTCCCTGTGCCAGCACCCCGATGGGGGTGCAGGGAGCCAACTTCCTCCTTAGGCCTGGCCAATAGCCCATCAGTGACCCCACCTCGCTGGCCACGGCCCTGGAGTGAGGGATTGGCACGTGACCCCCAACAAATCCGATGACAGTCAATCCTGGGAATCTGGCTGAAGTGGAAAGTAAATGGTCACCATGTTGACTTTGTGGAGTGTGGACCAGGTGCCTCACCTGCAGGGAGTGGGGCCTTCTTAAAGCTGGAGTCAACGTGGCCAAAAGCACAGCCTGAACCAGGGGGGGGTGGTGGGGGCGACACTCCCGTTAATTACCTTCAGTTCTGGAACCAGCCACGCCTAAAGCCAGTTCCCTACCTTCTCAGATATATGAGCCAATTAGTCTCTGCCTCTTCCCCCTCAGTCACTTGTCACTGAGTCACGAAAGACACATATCATCCAGGGGGACCCCTGTTTCCCCTGTGCACCTCAGGACCCACCGGACACATCGTCGCCCCTAGGACCCTCATCCAATTGCAATTTGTTCATTCGCACGTCTCTGCTCCTGGACTCGGAGCTTCTTGGGAACGAGGACTGTGCCTTCCCGAGCTCTGTTGTCTTGGCACAGGCTAGGGAGCAGCAGAAAGTTGGCATTAAAGTCATGGTCTTTGAAGTCAGTCAGACCCGGGTTCGAGTCCCAGCTCTGCCACCTGCCGACAGTGCAGCCTTGGCCAAATTCCTTCCTCTGCCTCTCTGAGGCTCAGTTTCCCGAATGCTCATTAGAAAGGGTCATTAGGAAGAAGGAGTGAGGGACTCTCCTCCGCCCTGAGCACAGAGCCTGGCCTGTCCTAGGCGTTAATAAGTGGCAGTCCTCATTATTAATACATGTTGGTCCAGTGGAGGCGGTCCCGTGAAATCACACAGCCCTGGCAGCGTGCCCGAGGGTGGGAGCAGGTCACACACGCACACCCAGTTACCCTGAATGTGGCGGCATTGTTCCTGGGCACGTGGAGATGGGGCTGGGCCAGGCCTTGGAGCGTGGGAAGAAATGGGCAGCTCCTCTCAGCCCTGCCCCCCAAGGCCATGGCTGTTCTCTGGGTGGGAGGGGCCATGGGAATGTGGGTGCAGGCGAATCTACCTTCCCAGGGCTCTCCTCTGACCAGCCCCAACCCCTCACCCCAGACTCAGTTTGGGGGTTCTTGGCTCTGGGGGGAGCTGTGCATGGCTAGAGCTCAGGTGTTGGGGTCCGGCCATCCTGGGCTACAACCTTGGATCTCCGTGTTTCTAGCTGTGTGTCTCTAGGCAAGCTACTTACCGTCTCTGAACTTCTGTTTCCTCATTTTCCAAATGAGTTGTTTAGACGAAAAACGAGATCATGTAATTTAAGGCTTTGACCAGTGCCAACAAATGGTAACTATTATAATCAAGAATTAAAATAAAATCCACGAGGATTCTAGCTCTCTGCTGTCCTGGCACTCCGGCTGGCTGTTGGGAGGGTAGCAGGAGCTTGGACTCCAGGATGGGCCTGCAGGGGCCTGGGCTCAATGGGACGGGGTGGACAAACCCAGCCCTGCCCCCTCGGGCATGGCTGAGAGCATGGATGCTGGAGCCTGGCCACCTGCCTTTGGATTCCGGCTGTCCTACTTACTTACTCTGCAAGTCACTCAACATCCCTGGGCCTCAGTTGCCTCGCCTACAAAATGGGGATAATAGCAGTACCCTTCTCGTTGGGTGGGTTTAAGATTAAGTGGCTAATACAAGCAGTATACTTTGAACTGTGCCTGACCCGGTGCTCAGTGAATATGAACTATTAGTAAATCCTCAAATAACTTAGTAACTGCCTATTGCAGCAGGAGACCCCCATCTCAAAAGAAATGAGGAATATGGGCTTGTCCTCAGTAAGTGTCTAAATGGGGGCCATCAATCACGATGGCACTAGTTTTCAAGCAGAAGTAGCCGACTTACCCTCCCTTGGCGAGAAGCAAAAAGGGCAAGTCTTGAGGTCTTGGACCAGGCTCCTGGCTGCCCTGGGACACGTGGATCCAGGCCTCAAGAGAGCGGCCTTTTCTCCTGTGGTCTGCCCAGAAGAACAGCCTTGAACCTCTGATTCAGTCATGTGGGTCTGGCACTCAGAGCTTCCCACTCCCAGCCACAGGAGTAGGACGAGGCCGAGGCTCAGAAGAGATTGGTGCAGGGCGGGGCACGTGACCCGGGTCGGGGCCCATTGCTGGGGCTTTTCATACTGGAGATGGTGGGGAAGAGGTGTCTGTTCTGCAAGACAGGAGCTGCCTGGACCACATGTGCAGCTTCGCGGGGGAGCTGAGCCCAGGGGCAAAGCTAAGACCACGGGGAGAAGGAGAGGTGGGAGGGAGAGAGGGAAGAGAGAAGGGAGAAATGGGGAGTGGGCCGGGGAGGGAAGAAGACGGGAGAGGGAGGGAAAGAAAGAAGACCAGGTCCTGCAGCCCCCAGTCTCCTGATGATCACTCCTCTCTGTGGCCCAGCTGGCTTGCTTCGAGCCCCATGTTTCACAGAACTTAATAAGCCACGGATGATAAGATGCACCATTACTGAATGGGCCGATGCACTGCCCATGGGTTGCAGGGCCCTGAGTTCAAATGTAGGGCTGGAGGAGAGGGGGTGACCTTGAAGAGACAAATGCGGTGGTTCAAACTGGGCTACTGCCTCTCACCAAAGAGAGGCTCCAATGCACTCACGCTCCCTCCTCTCCACTCTGGACACTCGCCCTGGGCGCGCGGGGGCTGTGGTGCCTCTGTCTCTGACGGCAGAGTTTTGGGAGGAGAAGGAGAGCTGCCCGCACACCTGTGGAAGAAAAGGTGCGGAAACTCCTGTCTGAGAAGCAGCGAAGTCGTGTGCTCTGGGCTGGGACACACAGTGCGAAGTCTGAGCAAGCACTTACCGTGTGCTGGAGGTGCTCGTGTTCACATCGACCTATGCGAGAGCGGTGACGGTCCCGGGCTTACAGAGGAGGACAACTCACTCGGCCAAGGTCAGGGAGGAGGGCACCCAGGGCCAAGATCCCAGCCCTTCCCCACGTGTGGCATGCTTTCTCCCTTGCAGCGTGCTGACTCCACGCGTGTGGTCCTAATTACCCGTGACATTGTCAAACTAGACACGCTCCAGGGAGAAGAGAGAGCGAAAGCGTTACAGAGCAATGCTGTCCCTGAGTGACCGAGAACATGCTTAGAAACTGGGTCGGGGTCGAGGGCCAGGGGCCAGCGCCTGATCTCCCTCCATGGCCAGTCCGTGTGCCTCTGAGTGTCTCCAGGCATGAAGAGAGGCTACAGGTGCGAGGAGGCATCCCTGGGATCCAGCTGTGGGCTGTCATGGGCTCACCCCATGACCTTGGGCATGGCCTCACCCTCCCTGGGCCTGTGAAATGACAGGAGCCAGGCCGGACCAGCTCACCTTCAAGGCCACATATGAAGCTCTGTTGCTAACTTGGCTTAGGGATTTTGTGCTCTGTAACCATCTCGCTTGATCCCCTGACCCATCGGTTCTCGACCCATTTTTCCGTCGGTGCACAGGTTGTTACACATGTGGCATTCTCCCATGCACAATTCCCACGGGCTCCTTCCAAACTTTACCCCTTTCCTTCCCACGCAAGAGAGCTTATTAGAATGCAAATAAGAAAGAATGACATTGTCATAGGGCTAACCTTGGACATACTCGAAGTTGTATTATTTTAACCCAAATCATTGGACATACCCCTGCTTTGTCGTTAGCAAATAATTACATTGCCAGGCTGCTCCCAACTCATTCTGAGCCACAAGGTTGTCTAGACACAGCAGATCAAAGCCACTGCGGTAATGAGCCCCAGAGGACACGCATTGGCTTCGGATTCACTTAAGGAGCTAAAGCAAATGGTATTTTAATAGTGGGTGTCAAAATTCCTCCTAAGCAGGGAATTGTATTTTAATATAGACTGAAGTGGGGGGAGGGAGGATGCTGAGGCCCTGGGGGTGGGGTAGACAGGGGTTGGGCTGTTCTGCACAGACAGCTCAGGAGGGAGGGAGGAGGGGCGGGCAGAGGAGAAGAGCCAGCAAGCGAATGGAGGGCTCTGCTGTGCTGAGTGTCTCTCTGCCCTGTGAGTCCCAACATCTCAGATACTCTCCTAAAGCCACCGCAGGGCGTGTGCGTGTGCGTGTGTGCGTGTGTGTGCGTACGCGCGTGTGTGTGACAAATTCAGTGAATGGGGCTCTCAGACCACACACATATATTCCCAGCACGGGAACCAAGAGGCATGGCAGAGGATGAGACCTCCAACTGCTGAAAAGTTTGCAGAAATCAGCTGGCTCTAAACTGAGTCCGTGGGACTGGGGACTTCAGGGAACCCCACCCAGACCCACAGTGCTGCAGGGCCCCATCTGATGTGGGTTTTCACCCATTTTGCTGACAAGGGGCCAAGCAGACTTGCCTTCCCTCCAGGGGCTCTGACGGGTGGGCAAACTTTTTGACTCGAGGGCCACAATGGGTTCTTAAACTGGACCGGAGGGCCGGAACAAAAGCATGGATGGAGTGTTTGTGTGAACTAATATAAATTCAAAGTAAAGGAGCGGAGGGGAGAGCAAGAGAACCCTCTGATCTTTCGGCTCCGCGGGCCGGATAGAACAGCCGAACGGGCCGGATCCGGCCTGCGGGCCGTAGTTTGCCCACGGCTGGGACATTTGTTCCCTCCAGGTCTCCTATTCCAGTTCCTCCGTCGTTTTGTCTTTCAGGTCCTACCTTACTCACCAGCTTGGCAAACCCCTGGATAAATCTAGCATTTTCTCTTGCTCAACATTTACATATCTAGGTTTTTATTTCAAAATGATGTTAGGGTTATAAAAGAGTTAAAAGGCAGTGAGAGAGTCCCACGTCCCTTTCCCCAGCTTCCCCTCCCGCTAACATCTTCCATAACATCTGTCTCTGCTAAAGCCCTGCTGTGCCACTCTTATCTAAACTGCCCGGCGCATCACCTCTACAGGACTTTCTTCTGAGGGTGGCCTCTGTCACCAGCCAGCAGGTTGTGAGGCCCTCAGTCCGATGTCGTGAGAAATGGATCCTGCCCATAACCCCAGTCGGGCCTTTGCTGCCATTGCACCACAGAGAGAAGCTACAGCAGAACCCCAAAGTCAACGCGAATAGTAGAGACATCGTTGTTTCCCATCACAAGCGCCCAGGTGGGTTCAGAGGCTCAGTCCCTCTGGGTTGATGTGTGTGTGAGTCTCTTTGGCTTGACCCTCACGGTGCTGAGATGGCTGCAGCATCTGCGGGCATCACACCTTCATCAGCAGAGGCCACAGGCCAAAGGGCTTGGGGGGTGAGGGGAAAGGCCTTTCCCCCAGGGCCCCTGTCGTTTGCCTTTCCCAAAAGCCCCTCGCAAACTGTCCCTTACGTTTCATTGGCCAGAGTCATACGTCCCATCCTAGACCAGGCCCGGGTGAGAGCAATCCTGACTCCATTTTGGAGCCAGAACAAACCTGGACTACTGTTTGCTGTGGGAGAGGGAGCATGGCTGCTGGGGAGGAAACCAGCGGGGTCTGCCATAGGCATCTCGGTTGCGTCTGTCTTTCACTGTGTAAATAAGACTGCCCTAAATATTCTTCCGCATAAAGATTTCTTCACATTTAAGATATCTCCTTGGTGAGGTGGTTGGAGACAGACAGACAGACACCCACACACAAATACACACATGCCTCAGTGTGCCCTTAAGCACCGTGCTTGATTTGGGGGAGCGGGGGGAGTGGGGGGGCTGGAGGCACCTGGGCAGAGGAGTTATCTGTCTCCTTGCCCTTGAGCTGCGCCCTCCCCCACACCCCCCTCTGCCCTCCCTCGCCCCCCCGCCACAACTGGCTGGATCAGCTCTCTGTTTGAGTAGCTCACCTGGAGTGTGAGAGCCGCTGGCTGGGGTTCACGTTTTTTGACCATGTGCCCGGGGACAGACTATTATCAGCTGATACAGACAATCTGATTACTTCCATATTTTCCCTTTTCTACTCTTGCTTTGGCTTCTCCTTTGAATATCTTTTGAGCTCTAGTCTAGTCTAGTCAAAACACTCTTGCCAATCCCAACCTCAGAATGTGCAAAATCCAACTTTAACAATTTAGCAAAACCTTGAGTCAAACAACGGAATCTATACTTCGACGAGCCACTTCTCTGGGAATCTTCCAATGCGCACTCTGATTAGTGACACTCTGTTGTCCCTCAGGAGCCAGATTTCATGAACCCCACCGCTGGATTCCCAGAAGTGGACTTGTTAGTCAACCTGCATGATAGCTATTGGCACTGTGTTAGTTAGGATGGGTATTGCTAGCTGCTATAATAGATTCTCTCGATCTCAGTGGCTTAACCCACTAGGATTTTGTATCTTAGGCACACCAAGTCTCATCAGGGGTTCTTAAGCACTTTTCCAGGTGGTGACTCAGGGACTCAGGCTTTTTCCATCTTGTTGTATCAGCTTCTTCTATGGTCCCAGATTCTCTCTCTTCAGCCAGTGGATGGGGAAAGGGAAAATGGGACTATGCCTGGGAGGCCTAGAAGTATGCTCATCACTTTTACTTGACTTGCAGTGGCCAGAAAGTACTCACGTGGCCATCTCAACACAAGAGAGGCAGGGAAGGGGATTTAGCTGCCGGCCCAGGAGGAAAGGAATTCCACTTCATCAAAGACACCTGCCTGTGCCGGGGGCTTTCCATGCAGTGCCTTGTAAGGTGGGCACTAAGTCCCCAGTTTTACAGATGAGAACCCTGAGGATCAGAGGGGTGACGTGCGAACCAGCAAGTGTCAGAGAGAGAGCATCTCTCACAGTGTCTGCTTTGTACTTGTACCTTTCCCGTCTAGGTGCCCCACCCACTTGGAACCCACCTTTGCATATGCCTTCAGGTAGGGGCCCAGGTTTATTTTCCTACAGATTTCCCCACAGCTTTGGAAATTTGTTTTCAGTGGGATAGGACAATTAACATTCCCACTGCCAGCGCATCAGGGTCTGTTTCACCTCACCTTCTTCAACACAAGGTATTATTCTTATTTCAAAAAGTACGAAAAACGATGGTAGAAAAGGAGTAACTCGCTTCTCGGATGGCCACTGAGATTTCTTTCTCTCTTTTTATTCCCAAACACACTTCTTCCTTTGTGAATTATGCATTTGAGTTCTTTGTTCATGCTAGTCGGGTCTGGGTAACTTTCTCACCTCTTTCCACACGTGTGTACATGCATATAGTCCAGGATCCGAGGCTTTGGCCTGTCGTTTTTGCTGCCTTCATTCTCCCTTCTTGTTTAGGCACAGATGTGCTACATTTTTCGGCACTCAGTTCTGTCCATCTCTTTCTTTGTGATCTTTTCTGATGCTTCTACGTTTAACCAGCCTTTTCTCCCCAGAGGTCTGATAAATATTCAAGTCTTCTCCCCCCCCCCCTCAATAGTTTGATTTTTTTTAGACAAATATTCAATTCTTTAGTGCATCTGGAATGCATTTCAGTGTACAGTCTGATACAGAGGGTCTAACTGCAGGTTTATAATTTGCAAGAGCGGGAGGCCTCATTCACACGTCCAAGTTCCCTTCTCCCCCGCCCTGAGCTGCTTCCCTCTTCTCCAGGCCAAACAGAAGCACAGATACCAGAAGGGACAGGAGATCAAGCAAAGCTGTGATCACGTCCCCCTAATTAAAGAGATTATTATTGGTGTGGTGCTTAATTGAACATTTACCAATAGGAGTTTTCTGTGCTTTGCACAAATTGTGACACTGAAGTCACAATGAGATAGAAATTATTATCAGATGTCCCCATGAGATAAAAATTTGTACCCTATTATACAGATGAGGAAACTGAGGCTTAAGTCACTTGCCCAAGGTCACACATTTGGGTGACTGTAATTTTTTCTTCACAAGCCTCACTTTCTCTGGTCACTTATGACCTTGTCTTCTAGTTCTTCACTTAAAAGGCACTCATTTTCTGGAAATTAAGGTCATATGACAGGTGAATTCATTTAAAACAAACAACAACAACAAAAAACACAACAACCTTGAAATGTTTAAGAGTTCCCAAAGTAGAACAAGATACAAAAGAGGATCTAGCCAGGGGTGGGCAAACTTTTTGACTCGAGGGCCACAATGGGTTCTTAAACTGGACCGGAGGGCCGGAACAAAAGCATGGATGGAGTGTTTGTGTGAACTAATATAAATTCAAAGTAAAGGAGCGGAGGGGAGAGCAAGAGAACCCTTCGCTCTTTCGGCTCTGCGGGCCGGATAGAACAGCCGAACGGGCCGGATCCGGCCCGCGGGCCGTAGTTTGCCCACGGCTGAGACGCTCCCAAGAGAGGTTGACCTCATTGGACTGACCAGGAACCATTGTTGCTTCCGTCAATGTGAATCGAGAACTCACGCCGGTCTGAACATCTGGGGTGATGGCGGAGATTGGCCCGAATGGGCAGCTCATCTCTTGGCCTTCCTGTGTTAGGAAGGTTTTCCTTTTTTGTGAACTTGGGAGACTTCTCAGGGGAGGGAGAGGAAGAAGGAGGACTGAGCGGAAAGGAGGCAGGAAAATGGGAGTAAACGCCAAATCCCCGCTCAGAGGCCTGCCAGCTCGTCACCTCACTTCTCTGTGCTCAGTGTCCTGTCACCTGGGACTGGTGACAGCCTCTCTTCACAGACCTCTCCAGGTGAGGACCGTGTGTAAGAGAATTCGGGCGTGCCACGTGCCTGGCCCGAGCATCGAGCTATCTCGGCATCCTCCCGGGAAATTCCCACGGTGGCCCTCTGAGGAGAGCGTGAGTGTCGGGATTTGGTGACAAGCTGAAACTGGCCGAAGTGTGCGCTCCACCGCAGAACAGAAAAGGCTCCTGAATCAGAGAAGAAGAAAGAGGCTGGACAGGGAGGAGGAAGACAGTCTATCTGTGGTCAAGGTTTTCTGGAACAAGGTGTCTTATTTTAATCCTCTGAACCACTGGGTGAACTTGGGGTTGTGGACCCTTCTGTAGATGTGGACGGAAGGCTGAGAGAACTAGGTCAAGTTCACATCGGACTCCAGGTCTTCTGGATTGCAAAGACTGGGGGACCCAGAACACAGTGGTGAATCCCATACAGCACCCCAGGCAGCAATGACCGAGAATGGGAGGGCCTTCACTCTTAGCAAGGATACATGCAGAGGTCATGACCTTCCAAGCCAGAAGTGATCAGCTTCTCAAAAGGGTGGACATACAGGAAGTGAGGACCCAGTTCAGATCTTGGAGGAGTGTCAGGGAATGGCACCTTCTAGGTCAGCAATGTCCTGATAGTAATGTTGGTCTCAAGAAAAATGCAACCAACATTAGGCCATTTTCACTTGGCAAGCTGGTGGAAGACAGGTTTCTAGAACAAACAGCCAAGCCATTCCTCCATAAGCTACAATAGAATCCTGGGCTCATGTCCCTTTAGGTTTAAACAGATTCCAGCATTATTAAAACCTTCTGAAAGGGTGGTGGCGGCGGCCGGGTGTACAGGTACAAAGCCTGGGATGGAGACAGAGCAAGTCTGGATTCTGGGACAGCTGGCCTTTGCCAAGAACATCTCCCTGCCTGGAAGAGTTGTAAAGGCAAGGGAGTACTTCATGGTTTGTCTGTTTGTTTGCCAATTTCAAGGAAATCTCGATGGAGAAAGTTTGAAAAACGCATAGAAGTATAAAGAAGTAGGGAAAAATCACCCATAATCCTATCTGCCCGTAATAACTACTTTACAGTGTGATCTTTTTCTCTCTGAAGTGTCTTTCCGAGCTTTTTACTTTTTATTTATTTATTTTATTTTTATTTTTAAATATATTTTATTGATTGTTTACAGAGAGGAAGGGAGAGGGATAGAGAGTTAGAAACATCGATGAGAGAGAAACATTGATCAGCTGCCTCCTGCACACTCCCTACTGGGTATGTGCCCGCAACCAAGGTACATGCCCTTGACCAGAATCGAACCTGGGACCCTTGAGTCTGCAGGCTGATGCTCTATCCACTGAGCCAAACTGGTTAGGGCTGAGCTTTTACTTTTTAAATGAATGTGGTACCTGGCTCCAGACCTATCTACTCTCCAGACTAGATGAGGTGAGGCCCATTACATCTTGCAAACATACACATTCCTAATTATAAAATGCAATATGCTCATTAGAGAACATCTAAAAATTTCCAAAAATTAAATTAGGATCCCACCACCCAGAAAATTAGCAAGAGGGGTAATTTTCCTTCCTGTCTTCTTTCTTTGCATTTCCTTAAGTATAATATATATATATATATATTTAATCTAATTTTGCATTTCACTTTCTTTTTCTTTTTAAAAAATATATTTTTATTGATTTTGGAGAGGGAGAGAGATAGAAACATCAATGATGAGAGAGAATCATGGATCGGCTGCCTCCTGCACACCCCCAACTGGGGATGGAGCCCACAACCTAGGCACATGCCCTTGACCGGAATCGAACCTGGGACCCTTCAGTGTGCAGTCCGACGCTCTACCCACTGAGCCAAATTGGCTAGGGCCTATTTTCTTTTCTTAACATTCTATCGTAAGTGGTGGGTACTAGACTTACTTGGGGGAATCACTAACACCCCCCAAAAAACTCACAAGACATTCTATCACATGCACTTTCTCATGTTAGTGCACACTTCCCATGAACATTTCTCTTTCAAGGCTACATAAGATTCCTTGGTGTGATCAGCACGTGACTTATTTATTTCATTTATGATGAACATTTGATTTCCTGGGATTCTTTTTTGAAAATCTTTGCCCACAGCTCTTTTATTTCTTTAGGGCTGAGTTCTTCCAGATGAATCACTGGGTTTTGGAAAAGTATGATTTTTTGACACGTGTCGCCACACCGTCCTTTGGAAAGTTCGTAGCGGGAACGGTATAGGGAGTCAATACCGCCTTCCCAAGAACCTCCAGAGCTCTGCCGGCTTCACTTTGTAGAAACCTGTTGCTAACTGAAGAGGTGAATTCTTATTCCTGAGCGAGGCTTCAAAATAGCTAGTGCCTTCACCGGGCGTGGCTTGCAGCCGCAACTCCTGACTCAGTTTCCCCATTCACATCACGGCAAATGTTCCTTAAATCTGAAGGATGATTTCAACTTCTCAAAATTGGAAATACTGCCTCCAGTTCTCATTTCAGCTCTCCCAGCCTTGTTTGCTCCTCTGGAGCTTAGGAAATCATGGTGCCGGTTACAAAACAAAACGGAACAACAACGGACACGTAAATCTCTTAGCACCATGCCTGGCCCGGAGCCCACGCCGGGGAATATTACCTTCTTTCCCTCCTGCCTTTATCTTCAACTTGGGAGCCATTTGAAAAGTAGTGTGAAAATACCAGGTTTCCAGTGGAGGAAGCCCAGGTTCAGGGAAGCTCAGTGACTTGTCTAAAGTCATGATGGCTAGTAAATGGCAGGGTGAGGTCCAGGCCACGGTCTCAAAGCGGGGGTTCCCGGGGGGGCAGGCACGGGGCTATGGCCTACACATCTGTTTTATTTGGCCCACATAGCCCAAGTAAGAAGACCAAATACAGCCCACCCTTTAAAGGAGCCCGCACATCCAGCGGTGATTTCTGGTTTCTCTGAGCAGTCATTAGATCTGGTGGCGGGGAGGGGCGAGCTGAGTGGTGGCTGGCCCCTTTGTCAGGGCCACGCACCCCAATCCATCAGCTCTGCCCTGGCTGTGCGCAGGTTGCCAGCTCCTGCCGGATCTCCGTGCGGTGGAGTCTGTGACCCCTGCCCTGATCCCCGCTGACACTGGATCCAGGGCCCCTGGCTCCCCGCCAGGACACATGCTCCCGGCTCACCTCGGGCTGCATGCGCGTTGGTGGGGGCCCAACTAGGCGAGGATTGCCCACCGCGGGGTCTTGCTCGGCCCAGGAATGTGCACATACGTTGTTCTCCGCCCAGCCGCATTCATGTGGGGTGAGCTCACCCTGGCCTGCTGCCTCCTTCCCCCAATCTCTCCAATTAAAAACATATTACCTTCCCGCTCCGCCCGGAGCAGCCCTGGGCCGCAGCTTTATTTTATAAACACATTTAGACAAGTTCAAAAAGGAATGATTCATGCTGGACCTGAGCACTCCTCAACGTGAGCACCGCGGAGCCTGTGCACAGGGAAGGCATCCTGAGCGGGACCAGGCCTGGCCCTCGGGGGGTATCATCTCTCCGGCTCCAAGGCCGGGATTACCTGTCCGCAGCTGGAAGGACTTACCCACAAGGCCACCTTTTGGCACCCCCAGCCAGGGTCTTCGCCTAGACCCAGCCACCACTGGGCTCTTGGAAGAGAAGGATGCAGGCCCAGCCCCCTCCCATCCACCAGGAGGCCTCTGATCTCCCCACTCACTCCCCCCCTTTCCCATGCCTGGTCCTCCTTCCCTCCTGTCTCCTATGTGACTGTCCCCAGCAGGCTTCCAGGCTCATCCCCCCACCCTGGATTTGAATTCCCTTCTTCCCTAGAGGGTGGATCCCAGTGGTCTTCCATGCTCCTCCCCGCTCTGCTTAGCTCCGCACTGGGCACAGGGAGGGACCCAAGGCAGGTGCCCGAATCATAGCGACCATACCGCTGAGGCTGCTGGGTAGAGAGCACCGACTGAGTGCTGGGCGTGGTGCTTAGTAATTTACATCTATTCTTTAATGTGATTCTCACAAAGACTCAATGAAGTAGGTGCTATTTGCTATAAACCTATTTTCACAGATGAGGGAATTGAAGATTGGGTTTCAAATGAGCTCTACCCGTGGGGCTCTGCCTACGTTGTCAAAAGTGGAAGGACCTTTGCATCGTTTGGTCTTGTCACTGTTTTCACAGAGAAACTGAGGCCCAGAGAGGAAGAGGGTCTTCCCCAAGGCGGCTTAAGGATGGAGCAACCGTAGCAAGAGCCCCGGCTGCCTGGCCCTTGGTGGCACTACACCAGGCCAGCCCCGGGCCTCAGGCCTGGCACAGAGTAAGAGTTTGGTGAAATTCCTTAAGTGAATAAATGAATGACATTTGCGTGTCTTTATGGAACTCTCTTGCTCGGACCATAATTACCGTGACAATATCTTACTCATATCTGAACCCACAGTGCCCAGCTGTAGACCTACGAGGGTCACCGATCAATATTGACTGAAGGCATCAATCCGCTTCTGATTGTGTCTTTAAGCCGCGGCAGCTTCACCCTTAATTCTTAGGTTATAGTTCCGGGTTTTAGTTTGCTCTCCGGAACTGGGAGGAAAGGATTGGACTGCCCCTTCCCTGGGGGTGGCTGTGCCGTAGCCAACAGACTTGGCTCCAGGGATCTGATTTCTGCGCTGTTCTGCTGGCCTCCTAGTTATCTGGGCCCATTTCATCTTGGTTCCTATACCTGACAGTCTGGTTCATGGGCCATTTGGTAGACAGTAAGGTGACTAAGTTAAAAAATATTTTTTATTCTAAGTAGCTATCTTTTTTAAATTAGGAGGAATATTTAAGGGGTCTCATAGGATTCAAAGGGGCATGAAGGAATGCGTTCAGGAAGAGAGGACCCGGCAGCCTCGGGCCCTCAATGTTTGGCATCCACAGAGCCTTCTCCTCACAACATCACCCTTTATGTGGCTCGGCTCCAACAGCTGCCAGCCTCCGTACTTCCAAAACTACCCACATTTCCAATTCCTGGGGAACAGCTGGAATTGACCTTGTGTGGGTGCCTTGACTATCCTGCCCCACATAGCAGGGCCGGGAGGGACAGGCATAGCGTACCTACATGACAACTCTGATCAGAGCCTTGGGACTGGGTGCAGCTGGGGTGCTGGTTCCTAGAAGATGCTGCTGAGCAACCAGACCACAGAGAGGAGAGCGCTGCTGGCAGGGGCGCCCTGGTTTCTGATAAAGGCTCCTCTGTTGAGGAAATCAAGGTTCCCGGTCTTCAAGGGTAACCACAGGGGGCAGAGGGGTCAAGAGGGTTTGGTGAGTCAGGATGGGACCTCCATCCTTGTTCCTGATGTGCAAAATGGAAGTAATGGTGCTTCTCTTGGGAGGAGGATGTGAGAATTGAATCCATACAACACCTTAGGGGACTGAGCACAGTAAATGCTCAGTAAAGCAAGTTTATTTATTTATTTGTTTTTCTCTTCAAGAATTTTGTGTTCGTGACAGTAAGAAAGGGTTGGCATTTAAACAACGAGGCACTAAAACTCCCAAGCCCTCATGCTTTCAGGAACCTGACAGGGAGGGCCCAGTGGAAGGAAAGACAGAGCAAGGGGACTGACACGCCAGGCAGTAGGGAGGGGTGGAGACTGCGGCATATCAGGTACCGCCTGCCTTCCAGAGAGAGCAGACACCATCCTCATGGCCACGCACTGCCACACGGGAATGCGCAGTCTATGTTGTCAGCTTTTTGGGGTTTCAAGGAAAAGTTAGAAACCCAGATTTTCTATAGGAACTGTTATGTTTTAAATATTGGCAATTAATTCAAATTTGAAAAATTAATAACACCAAGAGCATGAGAAGACTGAATGAAAAGTCACAGGCTGGGGGAAATATTTGCTAAAGACATGTCTGATTAAAAAAACTCTCATCATTCCACAATACCACAATTAAAAATGGAGAAAGAGCTGAACAGACACCTCACCAAAGATGATGGGCAGATGCAAATAAGCATAAGAAAAGATGCTCCCCATCCATGTCATCAGGGATTAAATGCAAATTAAACAACAACGAGACACTACTACGCCCTGGGTAGAATACCTGAAATCCAAAACACCGACAACACCAAATGCTGGAGCCACAGGCCCTCTCATTCACTGTTGCAAAATGGCACAGCCACTGTGGAGAACAAGTCTGAGAGTTCCTTACAAACCTGAACATGCTCTTACCATGCAATCCAGCAATTGCGCTCCTTGGCATTTCTCCCAATGAGGTCAAGACTTATCTCCCCACAAAATCCTGCACACAAATATTTATAGCAGCTTTATTCATAATCACCCAAACTTGGAAGCAGCCAAGATGCCCTTCAGTAGGTGAACAAACAAACTGGTCCGCCCAGACGATGGGATATTATTCACAAATGAGGTATCACGCCATGAAAAGACATGGTTATGCAAAAATGCCGAGGGAGTGGCTGGAAGGTTTTGTAGGATCCTGAGCAGAGACCAACCAGCTCCATCCCCCCAATTCCTTCTGCCACACGACTTCAGCCAGGCGGTCAAGGTCAACATCAACAGTCACAAGTCACGTTGATAGTAAGCACTCTGCATAGGGTGCAATGAAAATGGTACTTCACCTCCATGGTCCCTCTCCCCAAAACCCATAATTCTAGTATAATCATGAGAAAGATAGTAGACAAATTCTAACAGTGGAGCGTCCTAGAAAAAACCTGACCAGGAGTCATCACAACCATCAAGGTCATCGAAAACAAGGCCAGTCTGAGAAACTCACAGCCAAGAGAAATCTGAGGAAACGTGAGGACTAATGTTATGTGTGTGGTATCTGGATGGGATCCTAGAACAGAAAGGGACATTAGGTAGAAACTAAGGAAGTCTGAATAAACTATGTACTTTAGTTAATAAAATATAGGTGCTGGTTCATTCACTGGAACCCACGTACCACTCTAATGTAAGACGTTATAGGGGAACCTGCGGGTGGGAGGGGGTGGTGTAGAAGTCTCTGTACTATTTGCTCAGTTTTCCTAAAGCTGTTCCAAAAAACAAAGCTTATTAATGAAATAAAATAGATTAATTTAAAATAATCACACATGTGCAGTGAAGACTTCAAGTCTCGGTTTGCTTGCTGGTTTTAATGCAACTTTTGGCTGTGTGGCCTTGGGCAAGTTATTTTAACCCCTTTTAGCCCATTTCATCATTTTCAGTAGAGGGCTGAGAATGCTTTTCAACTCACTGGGTTGTCTGGAGAATAAAAGAATATGTTGTCCATGAAGTGCCTGGCACATGTGTGGCACTCATTAAATGATATTATTATACTAACTAGAGGCCTGGTGCACGGATTCGTGCACCGGTGGGGTCCCTTGGCCTGGCCTGCGCCCTCTCACAATCTGGGACCCCTCGAGGGATGTCGGACTACCAGTTTTGACTCGATCCCCACAGGCCAGGCTGAGGGATCCCACTGATGCACAAATCTGTGCACTGGGCCTCTAGTATGCATATAAGATCTTTGGTTACTCTCTTCCTGCCCTCCCCTTTCCCCTCTTCCTTCTGAGATTCATCCGTCTGGTCCATGTTTCCATGCCTGTGCATTGAGCATCTGCCCCCTTGTGGTCAGTGCACGTCATAGCTACCAGTCAAATGGTTGGACAGTCGCTTAGGCTTTTATATATATAGATAGACATCTATTCACATATACATGCACTGGAGTTATTGCCGGTGCATGTATATTATTCTATTACTAGAGGCCCGGTGCACAAAATTCATGCACAGGAGGGGGGATGTCCCTCAGCCCAGCCTGCACCCTCTCCAATCTGGGACCCTTACAGGGATTGGTCCTAAATGGTCAGTCGGACATCCCTCTCACAATGCAGGACTGCTGGCTCCCAACTGCTCGCCTGCCTGCCTTCCTGATGGCCCCTAACCGCTTCTGCCTGCCAGCCTGATCACCCCCTAACCACTCCCATGCCAGCCTGATTGATGCCTAACTGCTCCCCTGCCAGCCTGTTTGCCCCTAACTGCCCTCCCCTGCAGGCCTGGTCACTCCTAACTGCCCTCCCCTGCAGGCCTGGTCCCCCCCAACTGCCCTTCCCTGCAGGCCTGGTCCCCCCCCAACTGCCCTTCCCTGCAGGCCTGGTCGCCCCCAACTTCCCTCCTCTGCCGGCCTGGTCACCCCTAACTGCCCTCCCCTGCCAGCCTGGTCGCCCCCAACTTCCCTCCTCTGCCGGCCTGGTCACCCCTAACTGCCCTCCCCTGCAGGCTTGATCACCCCCAACTGCCCTCCCTTGCAGGCCTGGTCCCTCCCAACTGCCCTCCCCTGCTGGCCATCTTGTGGTGGCCATCTTGTATCCACATGGGGGCAGCCATCTTTGACCACATGGGGGCAGCCATCTTGTGTGTTGGAGTGACAGTCAATTTGCATATTACTCTTTTATTAGGTAGGATTTTTTAAAAGCAAAACTATCATTTAAAAATTGTCAGCCGGTTTGGTTGCTACCTGACACTCTTTTGTGTTCAAGTCAAAAGCACTTGAATTGTCTTCTTAATTATGTGGGTGTCAAACAGACACTCATTGTTGGGTTTGAGCTCGGGTTTGGGTGTGTGTGGGGTTATTTGTCTTTTTCAGAGCCTGGGGCTTTGGCTTTTCAGAGGACTCAATTTCCCCCACCTACATCCACTGTGCTCCAGGGTCACTGGGAGGGAGGCGAGCCAGTCTGCACACAGACCAAGAACTTCTGGAAGAAAGGGGATTGAGATCCCAACACTCATTTGCGGTCAGAGCTATGAGAAGGCCTGAGATGGGCGAGGGCCTTGACCAGCAGCTCCCCATCCAGAAAGGAGTCCCGGGCCTGAGAGCCAGGGGTGGGTGGGGTGGCCAGGGCACCAATTCTGGGCACAGACCCTCTGGTCCAGCCACTGGCGTCACCGCCTTCGGTGCCGAGTCCCACAGTGAAGCACATCACCAGAAGGGTGGGACTTCCTGTCCCCATCCCACGCTGAGAAATGCTGACCTGAGGGACCTGGGCTCCCGAAGTGAGCAATTCAAGCAAAACCGGACTCACTCCCGGTCCCCTGGGTGGTGGGTGGCAGGTCGTTCCCGCCGTGCTCGGTGGGGCGAGAGGGACTTTGCATCAGAGTCTTGGTCTCTCTGTTTCTGCAGAAACACCATGTGGTGCCAGCTGCAGCCAAAGCCATGGCCAGATCCCTTCATTTCCTCTTCTAGATGGTGTTACCTCCTGAACGGAGCAGGTCCTGGACCTCCTGATCGTCACAGAAAGGCCACGAGGGAGGAATGACTGTTTCTCAAAAGGCAGAAGGTGCCATAATTTGGCCGTTCAGAGGACGGCGACCTCATTTTGTGCCTTGAGTTGCAGAAGTGGTCGTATTGTTACCTGCACAAATGTCCATACACACGGACACATTGAAACACCTTTATAAATACCCACATATGTGTGCATATACACACACATGCTTACACACAGAGACACACATGCTCACATAGATGCAGACACATGCCGCTGATTGTCTTGACAAGACAAGTTCTTGCCTTTTTTGCACTCGGCTTTCCTCCCCAAGGCATGGATTCTTGGAAAGGGGCTGCAGCGAGGGGGTGGGGGGTGGGGGGTGGGGAAGGATCGGGGGAACGGCAGGCCATGTGGAGAGAAGCTAATTTGTTTCTGCAGTCGACAGATGGGGTGAGGACAAATTCCACAGTGGGTATTCAAACTCCTTTTTAAATTCAACAATATTTGCAAACTGATCTGAGCCCCCCAGAAGCAATCAGATAAAGCGTACAATCTGAGACCCAATTCCCATCTTTCTTAAAGGTGGGGCTGTTTAAAAATCTTTAACGCACGCCTTGCCTGGAGGGCAAATGTCCCCAAGTAAATGTTGGCCACGGTCTAATTATGGCCACTAAGAAAAAAATTAAAAGCACATCATAGTTGTACAGAGGGCTTATGGCCACAAATAGACATGAGACTTTTTGGATATTCATTTGGAAATGGCTAAGTATAAGGCTTATAAAAGAACAGTTATTGGTGGGGTGTTTTCTTTTTGTGTGTGTGTGTGTGTGTGTGTTTTCTTGGTCACTGTAAAAACAGTATATGTTTTTTTGTAGAAAACTTAGAAAGTGTAGAGTCAAAATTCCCCCACCCAGAGATAACTGGGTGTTATTTTAAAGAAATATTATAAATATTGTTAACATTTGAGTGCATATACACCCAATATATCTCTAGCTACATGTAGCTGTAGGTATAGCTATCTATGTACTTGCAAATGTTGTTTTATGACCTGCTTTCTCATTTGGCAATAGCTGCTAAGCATTTCCTCATGGTTTTTAATATCATTTCAAGTCGCCATATCTTCTAAGATTGGAGAATACTGAGGAAAGAAACACCAACCTGGCTGCCCCAACCCCCAACCTCGTCCAACCCCCTCCCCGCCCCCCACCCCCGAGAAGAGTGGGCTGCTGCCGTGAACTTGGATGTTCAGCCTCCTCAGAACATGTGTGCACATCTGGAGGAATGGTTACGAAGATTAATGTCATGCTCAGTGTCAGAACTCCCCCCGACATTTCCTCAGTTTATCCAAACAATTTAGAGGAGCCCTCTGGGGACCGGGAACCACACTCCGCAGTGCGAGGCCGACACTTAACCTTTTGAATTCCCTTGTCCCTGGAGACACGCGTGCAAGTTTTATTCTTTAATTGCTAAAACAATGAGGCCATGCACAAAACCAATACAGCCAGAGCTTGAAATCATTTAAGGCAAAAATTCAAAAAGAAAAAACACAAAAAAAGGGAGACCTGGACGTACTGGGGCTGATGGGAAGTCGACGTCCAACCAGGATTTGAACGCCAGTAGAACGCAGAAACGAAATGATAAAGGGATTAATGTTTTTGAAACCATTATGTGTGTTACACAGGCTCTTGAGCCAAATGAAGTACTTTCAGTGTGACTCAGAGAATATTCTGTTACCGTTCCCCCTACTGTCTGCGACTTAGTTTGCTTTCAAACCAGTTCCCTGCTATTTTAAAATTATTTCTCTTTATGGATCATGCAGGCCATGTAACTAATGTATCTGCCATATTGCTTTGGCTGCCAGGGGGCTCAGCAACTCAAATTACTGCATGGGTCTTGCATATCTGTATCATAATATTCCCTCTGGCTTTGATTCTCTCCGCTCCCCCCCACCCCCACCCCCCAATCCTGGCTTTTATCGACTTAGATTTTTGTCTTATTGCATGTATTTCTTGTAAAGCCACCTCAAGTCTTTCGTTAGATAGATTTGTAGATCAAAACAACGCGGATTTGTGGTTTAGTTTAAGAAGAAATGAACATTTCGGTTTGGTTTTCAAGCTCAGCAAATTAGTGTGATTAGCTCTGATTTGAGGTTTACAGTTCTATTACGTTAAAGTCCTTGGTATTTAATACATCAAAAGGCCCGAGAGCTGGCACTTAACCTCCCGCGTGTTAACACTGCACAGTGCATCGCGGGTCTGTTTCCAATGACGGGGGAGTGAAGGCTCTTTGAGATTCTGTCTTGGAGTCTCGCTCGCCCCTTGGGCACGGCGGGATGGGTGCGTGAGCGCCGACTGTCAACACGGAGGCGGTGAGGAGTTTGGAAAGGAAAGTGACTCCGCTCTTTCCAACATTTCCCTGTGTTTTTGCTTTTAAAGAGACGAAGGCCCAAGTCTTCTGTGTGCAGGAGGTTGCACGTCCTCCGTCGCTTCATGTCCCACTTCCTAAGAGAGCAATTCCGGCATCACCCACGGGGACACAGAGGGATCCCCATCCTGCACCTGTGCCCTGTGGGGGTCAGGATCCTTCCCAGCGGGGGATGGAGCGGGTATGGCCCAGAAGGGAACAGAGGCTCCCCAGGGACAAGGAAAACTCATAAACATGCCTGGCCAGCGTGACTCAGGAGGTCACGGTTCGATTCCCAGTCAGGGCACATGCCTGATTGTGGGCTCGATCCCCAGTGTGGGGGATGCAGGAAGCAGCCGATCAATGATGCTCTCTCCTCATTGATGTTTCTCTCTCTCTCTCTCTCCCTCTCCTTTCCTCTCTGACGTCAATAAAAATATATATATTTTAAAAGCCCGCACAAACATGGCCTGGATTCCAGAGTGTGGACCCTCCACACGGCCCGGGTAGATCCTCCAGGGATCCCCTCGATGCTGCCAAGGGCCACTAGTTTCTGTCGGTGTCTACACAGCAGATGCTCACGGTGGTAGAACCAGGCCCCCGGGCTCTGGGTGCTGCTGAGACGCACGCCCTTGATCTGACCTTGGCAAACTTGGTCACCTCCATGTCCTCACTTTCTCCCAGGCTCAGTGGAGGGGAGGAGACGGAGAGAGGGGAACCCATCCATCTCGGACCCCCTTTCCTTTTCCAAGACCTTGTTTGCCAGCTTCGTCATGTATTCGCTGCATGACATGACTTCACGTCTCCGAGCCTCAGTTTCCCCATCTGAGAGCGGAAATGCCACCTCTCCATACAGTAATGAGGCTTGCATTTCAGGGTCCCTCCCTTTGCCTAGGCTTCCTCTGAGGCCGGGAAGAGCCCGGCAATGTGCCCACATGTTCCGGTAAAACGTGAAAAGGAAGCTATTCTGGTCCCGGTGGTTGACTGCTGTCTCCCCCCCCCCCCCCCATGGCCCTCCCTGCCGCTGTTGCCAGGCGTGTTTGAGGTGGGCAGGAGTGTCAGGCTGCATTTTCTGTGTCGAGTGGAATACACTTATGTGGTTGCCTTCTTAGGGTAGAAATTGCTTCAAAAAACGCTCCCAGCTCCCCTCGAATATCCCTATCTCCCAAGATTAGGGGTCTCTGCACGAGGGTGCGGGCCAGACCCCCAAAGGTAGGCAGGTGGCGGAACAGAACAGAGTTTGACAGGTCCGGAGCCGGAAGCTGGTCTTCGGAAAATCCTCCCAGTCATCGGCCATGGGAACTTGTGAGCCGACGATGTGGGTCTTACAGATATCTCATTAAAATAGAAATTCTCGCCGAAACCGGTTTGGCTCAGTGGATAGAGCGCCGGCCTGCAGACTAAAAGGTCCCGGGTTCGATTCCGGTCAAGGGCATGTACCTTAGTTGCGGGCACATCCTCAGTGGGAGGTGTGCAGGAGGCAGCTGATCGATGTTTCTCTCTCATCGATGTTTCTAGCTCTCTATCCCTCTCCCTTCCTCTCTGTGAAATATCAATAAAATATATTTTAAAAAAAAAAAAAAAAATAGAAATTCTCCCTTCCCAGAAACGCGCCCAGTAATGCGGCCTAGACGATGATAAACTCCCTATCCTTGTCTCTTGCTTCAGTGGGAACTGTGTGAGGTGTCCTGTGTTAAATGTGTTTGTCCAGCACAAACCTCTAGAACTACAAGCAGCCGGGATAATGTGGTGGAAGTTTGCATGTTCTGCATTTCAACTCTCAGTAAAGAGATGCATTTGCCCAGCCACGCTAGAGGGAAGGCTGAGTTATATTTCTATTCTCTCCAGAGGAAAAAATATTACACCCTTTTCATGTGAAAAAAAAAAAAAAAAGGTGACCAAATATGCAGCCAAAAATGTAGGTGGGGCGGGGGGAGAATATTATAGAGGAGCGAGAGGTAGTGATTTAATTTAAAATGTTACGTACATTTCTAATGTTCATGCTCTTTGGGGCATCCGTCGGCTTTTAAAAACATGTGTGTGGTTGCTTTCCCTACACTAAATAAATATTCACTTTTGCACCTAATTTTTATTTGTGATTGTGTCAGCGTCAGTCCCTCTAAATCCGGGTTCTCTTCCGAAAATTGGCGTCGTTGCATGTACTTTGCAAGCAGATGGGAAAAGAGTTGCATAAATGGCTCCCCTGGCCCAGGACCGGGCTGCTCAAGCCAGCAGCTCGTCTTATGAGTATTATCCCTAGAGATCCTGCAGGGAAGTGTTGTTGTTGTTTGTTTTATCTGGTTTTGCTAGGAGCTTGGGAAAACCCATCAGGACTCACCGTGTTTGAACTAGACCAGTGGTCGGCAAACTCATTAGTCCACAGAGCCAAATAGCAACAGTACAACGATTGAAATTTCTTTTGAGAGCCACATTTTTTAAACTTAAACTTCTTCTAACGCCACTTCTTCAACATAGACTCACCCAGGCTGTGGTATTTTGTGGAAGAGCCACACTCAAGGGGCCAAAGAGCCCCATGTGGCTCGCGAGCCGCAGTTTGCCGACCACGGAACTAGACGAGCTCACTTTGTGTCGCTCTGAGAGCAGCACTTCTGCCTGGGAAACATCAAACCTCCACGCCTGGCCGCCCCAGACACCGAGGGTTTTGTGGCCAATCACCGGCCTGTGTTCTTTTCGGCAGCACCTCTTTCCCCACACCAGTCTGTGGTCCTCACAGCGTGGTCTGTGTTCCCGGGAATCTTCCTACTTAGCTATCGTGACTGATCCAAATGGCACCAACCATTGCTCTTCTGGAGTTTTTTGACCTGGAGACTGGAGAAAGCGAGGCTTAGTCCTTGGAAAATCTTGGACCCGTGTTCCTGAGATTTGCCGGTGACTCTGTTCCCAGGCATAACCTGTCTGAGAATAAAGTCAGAAAGTAGAAAGAAAAAGAGAGAGGTGTGCCAGGCGGAGAAGCAAGAGCTGGACTCCCTGATGCTCGGACGCACTCCTACCATCCCACAGTGACGTTGCTCACCTGACCAGCCTCCATTGCTTTCCAAGTGAGTTTGAGCTGGGTTTCAGACAGGGCTCATGTCAACCTGGGAGTAAGGTGAGTGGAAATAGGCCAGGCCTTTCAAATATTAAAACTCAGCCTTGCCCTGGCTGGGTGACTCAGTTAGTCAGAGCATTGTCCCATAACAAAAAGATTGTGGGTTCGATTCCTGGGCAGGGCACATACCCAGGTTGTGGATTTGATCCCCAGTTGGGGCACATTTGGGAGACAAGGGATCCATGTTTCTTTTACATCTCTCTCTCTCTCTCAAGTCAATAAAAACATGTCCTCAGGTAAGGATTAAAAATAATAATAATAAAACTTAGCCTTGAATCATCTCTATCCAATTACATCAAAGTGAACATTTGTGATAATTGCTTGCCGGAAGCTAAAAAAAATTCTCTCCGGGGGAAAATAACATCCTCTGGAGCCTTTGCAATTTTTTTTTAATACAAAATTTCCTGTAGTCAATCAAAATTCATCAGGCATACCAAGAATAGGACCATGAGAAAAAAATATATAATAGAAACAGATCCCCAGGCAACCCAGATATTAGAATTACCAGACATGGTCTTTAAAAATTCATATTAATGTATGCAAGAAAATAAATGACAAGGTGAACATTTTTATCAGAGAACTAGAATCCTTAAAAAAAAAAAAAAAAGAATCAAGTATAAATTCTAGAAATGAAAAATATAACGATTGAAATTGAGAATGCAGGTGACGGCTTTCGGAGCAGATGAGACACAGCTTAAAAAACGTTTCGTGACCTGAAAGACGGGTTCATGGAAAGTATCTTATTGAAGCATGAAAGTTGAAAGAACAAAAATACAGCAAAGAATATAAAACACATATAAACACTGTAACATATGCAAAATCAAAATATTTGACAGCAGTAACATAAATTCAAAAGGATAAAATTAAATGTCATTTTATTGAAATAAATTAACATTAAAGTATTTTAACTTTATTGTTCATAAATGGTAAGAGTATTGACTTACGTTAGACTTTAAATAAGTCAAGGACACCTATTGTAATTAATTAAAAAACTCCTAAAAGGATAGCATAAAAATGTAAACTAACAAAATAAGAGAGCATGAAATTTAAATAATAATACAAGAGTAATTGAGAAAAAAAAATAATAGGGTTAAGAGAGAAGACTATAGAACAGATGGGGCAAATGAACAGCAGATAATACTATGGTATATCTAAACCCAAATTTATGGGTAATTACATTAAATGTGAATGAACTAAATATTTCAATTAAAAGACTACAGTTTCCAAGCTAGGGTTAAAAATAAAGCGACCGTATCCTGCTTACTAGTCTAAGAGACGTGTCTTCACTATAAGGACCCAGAGAGGTTGATGGAATAAGAGGATGGAAAAAGGCAGGCCGTGCAAGTGTAGCTAAGCTATGTCATCAGCAAAGGTGACTTTAAGGCGGGAACCATTACAGAGATTCTTTATCGTGACGATAAAATGCATCCTTCCACCGGGACACAACACTTGCAAATGTGCATGCATCTAGCAGCAAAGCTTCAAAAACGAAGCAACACCTGATAAAAACCAAAAGGAGAAAGAGACAAGTCTGAAACCAGATGTGGTGGGAGATCTTAACACAGGTAGAGAAGAGCTGAATAACATGATTAACAAATGTGGCCCTTCTGACACCTACAGAACTCTGCACCCAACCCCTGCAGGGAACATCTCAGCTTCCCGGCCCAGGTTCTCGGCGCTGATTTCCTTGGTTGGTTTGATTCTGTTTTGCTGTTTATACTTCCCCTAGTTGCCTCTGATCTTTTTGAAAGGAGAAAGAGAATTGGTAAAGAAATGAAAAACAGCCCGGCTGGCATAGCTCAGTGAACCAGGAGGTCACGGTTCGATTCCCGGTCAGGGCACATGCCAGGGTTGCGGGCTCAATCCCCAGTGTGGGGCGTGCAGGAGGCAGCCAATCAATGATTCTCTCTCATCATTGATGTTTCTCTCTCTCTCTCCCTCTCCCTTCCTCTCTGAAGTCAATAAAAATGTATTTTTAAAAAAGAAATGAAGAACAAACAGATAAACGGAAGGAGGGGGTGTGCGTTTGGGAGACAGGAAACCTGGGTTACTTTCTGGCCCTGTCATCCCTGGCTGTGTAAACTCGAACTCGGGTCCCTATCAGAAATCACAGAAAACAATAGCAGCTTTACAGGGTCCTGGTGAGATGCCTATAAAATCGTGTGTGTGCAGTGCTGGCCCAGAACACGCATGCTATCCATGGTAGCCGTCACTCCTGTTATTTTTATTATCGTTACGTTTGCAGAGAGCAGGTCTTTTCAGTGAGGAGACGCCGGGCCTGAAGCAGTCTGCTGAGCCGGGACAGAAAGGAAAATGGATGGAGCTGGCATATTCTCAGGCTTGGCTCCGTGAAACGCTGCGAAAACAGGCTGCACGTGCCCCTGGGTGGGGCAGGGAGGCAGCCGAGGCAGTACCCCAGGGGGTCATGGAGGGGGCAGGGGTCGGCGGGACAGAGCTCACCACAGAGCCACTGGGGACGAGCTTCCCTGCTAACAAGACCCTTGCAGGATGTCCTTAACTACGTCTTTCTGGACGGAGACCAGAGATCTGCCTTTCTCTGAATCACACCAGGGAAGCTTCAGTTCGTCCCCCGGGCTGGGTCAGGGTGGGGTCCTGATTGGCTTGCTAACAGGAAGAACTGTCACGTCCTGAGGGTCTATGAGGTATGGGGGCCCGCGCTAGCATTTCACCTCCGCTCCCTCTGGAGTCTCAGTCTGCTGGGTAGAAACGGAGGCTCGGAGAGGCTAGGCTGAGAGTCGGACACATCACAGTTCTGTCATGGTCACACAGTTGAGCCGTGACAGAACTGAGATGTGTCTGACTCTCAGGCAATTTTGCTACTCTTCTCACTCATATCCTATGTATCACACTATCATTCCTGCACAAGACAGGAGTCTGTTATACCCTTATAAAAAGCATATCTGCCCTAACCGGTTTGGCTCAGTGGATAGAGCATCGGCCTGCGGACTGAAGGGTCCCAGGTTCGATTCCGGTCAAGGGCATGTACCTTGGTTGCGGGCACATCTCCAGTAGGAGGTGTGCAAGAGGCAGCTGATCGATGTTTCTCTCTCATCGATGTTTCTAACTCTCTATCCCTCTCCCTTCCTCTCTGTAAAAAAATCAATAAAATATATTTAAAAAAAAAAAAAAAAAGCATATCACATCCAACTCTTTGCTTGGAAAACTTCTATTTATCCTTCAAAACCCTAGTCAAGGGAGGGGGACCTTTTTTCTGCTAAGGGCCATACAAAATTATCAACTTAAAAACTAGCCTGCTGTATTTGGCCAAACATTTAATTAACTCCCCCCTAATGCCTTGGCAGGGCCAGACCAAATGATTTCTCGGGCCTTACACGGCCCACGGGCCAGACGTTCCCCACCCCTGCCCCCGGTCAAAGAGAAGCCTCTATGAAGTCTCCTAGGGCTCCATCATCTCTTCATGATGTCAGTCACCTCTGCCCAGAACCTCCTTCTATTATCACCTTTTTCATGTCTAGAATCAGCAAATGATGCATCTGTCTCCGTCAGCCGGCTGGAGGTTTCTCGTTTGTCTTATTGTAGCTGGATCTGCAGCCCGAGCCTTGCGCTGAGCCCAGAATGGTGATGCCATAAATAAGCAACTGAACGAGGGAAGGAAAAAAAGAAGAAATTAATTTCGTTCAGCAAAGATTTATCAAGTCCCTACCGTGTACCACTTGTAGCTGGATGGGAGGAACAAAGCAATGCACCAAAGTCCCAGGTCTCCTGCCGCTAACACGCCAGGGAGAAGCAGGTGATGGTGACGTGCACAGGTGAAGAAACAAAAGAACTGCTGTTTGTGAACGTGCCACCCTGGGGTCCAGGCACTGCTCAGAGGGTTAAAGATTCCATTTTAGGGGGAGGGCTGAATTAGCAAGAGGACTATTTCGGTATTACTTGGGCATTGCAGTTAGCGAGTAGGTGAAACTCTTTTATGTCCCTTATTCTTCTGTGCCCTTCCAGCGGTCCTCAAACTACAGCCTGAGGGCCACATGCGGCCCGCCGAGGACATTTATCTGGCCCACCGGGTGCCGCTGCCTGTCGTGCTTAGCAGCCGACTCAACCTGGGCCCACAGTGCGCATAGGAATTTGTTCATAGTTTTTTTTTTAAACTATAGTCCGGCCCTCCAACGGTCTGAGGGACAGTGAACTGGCCCCCTGTTTAAAAAGTTTGAGGACCCCTGCCTTAAACTTTAATTGCACTACAATCAAAATAAGCACAATCCTATTGGAGAAGCAGGTAGTGCAGAGTTAGCAGGACAGGGATGGCAGTCATGTGGCACTTATACCTCTACTTACTATGGCCGGTCCTGGAGCAGACATTGCTAATCGATCATGACATTCAGTCCCGCCGAGCGTGCGCTCCAGGCAGCCACAACCAATCAACCCACCCTGGCATGCGAGTTGGAAGCTCTGTGCACTCCTGGCCTGGGGCATTTCATCTCCGTTCTGGCTGAGGGAGCGTAGTGCTGTGGCAACAGCTTTGGGGGAAACCAAATCCCTGAACCGATCTTGGCAGTGGCGCTTAAAAAAGAGAAGACGGAGAAGAAGAATTGCTTTTCAAATATTTGGTTTCCAAACATATTTATTTGCAACTCCAAGTCTACTGACCATATGCATTACATCTGTTCTGGATTGGGACTCAAAGAAGGTTTATGATTTATTAGCTTTAAAAAATACATCTCCAGGTACCTCCACACAAAGATGCCAGAGAAAGATGCCTGGGTCTCACAGAGCACTCTTCCCCCTCTCAGAAGGAGTCGGGGTCTGAGGACGCCTCGCCATAGACAGATCCCGCTGCCTGATTCGAAAAAAAAAAGGGGGGGAGAAAGCTCTGATTGGAGCTTGCAGTCCCTTCCCGTGAATTACACACCCCGGCTGATTTCACGCCACCCGCCCGCTGAGGGTTCGCAGCTCGGCCGGTGGAGGTGGGGCTCTCCCGAGGCTGCTCAGGCTCAATGAATGTGCCAGGTCCTCCTGGGTGGCCCCTTCTCTGCGGATTCCTGAGTCCACGGCCTTCCCCCGTCAGCCCTTGAACTTTGTCTAGGGGGCCCTCTGGCCTTTGCCCATACTGCTCTGCCTCCTACTGTGAGGGGAAGAGGAAGGGAGCCAGCTATTACTGAGTCCCTCCCAACTCAGAGAAGCATCTGGCTCTCTCTCGTTCTCAGTTTCCTTTTCTGTAAAATGGGACTGAAATCAAACGTGTCTCTCTGGTTGCCACAATGATTCGATCACCTGATTCAGGTCAGTCCTGTGGCTCATTGGGACGGCTCCATAAATGATGGGTGTGCCAGCGACAGGCCTGCGACTGGGTGGCATGTTTGATTGTTCACAGGAAGCCAATAAACTGTCTCTCACACATTGGGGTGCATCAGAATCGTCCCCAGGACCTTGTCGGTCCCACCCGCAGAGTGGGGCTCTGATCATCTGAGATGGGGCCTGAGAATTTGCCTTTTGAACCAGCGACCGAGATGGAATGGACTGGAGGTGTGTTGACCACCCCTGGAGAGAATCCCACCCCAGTTTTGCAGAAACCCGAGAGGCATACTAACCTGCACAGGCCACAGAACCAGTAAGGAGCAGAGCTAGGATGTGAACCAGGCCCATCTGATTCCAAAGCCTTGGCATGAGGTCACATTTGGGGGTTTCCATCAGTGGGAAGCTCTTGCCTCCCAGTCTTCCCGCAGCCCATCTCCCCTTTGCCACCCCATCTCTTCCCACGGTGATTTCTGCACAGAGACTATGGTGACTGGAGAATATGCTGACCATGGCCGTCACTCACCGGCTGCATGACCTTGAGCAGCTGCTCAGACTCCCTCCACTTGCCACCCACCCTTCTCTGTCCTCTCTGGAGCCCTGGGAGGCTGCCTGATGGACTGCCTCAGTGGTTCCCTTGGCCCCTGGCTTCCTGCTGGATCCGGTCAACAGGGGGCGATAGCAGGAGATTGGAGGGCAGGAGAGGGAACAGGCCCGAGTATTTCCCCCCAGCTTCCTTCCAGCAAGGCAGCCACGGCTGCAATTGGGTGGCCCCTCGTCCAACGAGAGGTTCTGGAAACCACACCTGCTGCCCCTCAAGCCTCGGGATCTCAACAGCTCCCCACTGCTGCGGAGGACGGCAGTACCCCGGTTGGTTCCCCCTAACCTCACACCTTGTAAATAGCCCCTTTAGGAATGCCTCCTCCATTGCCCCCTCTGAATGGCCTCTGTTACCTGGGCCCTGAATGCCACACTCAGCTTCTTCATCTGCAGCGTGAGTAGAAACCTGAGAACTCCATCCACATTTGTCCGTCTGGCCCACAGGCCAAATCTGGTCCCCTGACTGTGTTTGTAAATAAAGTTTTATTGGAACACAGCCATGTCCATTTTTTTACACAAGGTCTGTGGATGCTTTCACACTACAGTGGCAGTGCTGAGTCGTTGTGACAGAGACTGGATGGCCCTCACGCTTAAAATTTGGACTGTGTGGCCCATTACAGAAAGTTTGCTAAACCCAGAGCTCCATCGTAGGAGACAGTAGGCGCAAGCCCGCAGCCCCGTGCCTGGCCCATGGGAAACTGTCGGGGGCTGGCTCTTCCTGCTGGGGTGCGGTGGCAGTGATGCAGGGTGCCTGAGCCAGAACATGTGCGAGCTGTAGCCGGCGGGGCGGCTACCATCTGCTTTATAGGATGCTGGTCACAAACCCTTCTTAGAAGCAAGACCTCCTGGTGGATCGCCACTTCCTGGGCCGGAGCCTGCTCTCCCTGTCATTCCTCTCAGCACCTCCGCTCGGGGCTGCCAGGGGAGCCCGCATCTATAACTGTTTGCTGTGGGATGAATGAATTCAATTAGCCACCCATCCATTGGGTGGAACTTTGCAGAGAACCAGCATTTATGCAAATCAGTCCTTCTGGGACATGGCAGCTGTCACCAAGTCTTAGTGGCTTTTCCTGTGACATTGACTTCCCAAACCCACTGCCTCTTCTGTGTCCCTACAGCTGCCACCACCCATGTCCTGGGCGGTCTTCCTACCCTCAGGCTCACCCCCTTCCAGCCACCTCCGCACAGCTTCCCAGATCACTAGGACATCCATCTGGTCAGGCGCTCCCTGTTCTGGAAACCTGTTTGTGGCTCCCCACCGCCTGCAGGATCATCTCCAGCCTTCCTCAGATCTCACAGCTCAGCATTCCAAGGCCTCCCCACTTCACACACACACACACACACACACACACACACACACACACACACACATACTCACATGTTCCCCATGCCCCTCACCGCTCACGTCTCCCTCACTTCTCCGCCACATTATGCTCCAGCACCCACAGTCTTTCCAGGCCCCCAACAGACTTCGATCTCCCCCACCTCCTCCCTGGAGTGCCCATTGGCGCCTCTGCACACGCTGACACCTGCTTGCTATTCTGGGCAGATCTTGGACTTGACCTGCCCCGGGGAGCCCAAGGGCTCTCCTCCAAGCTGAGCTGGCATTTCCTCGTGGCTCCCCAGTACCTCGTGCTGGTCTCTTTGGAAAGTCGGAATCGCCTGATTGCCTCCTGCCCTCCTCGGCTGGGCTATACATTCCGAGGGAGCGGCCAGGCCAGATAGAAAACAGGTACAACCCGCGGGAGCCGTCTCCCTCCATCAGCCCAGCCCCCTTCTCCCTCTTCGGCCTGTTGTATCCTTCCGAGTGTATATACTCTGGTCCCCAAACCATGAAAAGCTACGGGATTCTTCCTTTTGGGGTGGGGGAGGCACCTACTTTATGCCTAAATACTTTAAAATATTCTTGGAAAGCCCCACACAATGGCTAGATGGAAGGCCATGTTGTGTAAACAATACATTGGAACATATTTTTCCAAAAAGAAGCAGCCACTCACTGGGATCCCAGACAATCCGGGTGTCGCCTCTGCGTGTCCGGCCCTCGTGTTGATGGGGCTGATGGGGGGGAGGGGGGGGGCCTGGGACTCTAGCTTTGTCCTGAGGATGAGATGACAGCTCAGCCCTCGGCGAGTTTTGCTTTTCTTTCTCAATGAAAGGCCATGACAACCGCGGCAGAGGTGCAAACAGACATGACAGGGGCCTGGAGGATCGTCTGGCCCCTCCATGAGGAAGAAACCAAGTGAGGGAAGGGGCTGTGGGAGGTGGGGTTCCCCAGACAGGGCCAGGGTCTGAGGCGAGAGGGGGCCGGCTGCTCACTTCCAGCCTTTGGTACAAGGGCCTTTCACAAGAAACCCGGAATACGGTTTTTTATGACATCCCCTGGGTTCTTTAATGCGGGAATTCAAACTCTGGAACCTGAAGGTCAGACTGTCCCCCTTTGAGGCTGCCCCAGCCTGCTCAGCCTGCTCCACAGTCTCTGGTCTTCTCTGGAACAGGTTCTTCACACGGTTTCCGTTTTAGTCCCCTAACCATCCACGAGACCTACTATTATTTTTTTTGGCAGGCTCATTTCACAGATGAGGAAACTGAGGCTCAAAACCGCATGCCCCGAGCCCCCTGGTCAGCGGTGGATCATGATTCAAACGCAGCTCTGTCTGGTTCCCTGGCCCCAGTCCAGCCAGCTTCTGGGGCCCCTCCTGGGGGCCAAGGCTGGGGCAGGGCCCGCATTGGGGGTCCAGGCACGGAGAGGGGACTGGTGCTCTGCGGAGCTCAGCTCCCCGCCAGCAGCCAGGCCGAGGTCCCCTTTGTGCGAGCTCAGCATCTGGTTGTCAAACGCAGGCTGGCTCGGGTCCACCATCTGGCTCCACTTGGGCCCGTTAAACACTGCAGACGCAGCCGGTGGGGCAGGCAGGCCCCGGGAGGAGCTTCAAGGTCTGAAAACGGAGCGTGTCTACCTGACGTCCACCAAGGCAGGTTCAAGATCAAAGGGGACGGGCGGGACCTCACCTCCCTTTGTCCATCTGTCCCTCCTGACCCCCTCGCCCCTCCCCCTGCTCTCCCCTCTCTCTGCGAGTCCCTCTCCCTCACAGTGCCTCTTTCTGCACAAAATGAACAAATAAAGGGATGTCACCAAGCACCAACCACTTTGTTCCAATAGGCCTTCTTCTCCTGGGAGAGAGATATGCAAATTTCTAAAATAGACGCTCTGACATATGCATGACTTGGCATCCTATAGCGGCTTAAGCATTTTTCCAAACACAGCTAAGCTGGTGTTAGAAGGCTAATGCATCCAGCTAGAAGGAGCTTTCGTCTGCAAGTCACTAAAATGCTCCACTGTTTCTTCCCCTCCCTCACTTTATTTCTCTGCAGCCCTCTCCTCCCCTCCTCCTCCTCCTCACACACACACACACACACACACACACACACACACACACTCACACACACACACACCCACTCACACACACACATGCACTCACACACATACACACACGCACCCACTCACAACCCACTCACATTTACATACTTGCACACACACACACAAACACACACACACATTTCGTTATTGCCATTTCTTTGGAGAAAAGAAAATTCTGTACCTTAAAGCCTTGGTGAGGTTACCCTAACAGTGGTCGGCAAACCCATTAGTCAACAGAGCAGCAAACTGCGGCTCGGGAGCCGCAGTTTGCCGACCACTGCCCTAGCAGGTCCTCAGGAGAAGGAACGTGGCCTTCGGTGCGTGCCTTCTGCATTCCAGGTGGCTTTTCTACCTTGGCCCTGCGCCTCACAGCAGCCTGGCCAGGAAGCTAGTCATCCCTCCTGCAGGTACAGAGCCTGCTGGTCAGTGAGAAGTGACTCGCCCAAAGTCATAAAATCAGTCTAGTTTCGAAACTCCAAGTGCTAAAGCACTCCCCATGGCGGTCCAGGGAAATCTGTAGTAATTCGCAAGCCCCAGGTAGAAGCTCACAAAGACCCCCTTTGACAAGTGCAGGAAGCATTGCACCCCAAATTATTTCCCCCCTCAAAGAATGGCAGGCGGAGAGATTTTATCCAAGCCTTTATACCACACACACTGTTTCCCCTCCTCCTCGCACAGCCCGTTGATGTTGGGAGAAAGAGGTAGCTCCTGTGTCCATTTTGCAGACAGGTAAACTGAGCCTTGGCAAGGTAAAGGGACTTGGTTCGCGGAAGGGTAGCTTTTCAAGATTCCAGGGAGAGACGCAGGCAGAGCCAGTTTTCTGGAGGGATGCTACAGATCCCTTTCAAAGTCCAACCTTGTTTTGTCAGTTACCTGCTTCATTCATCTGACCTTTGGCCTTAGTTTCCACATCCATCAAATGATGATACTTGTCTCCGGATTTAATACCAGGCGACGTGGGGTCCCAGTGTGCCATGTCTGAGATTGTTAGGGGGAGCCATGAGGTAATAGATGCAAAAAAGGCTTTGTAGCATGTACGAGAAAAGAGATTCTTTTTCAGGCCCAGTTCCTGCTTTCGGAACCTGCCCTGTGGAAGGGGGATAGCAATGCCTGGACCCCACACTGTTACTGCCCCTCCCAGCCCGTGGCAGACATCACAGATCAATGACGGCACTTCATGCAGGCACCGCCAGTTGATTGGTGTTGCAATGAGAGGTACAGTCTGTTTGCCATTGGCTACAGAAGGACAAACAAGCTTGCCAGCCCCAGACAGCACTGTGAAGTGCCTTCCTGACCGCACAAGTAGAACCCCAGCCTCTGCTTGGCGAGCGCGGACTGCGGGCCCAGTCCTTGCCCCGTGTCATTTCTTCGGATCCCCACGACAGCCCAGCAAGTCGGAGACGATCATTTCCATTTCACAGGCAAGTCTCCGAGGCGGCCGGGCTCCTTACCCCAGTTCACCCAGTTTGTAATTCTCGGAGCCCCTGTTTCAATCTTTTTTTTTTTTTTTAATTTTTTTTCTTTTTTTTTTTTAGTATACTTTATTGATATTTTACAGAGAGGAAGGGAGAGGGATAGAGAGCCAGAAACATCGATGAGAGAGAAACACCGATCAGCTGCCTCCTGCACACCTCCCTCCAGGGATGTGCCCGCAACTGATGTACATGCCCTTGACCGGAATCGAACCCGGGACCCTTGGGTCCGCAGGCTGACGCTCTATCCACTGAGCCAAACCGGTTTCGGCCCCTGTTTCAATCTTGATCCGCCTGTCTGTCTGCCAAGGGCACATCTTGCCACTGTTCCACATTACCTCCCCCAGACAGGAGCCCAGCCGGTCAGGTGAGGCTCAGAGACACCGCAGGGCCATCCAGAGGGTCCTGGGGGGACCCAAACCCCCTTTCCAGCAGAGGTTCCCATTCCTGCTGGAAGCACAGGCCTGCTGGGATAGGGCTGTCTCCCGGCGGGGGGATAGGGGGGCGCACACACTGTTTTGATATTGAACGTGTGCCCGCGGGCCCGGGGGCGGACCAGCCTTCCACATCTCTCAGGAACAGAACTCACGGCGTCCGCTCCATCTTGGCCTGGGCTGTGGGCACAGCCCCAGGAGGCCCTGGCTCTGCTGATTCTCTCATCAGCCTAATGGGAGGACAATCATCGGAGTCAGGATACAAATTCAGCTCCAGACACTTTTTGGGGAACCCGGAGGCTTGTGACTTATGGCCTCGTGTTAAAGAGGAGCAGATTGTTGACACCAACTCCGGCGGGTTCTCGTTTTCCTCGAGGAACCAAGGGGTAGGCGCCGTTCATGGGGGCGATACGGTCATGGCCGAGGTCCAAAGTGGCTAGAAAAATCCAGCAGCGTGGTCCGAGGCTGGCCTGTCTCTAATGAACCTTCCTGCTTGTCTACTTAACTGTCTCGATCGGAGACTCATTTAAACAGCACGAAAGAGAAAAGGCGAGCCCAGGGCCAAGGAGGGACAGCGTGCTCTCTGTCCAGGTTAACAGGATGCTGTCGGAATGCGTGGCAGCCACCGGGCGGGAGACTGGCCACTAAGCCTTTCAGAAGCATCAGAAAACGCTAATATGCGCGAAACTGACCACGCACAGGCTCTTGGTAGTGAGGTCAGGTGATCAGGGCTGGAATCCCAGCTCCGCCGTGTACTGTGGGTGACCCCCAACAGGTCACCTGACCCCTGAAACCTTCCGTTTCTCCCTGAGAGAGTCGGTGGGGAGAGGTCAGGTGGCCCTGACGACGGTCATAGCAAACGTGTCCGAGCGCTTGTTGCGTGCGGGGCATTGCCATCCCTCATGTAACGCTCAGGATCGCACTAGAAAGTAAGTACTATCATCGCCTTGCGTCTTCTAGACGAGGAAACAGGCACAGAAGAGTCTGTGGGTGACAGAGTAGCGCGCGAGGTAACAGAGGTGGACTGTGGGAGCTGGGACCTGAAACCAGGGACCCTGCCCGTGCGCTCACCACTGCTCTCCCCTGCCTGGGCCGAGACGGGCACAGCGGGAAGCCCTCCACCGTGGTGGGGTCGGGTCCAGTTATTTTTCTTTGTCTGACAGCGTGGCTTCCTGATGGCTTGTGCACATTTTTCTACCCGATATAAATAGCTTTCTTCTTTCTCTCCCCCGCCCCCTCCCCCTGCAAATATCAGTCAATACTTGCGAGAAAATAACTCTGTCTGGTTCGTGGTGACAAGGTCAGGGCTCCCTTGGAGAACTCTCGCGGTGCCGACTCCATCCTGGGCTGAGAAATCGCGGCATTTACTTTAAGCCGAAACATTCTTATATTTAAAGCTTGTCATCAGGCTGAAGTTTGTTTATTGCATTCCATAATTATGATGAATATATTTTAAATAGAAAGAGATTTGAAATGTGGGACAGCTGCAAAAAATATGGTGCCAATCACCGAGAATCAACCCACATCTGGAGTTAGAACTTGGGTGGGAACGGCTTGTTTTGCATTTTTATGACCAGATGCATCCAGATTAGATGTACCTTATAAACTTCACCCAGACAACTGTCAGGGGCAATCAGCCTTAATTGAATGCGACATTCTCTGCACCAGTGTGCCCTGAGCCCAGGCCAAGAATCCCCCCTGGATCCCGGGCCCTGAGTGAGCTGTTAGCCGTGCGCACAGGATCTGTCAAGCACAGGCCAAATTAAATACTGGACTTCGTTCCACGATGGCGTCCAATTAGAGCAGAGTGAAGTCTGGAGGGCTTCGAAGGCCCCCCCCCCCCACCACTCAGCCTTGGCCCTGTCACTTGGAGACACAATCAGTGGAAAAAGGGGAGCCAGGGCCTGCCGATGCCAGATCTGCTCCGAGCTGTGCCCTGGCCACTGAGCACCCTCCGTGTGCCAGGGTCACGCTGGGCACTTCACATACACCCTCCTTCACACCCATTGCCAACAGCCCCTCGAGATGGGCGTGACTGTCCACTAAACAGGTCAGAAAACTGAGCCTCGGAGAGATGGATGGAGGGTCTGGCCCGAGTTTGCAGGCTGAGAGAGCGTGGATATTCATTTGCAATGGTGCTTCTCAAACTCCCCTCGGGCCATTCGGACTCAGGGGAGGGCATTTTCAGGGTTGCAGTGACCAGCATTAATGCCAGCGGCCCAGCAATGCTAACCCTCCTGACATGCAAGGAATAGAGTTGAGGATCAGAGAACGGTTCTCTCAGTGTGCCCACAGCACCCCCCACCTACCAGCCCTGGATCTGACCTCACAAGGTGGACACCCCCAATTAGGAAGTATGTGATTTGGTGGCCAATCCACAGGCTTTGAGGATATTTTCTTATTCTAGACTTCCAAGACATCACATGTTAGCGCAGAACTAACGCACGAGTACCACAGGTCACGATGGAGAAGGGGAGGGAGCACAGGAGGGGAGGGAGGGAGGGTTCTATCAGTTCTTAGGAAATACCCAATAAATGTGAGCCCCCGTAATTACTACCAAGCTCATCGTATGACTTCTAAGGCTCGCAGATAGAGGCAGGATTCTGCTGCGGGTATGTGTGAACAGTAAAATCATCATCATCCATATTTCTACTTCCCAAGCTGCAACCAAGGCGGCCTCATAAAAGAGCAATCAATCATAATAAGAATAATAAATATCTCTGGTGTCCAGGCTCCTATGCCTCGAGCTTGGCATATTTCATCTCAAATTCCTACAGCAATCTAGTGATGTAAGGGCTAGTCCTCTGACCCTTTCCGCGATGAGAACGCTGAGGTCCAGAGAGGGTAAGTGACAGCCCAAAGTCACACAGCGAGGAGAAGGCAGAGCCAAACTTTGAGGCCGATTCCATACACGGACGCTGAAGTCCAAGAAAATCAGAGGTAGCTCTGGTGACAAAAAGCAAACCAAAGGTGTTGGTTTTTCCTAAAAGTGCCTCTTGAACTGGTTTGAACCAGATTCCAAAATGAACGTTTACTTAACTATTAAACCAGAGAAGGACTGGAACATCAACATCTTGGCAAGAACATGCATAAATGGAAGTCTCTCTCCACCAGCACGCCTGGTTTTAACAAGTACCATCATTTGTATCTAGTTCTGGGTAACAAAGAGATTTCCACAAGTCAGAGGCCTGGGATTAAAGGACGTTGCTGATCTGGTTACAACAAATTCTATTAAGTAAAAAATTCTGTCTGACAGAGGTTTTCATCAGTCCCTCTCCCTACTGGAGACACTCTCCTGAAAGAGAGGCTGGCCTGGGATTTGTTTTTTTGCGAAACAGAAATGAAATTAGCAAACAGTGTACAGAAAGCTTTCCTGCGCTGTTACAAACTGCGATGCTGACAGGGGCCAGCTCAGGGAGGGGAATGAATGAAGTCGGGAGCGTGCAATGTGATAGGGAGGGGTGAGGACTGCGGCTAACTGAGGAGGCTGGGCCGGGCCAGCTGCGAGTCTGCTCCAGCCCATTATTTCCTGGTGGCATTGGGTTGGCAGATTTTTTGACTTTTCAAGAGACTCTGTGATTGTCATATAAAGTCTCCTGGTAGTGGAAGGTTAGTGACAAATTCCAATTTAAAAAAAAAAATTATGTGGGACAAACCAAAAATGTCCGTGTCCTGAATCAGCCGATGAGCTGTAGAGCCTCTGACGCTCCTTGACCCTCATCACAGCCCTGGGCAGTGGGCACCATGATGATCCTCATGGAGCAGTGGGAGGAACAGGTTCAGAGAGGGCAACCATCACGTACAAAGCCACACAGCGGGTGCTCCTTGTAACTCGGAGCCTGGTGTGGAGGGCAAAGCCTTTGACAAATATTGCAAAAACCTGTGCTGGTATTTGTTCTTCAAAAAGCCGTGCCTCTTCCCACTTCTCCTCTGTCTGCTTCAACTCTCCCTCCGGCCTTTCTCTTACAAGGGCAGCTGTCACTGGACTTAAGGCCCACCCGGATAACCCAGGACAACTCATCGCAACAGTCACATTCATAGGTTCCCAGGGTTACACCATGGACCTATCATTTTGGGGGCCATCATTCAACCCACCTCATATCTCTGCTCCATTTCTCCTGCTTTTTAAAGTTGAATCTGTATTTAAAAATAGGAACCCCAATCCTCCTCACAGTGGTGGCACCCCCATATCAAGGAGCCCTCTGGAAAGGTGGGATCCCCAGGAGAGGGGAACCCCTGACTAGTCGGTGGCCCTTCTGCACCACTGACTGTCTCAAATGAACGGTGGTGTAAATGGTGGTGCCTTCTGTGCGTCCCTCGGAAAACCCTCTCCCAGGATCCACTTGCTCGTGTCTCTCGGTAGCAGATGTCACCAGCCCAAAGACAGGCATCTGCCCAGCTCACACGTTTTAAACTGCATGCATACGGCATTGGTCAGATAGGAAAGCGCTTCTCCCTCAAGGGACAGTAGAAGAGCCCTCTTTTGCCGGGAGAGGACTTTTCCCAGTTAGGGCCTCTCCTGCCGCTCGCTTTCAGGAGGGAGAGCAGTTGGACTGGAGGCCAGTTACCTGGCCAGTCCCCACCGGTTACAGTTAAGGCCCAGGGGGCAGCCTGGAATGGGAGGCGGAAACCTCCCCAAGGCATGAGGCTCTTTGGGAGGAGAAATAACGGATCCAGCATAGGGTTCTCTTGAGAATAAGAGAGAAGGGTGTCTCGGTTGGATTCTTCTAGAAGCAGAACTTGAACTGCCAAGGAGGCAGCAGCATGAGGAGGTGGGGCCGAGGAGGAAAGACAAGTGATGAGGTATTTATCGGGCCAGTTCCCACCATGGGTAACTGGAGCTTAATCCACTGAGAAACTTGGGGGACAATGAGGAGCACACTTTGGAGGTGCCCCGACCGAGGACTGCGGCCGGCAGCACCCCCATCCTCCGTGGATCAGGGCTACTTCCCGTGCCAGGAACCCTGCCCTGAGCACAGGCCTTGTAAGCGGCAGCAGACAGAAAAACCCTCGGGCAGAGGACCCAGGTGATTGCAGGTGGAGGTCCCCGGAGGGGCCGTGGGAGGGTCCCCAACAGCATCTGAAACAGGAGGATGGAGCCTGAGTAGGCAGCCGGCAGGGACAGCTCTTTTCAGCCAGGGAAGAGTTCTCTTCGAGCATGACCACAAGTAGGCAGCCCTTCATGACATGAGCCCCAAGATGCCCGGCTATGTCTTCATCATGTGGACGGAGGCCCCAGGGCTTAGCTCAGCCGTGGGCAAACTACGGCCCGCGGGCCAGATCCGGCCCGTTCGGCTGTTCTATCCGGCCCGCGGAGCCGAAAGAGCGGAGGGTTCTCTTGCTCTCCCCTCTGCTCCTTCACCACAGCAGTGTTAACATGGCAACGTCAGGAAATACGGCCGCAGCTCCTTCTTCTGAGTGGGCGGGTTTATATCCGCCCATTCAGTAGAAGGAACAACCTCTCAATCTTCCAGAGGCTCCTTGTAATGCCCGCGGACACGTCCCCCGACATCACCCTGGGAATGCGTAGACACGTTATCGTGGTGATGTAGGGAGACACGCCCCTGGAGAGCACAGTATCAGAGGATTAGCTAAAAAGGAGACCAACAACACTGTTTCCATGAAGTTGATGTTTTAAAGACCAAAAACCTTTCAACCCAGTCTACATTGCCATCTACATCTACGTCCCGGGCATAATTTGGAAGTTGCACTAAAGAAAATGTTTAATTTACTGTTTACACATTTTGTTCTTTTCTATTTGTTTTAGTTTTAAATTATTTTATTATATTTAAGTTTAATTTGAAAGGCTTTTGTACCTTTCCTTTGTTAGGCAATTTTATTTTGCCTTTACCATCTTCCATATAAGGTATGTTATTGTGCTATGATTCCTCCATTTTTTGAAGTTTCAAATTATAATAATTAGTGTTTACATTCTTCTTGTTAAAATGTTTGAAATGAATAAAACTATTGAAATTAAAAAAAAAAAAGACCGTACCCTTTTATGTAATGATGTTTACTTTGAATTTATATTAGTTCACACAAACACTCCATCCATGCTTTTGTTCCGGCCCTCCGGTCCAGTTTAAGAACCCATTGTGGCCCTCGAGTCAAAAAGTTTGCCCACCCCTGGCTTAGCTCATCCTGTGCAGACTATCACGTCTTTCCAGGCCTTCCCTCTCTGCTCCTGGGAGCCCCCTGAAGTGCCTGGGGTTCTAAGGCAAAGAAATGATGGCGTTAATGATAGCAATCATAACAGCAGCTCCCCCTTCGCGCCCCCCGCTGTGTGTGCTATCTGGTTAACGCTCACAGCAGGCCAGCGGGCTGGGTAATGTTAGCAGCCCCATTTTATCGACGGGGAAGTAGAGGAACAGAGAAAAGAAAGACATAGCTAAAGTCATGAAGTGGTGGCTGAGGTGGATTCAAACCCATGCCTGGAGCTGCCATTCTAGCTCAGAGAACCAGTGGGGTTATCAAACGCACCACTGAAAAGTTCTTAGCAATAGAGAGTGTTTCCGGAGGCGGGGCAGAGGCCTGAGTGCCAGAACACCGTGCCGGCTCCTCCCGGGCTGCTGCGGAGCCAGGCAAGGCCTAGAGCTGTGCCTGGCACACAGTAGGTTTGCTAGAAGTTGGTAGAATAAAGGAATGCCCCCATGAGTGTTACGGGGTTATTTCTCCATTTCGTGCGGAAGAAAACTGAAGTGGATAAAGGGCCAAAGACAAGAAAATTCCAGAGGAGCTGAATTCAAACCAAGGTCTCTCTGACCCCAGCACTTTCCGCCGCATTGTGGGGCCTGTGGTTGGGCACTGGCTGCTGAGAGCAGGACCACAGGGCCTGGCGGACTCGCCTGCGGTGGCTGAGAGCCGAGCCCCTGGCTCTGGCCGCTACCCTGCCACTGCCCACGGCTGATCATAAAGGGCTGTGGGTGAGGGAGTTTGGCCCCACGCTGACCAATAGAAACACAGTGTGAGCCACAAATGCAAGCCACAGATGTAATTTAAAACTTTCTAGTAGCCACATTAAAAAAAAGAAGGGAGAGACAGGTAACATTCACATTATTAATTTATTTACTTCACCCAACAGATATCCAAATAACAGAATCTCAGTGTATAATCAGTTTGAAACATCACTCCTGAGGTCCTTTCTTCCTTTCCTTTGCCTTCCCCCCACCCCGCCTTTATATATATATATATATATATATATATATATATATACACACACACACACACACACACACACACACACACACACACACACACATATATATAGCACTAAGGATTTGCAATCCGGTGTATTTTATACTTACAGCATATCTCAGTTTGGAGTAGTCATATGGAGCCACGCTTGGCTAGTGGCTGCCATACTGGACAGGGCGACTTAGGATATTTCAGAGAAAGCTTTTGCCCGGCTCTCTCTCCTCTCCCTCGCCTCTGTATGCACACATGCAGGATCCACACACACGAGAAAATGCAGGCGGCTTCAAGGACATGTGTTACATGCAGGAGCCGGTGTTGACGGCAGCAAGGCCACGGGGTCCTTTGGAGGAGGAGTCGATGAGCACAGACCCTTCGACTCGCCGGTTGTAGGATCCGATCCCGAGGAAAGAGCTGGGAACGGACGCAGGGCTTTCTGTGCGAGGATCGTCGTGGTCGCATCAGCTTCCTCTTGCTGCTGTAACAAATCACCACAGCTCAGCCGCCTGAAACCACCGTTTTGTTAGTGAGCCGTCCCAGGGTGCAGAGCCTGACGTGGGCTGAGACCATGGTGGTAGGCTGACCTTCCTTCTGGAGGCGGAACGAGAGACCTGTTGCCTCTCCTCTTCCAGTTTCTAATGGCTGCGCTCATGCTTCGGCTCCGGAGACATCTCTGTCTCTCCACATGGCAAATGTTTAGAGACGGGGAACAGGTCACTGGTTGCCGGGGGTTGGAGAGGGGGAGGGCAGAGGGCTGTGAGCGGCGATGAAGGGAGAGAAGGATGGATATCTCTGTGGTGATGGCAGGGCTGTGTACTTGGTAGTGGTGGTGATCACGCAAATCCATACAATGACCGGGGAGAAATGCTCTTTCCGTTTTGGGGGGAAAAGGGAATGTTACGACGGCAGCCAAGGGGCACGGGGGCGTTGGCAGCGGTCTCTCTGCCCCCGAGCGGCTCTGTGACCGTGTGCGGAAGCCGCTGCGGGAGGGCCCTCTTCCCCGGGCGAGGGGGCAGTGAAATAGGCGCTCTGCTTGCTGGCAGGAACCAAATGGAAGGAGACGGGGTGATTCAGACCGAGGACCACAGCAAGTCAGGAATGAAACAGCACCTGGCATAGTCACTAACATCCCCACCCCACCCCCCGCCCCCCAAAAAGAACCATCTGTGTGGACGAGGGGGTTAGCGTTCAAAAAGAAGAGAACCTGGCTGTTGAATTTGGGCAAAGAATTCAGCTGTAGAGACCTCCCCCCCGCCACCCCGCCACCCCACCCCCCTGTCTAAAATAGTCTCTTTTTGCTTTATCATCATTTCTGTTCAGCGAAGCACCTGGTTCTGCGTTTGCAAACCCAAGCCCAGTGAGCAGGAATCTCTGCGAGGGTGAGGACCTGCATAAATAACCCAGACGACTATCGTCATAGCGATAGGCCTTTTATTTTGAAGCATTTATTGGGCTCCAGGCACAGTAGTCGCCCCTCTGTCACCCTTCTAAAGTTGGCATGTCCATTTTACAGATGAGGAGACGGAGGTCCAAGGGAAGGGACCAGCCCAAGGCCCTGTGGCCAGTCCATGGTGGCCCTGGGGTGAGTCCCATCCCGTCCGGCTCCAAAGCCGTGCTCTTGTCCCTGGTTTCTCTGGGTTCCTCGGGTGGATAAATGGTTGGGGGGTGGGAATAGCCTGCATGCATGCCCGTGGCTGCCCACCTATTCCCTCACCCGAGGCGGGAGGCAGGAGGCAGGGCTCAGGCATATGCCTGTGGAGACCCAGCTGGCCACGGCCGCAGGGAGCAGGTCCCTGGATGCCCGTGCACCAGCCTGGAGGGAATCTCCTGTGCACAAGCTCCCCCTTATGGAAATGAGGGACAAGCTGCGGGAACTCCAACCTGCCGCTCCACCCAGAAGGGAGGTGCTGGAAGGGCCGCCGTGCCTGGACTCGGTGCCCAGCTCCTGCCCAGCCCTCCCCACCCCCCGCCCCTGCTTCCAGGGCACGGCTGCCTGACCCCCAAAGCACACATGCCTTTGTGTCCCCCTGGAGGACGGGTTCTTGGATCCATGCACAGCGGCACGTTGGTAAACAACAGAACGTAAGCTGACAGGCCCCCAGGAGAAGGGATGATATTTACAATGGCTTCTCGGGAACTCTCCTCCTGTTTACACACCAGAAGGAAAACATCCTTTCTTTAAACAAATCGCCCTCGCGATGCTTTATTTCCTCAGGCGGCTGAGAGCTGCTTTCTAACGCAGAGCTTTGGGCAAACCGCTCCTCCCGGTGGGCCGCCGCGTCCTCGTCTGTAAAATGGGTGTGATGGCGCTGGCCTCGCAGGGTGGTTCTGGGGAGTCCGTGGGCATAAAGGGCCGAGATGGGTCCTTATCCATTCCTTTGGGTTCTCCTGGAAATGAAGAGATGATACTGTTCCCGTGCTCGTTCACTTACTCGTTCAGCCATTCGGCGAGTGTGGACTGAACGCTCCCCGTGAGCCAGGCAAGCATGGCTGCAGGCAAACCGGACAGGGGCCCCTTAACTTTAACTCCTGGAGAGGCTGGCCCTGCGGCATGCAGGGATGGCAGTGTGCGGGGATGTCCTCACCCAGTGCGTGAGGAAGGGGGGCGGGGGAGGGCGCGGTGTGGTCTCCGCACAGCCCAGGCCGCTGACTCAGCGCATCGGACTCAGACACCTGGCTCTGGCTCGGTCCCTATTCCTCTTCAGCTTTGTTTCCTGTTCCTTCGTCCTTCTCTCTGAGCCTTCATTTGCCCAACTGTAAAGTGGGAGAGCAGAAGGGAGTGATCAGTGGGGGTGCCAAGTTCCTCAGGGTCAAATGGGGGCCCTCCCCCACCCCCAATGCCCTCCTTCGGCCTGTGCCCCCTGGGGTCCTCCAGACTGTTCTCCCGGAGCCGGGCACACTGTCCCTGCCCTTCCAGACTTAGGCCAAGTCGGCCAAATGGGGGCCTGCAATCCAAACCTCAGCCTCCTCCCCTGTGAGGACCTTGATCTCGGCTCCCAGGGCTTGATGGTGAGGCTGTAACTATGAGGTTCCAAAGGGAATGGACATGAGGGTGCTCTCCACGGGCCGCGGGTCTTACTGTTCATGTCGTGGTCCCCAGCAGGCCTCCCCAGCGTCCAGCACCCTAAGACACGGCCCTGGGGGCGGAGACAATGAGGGGTCTCAGCTGTGGGGTCACGAAGAAAATACCCGCGGGCTTCATGAAGGAGGAGATTCCAGAGCTGAAGACTGTGCCGGGCATGAATCCGCAAGGTGAGTGCGAGGGTGCGTGTGTGAGGGGTGGCTATCCACCTAGAGAGGACGATCATGGGCTGACGTTGTTGGACTTGGGCTCGGCCCCTCCCTGGGCCCAGCTGCTGGCTCCTCAGGATGACGGGGCGGCGGGGGGGGGGGCGGGGGGCGGTGCGGGGTCGGGAGGGGAGCCTGGTAAGGCAGGCAGGGCACCCTGGGCACGGGAGCTTCGAACGCCAAGACCGAGGGAAGTCACCATCGTGCCACTTGGGCACGGCGGAGAGGGGAATGGGAGCTGGAGGAGCTGAGGTGGCAATCATCCAGGGGAGAGAGTGAGGCCCGGCTGAGGTCAAGGCCATCAGGGCGTGGAGAAGGGAAAGTATTTGAGGGATGTTCCCGAGGTGGCACCAGCGGGGCTGTGTGATGGATCGTCTGTGGGGTGTGAGGCAGAGGGAAGATCTCACCACCTAGCTGGAGGGCCCAGACAGACACCCAGGGAACAAGAGTGAAGTAGACGAGAGAGAGGATAATTAAGTGCTAAATTGTGCGGCTTAATTTATTGTTTGGACAGTTGCCTTGTACTATAAACCCCGTTGCTCTAATGAGCTCATGACATCAGCCAGTAGGGAAGGCATGCCTCGCCCGTCGCCCGTCCCAGCTGCAGCGCATGTGGCCACTGCCCAGACACCTACCTGGACAGCTGGACTCGGTTTGCAATCCGGAGCACCAACAAGCCCCAGGCCAGGGCAGCCCTGGCACAACCCCTTCCTTAGAAGCTCTAGAATCTGAAAAGCCTCGGACTCGCCAGAATTTTGCTCCCGAGGAGGAGGCTCAGAGTCTGAATCTGGCCATGAGGCAGGATCAAGGGTCTCGCCCTGGAGTCCCCGGCCAGTGGCTCCATGGCCAGCCCCCTCCTGCCTATGTGACCTAGGCAAGCCCCCAACCCTTTATGAGTCCACTTCTCAGGATTCCAGTCAACACCCAGAAAGTGTGCTGTCCACCTGGGTTATCATGGAAAGATGCTCCTGACTCAAAAAGGTGTTGAACAAGATTAGAAGGGTTGGGGTGGTGGGAATGAAATGAAGTTGTATTTACAAAGCACTTTACACTGAGTGGCCAGATTATTATGATCTCTGAACGCATAATAATCTGGCCACTCAGTATATATATAGGCCCCGGTGCATGAATTCATTCATGGGTGGGGTCTGGCCAGCCTGGCCAGGGGGAGGGGACATGAGCTGTTGGCCCGCCTGCCTGCTAGTCGAACTCCTAGTCAAGGGGACAATTTGCATATTAGCCTTTTATTATATAGTATATACACTGAGTGGCCAGATTATTATGCGTTCAGAGATCATAATAATTTGGCCACTCAGTGTATATTCAATAGAGAAGGGTTGATTTTTCAGATCTTATAGGTTATGGAGGGGCTGACTCCCCCACTGGCCATCTCCCCCTAGGCCTCCATTCTTCATACCCCAGATTACAACTGTAAAGGGGAGATCGTCTGGTTGATTTTCTGCTTAACACATGCTCCTGCCCTGCGATGGGGGATGCCTGGCATAGGAGAGGCGCTCAGTACGTTTTTGTGGAATGGATGAAGCTCAGTAGTCAGACATTCACATGGAAACAGGCATTATTTTCACCTGTCAGATCATCACCGTGTAAAAGGTGATTGTTCACACCCAGTGCTGGCCCCAGTGGCAGGAAGCCCTCTGGACACTTCAGCGACCTGGTCCAGCGAACAAGTGGCGAAGCCGGAACCAGAATGCGAGTCTGTCTGCACCAGCTGCTTCCTTTTCTCTTTGCCATGATCCCTCCCACCCCACAGACTCCTGGGTTTTCAAAACATGTATGTTTTCTGACATAATACTGTTCACAAAGTTGTGTGCTTGTGCGGTGTAGAGCATGTTTCCCGTTCTGTGCGTGGGTCTGTGAGCATGAAAAAGCCAACCCCCAAACAGCTCGACCCTCCCGAGTTGTCCCATCGGGGAGCGGCTGCTTTCCCCACCCCAGGGTGGCTGTGGCATTGTGAGCAAGCTGCAGACCCCCCAAGAAACCAGAACATTCTGTACCTTGTGGCAATTAGTCCCCACTTGGCTTAAGGACTGCAACATCAAAGGAGGCTCCGCCTGCTGCCCCAGGGAGAGCAGGGAATGCCTCAGAACAGCCCTTTCCCCTCATTAGGGCTCCGCCACCAGCAAAGCAGACTCGGACAACAGACCGGCCCCATCAAAGGCCCCCTTCCCCGGGGAAGGCCTCTGTAATCCAGGCCTGACTGCCTGCCCCCTCCCTACCTCGGCTCAAAGCAGCCGTCTGGGGACACCTGACTACTCTCCAGTTCAAAGCCAAGTGAATGCATTAACAAGACAAAACACCATTTTCCTGTCTCAAAACTCCTAGGGCCCTGCCTTAAGCTGCCCGCAGTCAAGGCCTGGAGGGCACACAATCCCTGCCCACTTAGCAGCGGGGCTGAAGTCAGGCCCCTCCCCCGCAGTCTCCCCAGCCTTTGAAAGCCCTGAGCACAAGCAGGGGCGACCCTGAGCCACTCAGCAAGGCCTCTTCAGGCCTAATCTGCTCCTTCGTGAGGTAGGTGGCCACTCTGGAGCCAGCCCTCCCAGGAGCCGGGGCTGAGAGGGGAGAAAGCGAGGGCTCTGAGGTTGCAGCCTTCGTCTGCAAGCAAAGAGGCTGTTTCTTCTGAGCAGAGAAACAAAAGCTAAGGAAGAGCTGCAAGCAGTCTGCCTTCAGCATCCAGGATTCTAGAGCAGAAGTACCAGGTTTAGTCATTTACTCAGCCATCTGTCCACTTGTCCATCCACCCCCCATCCATCTGTCTGTCCATCCATCTGTCCATCCACCCATCCAATCTACCCATCTGCCTATCTGTCCACCTATCCATCCATCCATCCATCCATCCATTTCTCCCACTGCACGCTAGATCCTGTTCCAGCCCTGGGGATCCAGAAAGAAATGAGGCACAGATCCTGCCCTCAGAGGGCTATGAGGCGGGATGGAGGTGGGGGGGTGGGGGTGGGCGTGGGGAGGGGATGCCTGAGAAGCAGCAAGGAGTCTGAGGTGGCCAGGAAGATAGCACAGGAGGTGTGAAACCTTGACCTGGAAGATGAACAAGAGTTGCACTCAGCAGAAAAGAAGAGGATGGCATTCCAGGCAGAATCTCAGAGGTCCGAAATAGCCTGGAATGCTTGCAAAACTACTGATTGTTTCGCTTCTGAAGTTTGTGTGAAGCCACGGAGGGGGTGGTAAGAGATAAGGCTGCAGCCAAAGAGGGAGGGCCCTTCATTCCCTGAAGTCCATTCCCTGATGAGCCTTCGGGTCCACATGCACACACGTACACAGACTAGTTCCCACGTGCGCAAACACCAAGACACAGATGTGAATGCCTTTACCCACAAGCATGCTCATGCAGATGTAAACCTACTCATACACACATACACAAACAATTACATGTACACAAATGTACTCCTTACACACAAACACATGGACCCCTATTCAAGCACACTTGCGAGATACACACACATGCTAACACACAATCTCACACGTGCCAAATCTCCTAGCATACACAACCAAACACACACACACACACACACACACACGCACGCACGCACGCACGCATGCACACGCTGCACCAGGGAAAGACCAGAACTACGATGCCTGCCTCTCATTATTCCTCAGTCATAAAAAACGTGCCCCAGGCCGTGAAACTTGGCAGAGCTGAGCCCATCAGCTGTGCTTGGGCTGGAACCGGGTGTCCCTTGGCTCCACTCCACTCTGCCAGGATGGTGGGACTCCCTGTCCTGATGTCAGGGTTCTTTCCCAGCCTCCTGAGCCAGCGCTGCTCTCCCCTCCTGCAGCCGCTGCCTTGCCTGAGTGGGGGGTGGGGGGGCCAACATGCCAGAGCCAGCCCTAAGATGTTGTCTCCTGGACCGGTGCCCAGCCAGCTCTGGGCAGGGCAGCACCATTCCAGGCGCAAGACGCAGTGGGTGCCACCCTCCTCCTCCAGTTCCATCTCACAGGCTTCCCCCAACCGACACCCTCTGCTACAGCCCCTCCACCCCCGCCGCCGATCTGCCCTCCTCCCTGAACTTTATTCCTGATGTGCTTGGTCATCAACATGAGACCAAGCTGGAATGCCTCTGAGACTTAGAGACTGAGGACCTCCTGAAGGTGGGAGGTGGGGTATGAACTCGCTTCATCTACCCACCCATTCCAACAGCCACCCATTCAACCATGGCTCACCCACTTAATTATCCATTTCTTTGAACACCTAACCTTCCAATCAGTTGTTCACCTATTCATATATCTGCCCATGTGCCTATCTGTTTATTTATTCATCCATCCACCCATATGTTCATCCATTGGTAGACTTTGAAATCCAAAAGACCTGGATATGTGCTTATCTTACCACTTCCGACAGTTGCAGATGCTGTGAATTCTCTCCCCATATCACCCCGTCCTTACCATCTCAGTGCACACAGGTCTGTCTGCCCCGCAACTGCCAGAACCTAAATCTTCTTGCCTGAGGGCTTTCTCTTGCCACTGAGCTTTCTCTGTCCCCATGTGTGGAAGGCTGGGTGATATGGGGAATCCACACACCTTGGGAGCAATGACTGGCCAGAGTTGGTTCTAAGGAGCCCAGCTTCCTCATCATTGGGGGAATGCCTCTGTTGTAGCTCTTCTTTCCTGGATCCCAGAGGTCCCGACAGGATTCAGCTCCATTTTCCCACCATGGTAACTTGTTTGATAACATACGCTTCACTGGCTGCCTTCCCTTCCTTGTTTCATGTCCCCACTCTGCAATTTCCCTCCCCAGATAAACCACTTACATTTAAATCCTTCTGGGGAACACAAACTAAGACACTACCTATGTGACTTCGACAGATTACTTCACTTAGTATGATGCATAGCCTCTTGTAGCATTCCAATAATATGAGTTATCACTGTTATTCTATTATTACACTAGAGGCCCGGTGCACAAAATTCGTGCTCTGGGGGTGGAGGGGAGGTGTCCCACAGCCCAGCCTGTACCCTCTCCAATCTGGGACCCCTCAGGGGATGTCCCTCTCACAATCCGGGACTGCTGGCTCCTAACCGCTCGCCTGCCTGCCAGCCTGATCACCCCTAACTGCCCTCCCCTGCAGGCCTGTTCTCGCCCCCAACTTCCCTCCTCTGCTGGCCAATTGGTCGGTTTCTATGCCAGTCAGCATCAAAAACTTCACCTCCTAGGCAGCCATTGGCTCCTCACAGTTGACCCAGATTTGCTTCTGATTGGTCAGTTCCTATGCCAGTCAGTGTCTCTGGGCCTATCAACGGGATCTGATCAGAAAGGCGGGGCTGATCTGCAGCCCCGGTGGAGGCTTGAAGAGAAATGGAGGTGCGGCTGCTGACCAGGCCCAGAAAGAGAGAGGCAAGTGCTGATCAACAGCTGCCGCAGAGGCTACGGATCAGACCCTGCTTCTCTCTTCAGGCTTCTCTCTGGGCCTGATTCGCAGCCCCCTCAGCAGTCAGTGTTGGGTCACCGTGCCTGCAATCATAGCAGTCAGTTCTGTGTCACCATGGCAACCCAGCGCTGACTGTAGGACTGACTTCCGGTTGGTCGAGCCTCCCAGTCATTGTGGATGTGACGGACCCAGGGTTGTTATATATTAGGATATCTATACTAATAAAAGGGTAATATGCTAATTAGACCGGGAGACCTTCCGGACAAAGCCATGGTGGCAGGGCTGAGGCAGAGACAGTTAGGGGCGATCAGGCAGGCAGGAGCTGGCAGTTGGGGGTGAGCAGGCCAGCAGGGGAGTGGCAGTTAGGGGTGATCAGGCCTCAAGGGAGGGGGGCAGTTGGGGGCGAGCTGACCGGCAGGGGGGGGCATTGGTGGAGCCTAAACCGGCAGTCAGACATTCCCTGAGAGGTCCCAGATTGGAGAGGGTGCAGGCTGGGCTGAGGGACACCCCCCATGCACGAATTTTGTGCACCAGGCCTCTAGTCAACAATAATAGCGATAATGATGGAAGCGCTCTTGTCCTCATGAGGCCTTGGTCTCCTCCATCCACCTCCCGTCAGCACTGCCACCATCCAGCCATGGAAGCCTAAACCTAGGCAGCATCTTTCTCCTCACTCCCAAGTCTCACCCATCCTCAAGTCCTTCTGATTTTCATGTCTTATAGTTCCTGACTCTCTTCACTTCTCTCCACCTTTACACCCACCACTCTGGTCCAAGCTAGAGCCATCTCTACCCTTTGCTGTTGAACAACAGCAAGCAAGAGCCCCTCAGCAGTGTCACACACCTCCCGTCCCCCACTCCCTGGCCTTCTAGTCCTCAGAGTGAGCCAGAGTGACCTTCCAGAAGCACATGTCCAGCCCTAGCTGGTTGGGCTAAGTGGATAGAGTGTCAGCCTGTGGACTGAAAGGTCCTGGGTTTGATTCCAGTCAAGGGCATATGCCCGGGTTGCAGGCTGGAGGCATGCAGGAGGGGGCGTGCAGAGGCAGCCAATCTGTGATTCTCTCTCATCATTGATGTTTCTCTCTCTCTCTCTCCCCCACCCTTCCTCTCTGACATCGGAAATACATGTCTGGTCACAAGCCTTAAAACTCTGCAACGCGTCCATTGATCTGAGGATGTAGAGCAGCCTTCTCACAGGGCCTTGCCTGCTGCTCCGGTTGCACGCACCTGTGCTCCTTGCGCCATGGCCTTCAGCCTCCCCGCCCTGCTTACTGTGGGTTCTCAGAGTGCTGGCACTCTCTGCAGACGTCCACTTGTCAACCCCCAACTCTTCCTTCAGAGACACTTTCCTTGGCATTCCACAGTAGGTCAAGCCCATTAGTATAGGCTCAGATTCATTCATTCATTCATTCAGGCATTCATTTATTCAGGCATTCAGGCATTAATGCAGCAGTGAACAAATCAGACAAGGTCGCTGCCTTCAAGGAGTAACCTTCCAGTGTGTCTGTGTGTGTGTGATGGGGAGGAGGGTCAGAAGGAGCCCCTACTTTAAAGTGGTCTGAGGAGGCTGCTATATGGAAGTGACATTTGAGCTGAGCTCTAAGTAGTGAAGGTGTGGTGTTGTTGAAAATGTTGGCGGTGGTGGTGATGGTAGAGTCAGGTGGTGGGGGTGATGGTGGAGTGGGGGGTGATTGTGGAGTGGGGGGCTGATGGTGGTGGAGTGGGGGGGTGATGGTGGAGTGGGGGGTGATGGTGGTGGAGTGGGGGGCTGATGGTGGTGGAGTGGGGGGGTGATGGTGGAGTGGGGGGTGATCGTGGAGTGGGGGGGTGATGGTGGAGTGGGGGGTGATGGTGGTGGAGTGGGGGGTGATTGTGGAGTGGGGGGCTGATGGTGGTGGAGTGGGGGGTGATGGTGGAGTGGGGGGTGATGGTGGAGTGGGGGGTGATGGTGGAGTGGGGGGCTGATGGTGGTGGAGTGGGGGGCTGATGGTGGTGGAGTGGGGGGGTGATGGTGGAGTGGGGGGTGATGGTGGTGGAGTGGGGGGCTGATGGTGGTGGAGTGGGGGGGTGATGGTGGAGTGGGGGGCTGATGGTGGTGGAGTGGGGGGGTGATGGTGGAGTGGGGGGTGATGGTGGAGTGGGGGGCTGATGGTGGTGGAGTGGGGGGGTGATGGTGGAGTAGGGGGTGATGGTGGAGTGGGGGGCTGATGGTGGTGGAGTGGGGGGTGATGGTGGAGTGGGGGGTGATTGTGGAGTGGGGGGCTGATGGTGGTGGAGTGGGGGGTGATGGTGGAGTAGGGGGTGATGGTGGAGTGGGGGGCTGATGGTGGTGGAGTGGGGGGTGATGGTGGAGTGGGGGGTGATGGTGGAGTGGGGGGTGATGGTGGAGTGGGGGGCTGATGGTGGTGGAGTGGGGGGCTGATGGTGGTGGAGTGGGGGGGTGATGGTGGAGTGGGGGGTGATGGTGGTGGAGTGGGGGGCTGATGGTGGTGGAGTGGGGGGGTGATGGTGGAGTGGGGGGCTGATGGTGGTGGAGTGGGGGGGTGATGGTGGAGTGGGGGGTGATGGTGGAGTGGGGGGCTGATGGTGGTGGAGTGGGGGGGTGATGGTGGAGTAGGGGGTGATGGTGGAGTGGGGGGCTGATGGTGGTGGAGTGGGGGGTGATGGTGGAGTGGGGGGTGATTGTGGAGTGGGGGGCTGATGGTGGTGGAGTGGGGGGGTGATGGTGGAGTGGGGGGTGATGGTGGAGTGGGGGGTGATTGTGGAGTGGGGGGCTGATGGTGGTGGAGTGGGGGGTGATGGTGGAGTGGGGGGTGATGGTGGAGTGGGGGGCTGATGGTGGTGGAGTGGGGGGTGATGGTGGAGTGGGGGGTGATTGTGGAGTGGGGGGCTGATGGTGGTGGAGTGGGGGGGTGATGGTGGAGTGGGGGGTGATGGTGGAGTGGGGGGCTGATGGTGGTGGAGTGGGGGGTGATGGTGGAGTGGGGGGTGATGGTGGACTGGGCTATTGGTGGTGGTGGGGATACCCTTGGTAGGAGCCCAGTTGCTTCCTGGTTGCATTCGCCATCTTCCTATAGTTGACAGCCTGTCATCTGATCCTCCCAGACCCCGTCTTGGAGCAGCTCCCCCAGCAGAAGCTGGGGCGGAGGGCGGCCTGGGGAGGGGCTGGGTGGCTGAGAAGAGACTCCCAGGTCCCAGAGGGGTGGGAGGCACAGTAGGAGCAGCGGCCATGCTAACAGGACTGGAGCTTGTCAGCAAGAGGCACGTCCACACTTTATTTATTTTGCCCTTGAAATCCCTCTCCACTGAGGGCCAGGAGCTGCCTCTGGGGGTTCTCTGGGTGGAGAGGACAGACAGACATTGCCTGCTGAGCTCCTCGCTGCCCTGGGATGGCCTGGGCACCAGGTATGAGGGGGCTGAGGGCTCTAAATGGGCACCAGTAGGTAGGGCCAGCAGCTGGAGGCCTAGAGAGGGCAAAGGATGTGCCAGGGCCCCCAGCAGAGCTGAGGCCACAGCTCAGTCTCCTGCCTTCCCATCCCGGCCTTCCCCATCACCCCACAAATTCCTCGACCTCTGAGTGGCCCAGAGGCAGAGAAGAGTCAGAGAGCCAACTAGCTCTAGTTACAAAGAGAGAAAAGACAACAGGAGACCAGGTCCCCAGGCCTGGAGGCTCATGCTCCACCCCCTCCGCTGGTGTCCCCAGCTTCGCAGGCCTCTAGCCAGGCCTGGTCTCCGGAGCCCCACCCGCCCCATCCAGGGATCCCAGAATGGGAATGACTGCCGCCTTTGGGAGACAGACTCTGGGTCTCCAGGGTGGGGTCTTGGTGGGGCCCAGACACGTGAGGAGTCCCCACCCCACCACACCCCACCCCACCCCAAAGGGGTACCAGCCACCATCCCACGTGGGGAGAACAGACAGGCAGGGGCAGAGTGGCGCCAGGCCCAGGTCTGGCCACCACGGGAAGACCTGCTGACACCTGTGGGCATAGCTCCTTCCCCTGCCTCTCCCTGCACGGGCCTCATTACTGCCCTCGGGGGTTGGGCTGGGCTGGGGGTGGAGGCAAAGAGAAACAGCTGAGGCAGTGGAAAGAGTCCTCTCTCGGGCCCTTAACTGCTTGTGCGGCTTTGACACATCGTTCTCCATGCCTCTGCTTTTTCACCTGTGAAACCGGGACAATTGTACCAACAAATCAGGGTCCACTTGAAGCACTTACCAAGTGCCAGACACACAGTAGGTGATCAGTAACTGATAGCTGTAGTCACGTATCCCCAGGGCTTATAAAAGACCTGCCCACCTCCCTGTTCCCCCACCCCCCACCCCACCCCCCCGCCAAACTTCACAACTCTGCAGGAAACCTTGGCCACGTGAGCAGGCTTTTCCACAGGACTGTCTTCATGCCCAGCACCCAGCTCCCAGGCCACACCAACTTGCTGAGATCTAGAACGTGGGCAGGTCTACAAAGTGGTGGTGGTGGTGGTAGTGATAGAGATGGTGATGGTGATGGTGGAGGTGGTAGTGATAGAGATGGTGATGGTGATGGTGGAGGTGGAGGTGGTAGTGATAGAGGTGATGGTGATGGTGATGGTGATGGTGATGGTGATGGTGATGGTGATGGTGATGGTGGAGGTGGAGGTGGTAGTGATAGAGGTGATGGTGATGGTGATGGTGGAGGTGGTAGTGATAGAGGTGATGGTGATGGTGATGGTGGAGGTGGTAGTGATAGAGGTGATGGTGATAGTGATGGTGATGGTGGAGGTGGAGGTGGAGGTAGAGGTGGAGGTGATGGTGATGGTGATGGTGGAGGTGGTAGTGATAGAGGTGATGGTGATGGTGATGGTGATGGTGATGGTGATGGTGATGGTGATGGTGATGGTGATGGTGGAGGTGGAGGTGGTAGTGATAGAGGTGATGGTGATGGTGATGGTGATGGTGATGGTGATGGTGATGGTGATGGTGATGGTGATGGTGGAGGTGGAGGTGGAGGTGGTAGTGATAGAGGTGATGGCGATGGTGATGGTGGAGGTGGTAGTGATAGAGGTGATGGTGATGGTGATGGTGATGGTGATGGTGATGGTGATGGTGATGGTGGAGGTGGAGGCGGAGGTGGAGGTGGAGGTGGAGGTGGAGGTGATGGTGATCACCTGCCCTTCTATTCCCCAGGAGATGCTCAATGCACAGTAGCTGCTATTCTCACCCTTGGCTCTGCCACCCCCAGACCACGCAGCCTCTGGTTAACCCCTTGGAGCCTCAGTTTCCCCTCTACAAAATGGGACAATAATAGAGCTAATATGAGGATGAAAGGAGAGAAAGGGTGTAATGCTCCGAGAATGGGTGCCTCCCTGTACCCACCTGCCACCCCTTTCCCACGGGGGACGGGCTCTGGTGGAGACACTGGGCTGCTGAGAGACCTGGACAGCCCTGAAGGGGGAGGGGGGAGGAGAGAGGAGCGGGGTGGAGGGAACAGGCGGAACAATGGTCAGGCTTGGCGTGTGGTTTGTGTCCTGAGAGAAGTGAGTTGATGCTTTCTTGTCATCAGACTTTCCAGTCACCTGCCTGGGAACCTGAGGAAAAGATTAGGGAGCCAAACACATATTGTTTCTTTTGTTTGAGGTGCCAAGTTTGGTGGGATGAATTGGCCATCTGTTCTCCCAGCTCCGATCTGGCAGGCCGGAAACCTCTGCCTTCTGAGTTGCCACTTTCCATCAGTTGCTCACAACAGGAGTGGGGAGCGGGCGGGGTTACGGCCTCCCCGGGGCCTCGCTGGCCCTCCATGGGCCAGGCTCTTGCTCCCAGCCCACTGAGTGCTCTGGGCCTCAGGTCCCAAGGCCTGAGCAAGAGCGGTAAGAAGCCTCTCTGAGCCTTGGTTACCCCATTTGTAAAACGGGGGGCGGGGGGGGGCAGTCTGTCTCCGCACATCCTGCTGGCTGACATGCCCAAGCAACCATGTCCCTGGGGTCTGGGGAGGGGAAGGTCTTCGATGTGAGGGCAGCCCCAGAGCAGAGCGGGTGAGTGCTGACCCCTCCTGAGCCCCCTTTGTCGAGGTCTGACCGTCCGACACTAAGGCCCTGCCATCTTCCCGGAGCATGCTCAGAGCAAGACTCTCTCACCCCGGGCACTGGCTTCCTCTGGTGGGAATGGGGTTCAAATCCTCCGCAGGGGTCTCAACTTAGTGCCTCCGGGGGGCGTGTGAGACCCTGATACGCTGGGCAGAGTTTTGGGAAGTGCATAGTTCCAGAAGCAGGGGGCAGAGTGTTCAGCTGATGCTCAAGGGACCCTGTGACTTTGAACCAGTCCCAAATGGGTGGCCTGGAGCCTGGGAGACCTGCCGCATCTACAGTGCCATTCACAGACGGAGGGGACACATAGAACAATGAAGCCTCTCATTCCCCAAATGGGGGTGTCGTTGAGTGGGGAGCAAGCAGCCTGGGTGTGTCTGAGCAGAGGCTGGGTGCTGGGTGCGGGGGACAGCAGCCACGGTCCGGTCCGGACAGGACGGGCCCAGGTCCCACACATACGCCTGGGGCCCTCCCAGTGCGACCTCAGACAGGCTGTGGGTAGTCGGGGCCTGCAGGTGGTGGGACCTGATATCCAGGCTCGAGTTACGCTGCCAATGGCCTTGGGGCCCATCCCCCAGCCCTCCTGCCTTAAGAACAGGGGGGTCCCAGCCAGCCGACCACCGATCTGCGCTGAGCCCGCCCGCCCGCGTAGGCTCCTTTGATTTCATCTTTACCACCAGGGTGTGCATCGAGGCCCCTTTTCGCCGATGAGGCCACTGAGGCTCAGAGAGGTCAAGTACCACAGCCAAGGCCGCTCAGCCAGGAGGGGGGTCCAGCAGCTGGAGCCCCGGGGGCTGACTCTGCAGCCCTCCCCCAGGTCCCTGACCAGCACTCCTGCCCTCCGGACCCAGCCAATGTCCACGTGTCCACGCCCCTTCCCCTCAGATGGGCCACAAGCTGCTGGCAAGTAACAAAACCCCCGAAATGATTCCCAGCCCCAACTGCTCCCCACACATCACCCCTCCCGAGTGTGTCTGCTGTTCTCCATCCAAACTGATTACAGTCCCGAACAAGGAGGCTGGGGGAGGGACGCGGCAGGCAGGCACGGAGAGCACTTGAAAGCAAATTCGAAACACACGTGTGTTGCCTTGGCTCCAGTAACCCCAGTCCCTCAGCCCGTGTGGCCCCGCGGTCCCACCTGGGTCTCGGAGGGGCCTGCGTTCCACGCTCAGACCCTGCCAGCGGGAGCTGGCCCGGCCCCAGGACCTGCAGAGCTTGGGGCTGGAAGAGGCCCCATGACCAGAACCCCTGTCTTAGAAGATGCTGAGGCCCACAGAGAGAACACGGTGTGCTGTGGGGGGAGGGCCACGTGGGGACATGACCCCAGACTCCACAGGCGATGGGAGGGGAGGAGGCCAGGCTGGTGGAGGACAGCCTGCCCCCGCTGTCTGGCTTTCTCTCTTCCATCCACGCGCCCGCGCGGAGCCCAGGAGAACCTGTCTTTTCTCGGCCTTGCACCTGCTGCCTGCGGTTTAACCCTTCGCAGCTGGCGGGCTCGGGGGGCCTCGGCATTTTGGAGTCAGTGTTGGGGTCGGGGAGGGGACTAGCTGGCTTTGGGGGCTGGAGCCTGGGGCGGGGACCAAAGGTGAGGCCAAGTGACAGGCCGTGCCTCCTGCTGTTTATAGGGAACGTCCTTCCAGCGATCAGATCAGCATATGGCCTCCAAACATGTGGCTTCAATCTCTCCCTTGAAATATTGGGGGAGGGGGGCTGCCAACACCCACTCGATGCCTGTTGTGCAGCCCAGCTGAGCACTTGCCGTGCACTAATAGCTCGAGGCCTGTGCCTCTTGCCAATGGCACCAAACACTTGGTTTGCAAATTAGTTTCATATTTGGGAGGGTGTGGTCTGGGAATGGCTGCGGGCTGGGGCGATGGAGAGGCGGGATGGATGGCGCAGGCCTGGGGTCAGGCAGGCAGAAATGGCTCCGGCTCCGGCTGGAGGGAGGGGAGCCTGGGCGGGTGCCTTTACTCCTCTGAGGCTTTGTGTCCGCATCTGTGAAATGGACAGAAACGATCGCACCATCGCTTGTGACGGTGGACAAGCGGCACTCGGCCCAGCGCTGGCACACGCATGCTCAGTGTGTGCGAGCGCCCTCCGGTCCCTCACCTTGTCTGCCCACCCTGGAGGCCCGTGGTCTGCTCCTGCCCAGCGCTGCTTTCAGGATTCAGGCAGTTATGTTCCAGTAGCCTGGGGCCCAGGATCTAAAGCAAAGCTTAGAGAGGGGGTGGCCATGTGTGTGGGACAAGACCCTTCCCTCTGAAGCCCCGGTTTCCCAACTGTAGCATGAGGGTGGACGGTGGGGGTGGAAGGTGAGGGTGGATGGTGGGGGTGGGAGGAGGGGGTGGAAGGTGAGGGTGGACGGTGGGGGTGGAAGGTGGGGGTGGACGGTGGGGGTGGGAGGAGGGGGTGGAAGGTGAGGGTGGAAGGTGAGGGTGGACGGTGGGGGTGGAAGGTGGGGGTGGATGGTGGGGGTGGGAGGAGGGGGTGGAAGGTGAGGGTGGATGGTGGGGGTGGGAGGAGGGGGTGGAAGGTGAGGGTGGATGGTGGGGGTGGGAGGAGGGGGTGGATGGTGGGGGTGGGAGGAGGGGGTGGAAAGTGAGGGTGGATGGTGGGGGTGGAAGGTGAGGGTGGATGGTGGGGGTGGGAGGAGGGGGTGGAAGGTGAGGGTGGATGGTGGGGGTGGGAGGAGGGGGTGGAAGGTGAGGGTGGATGGTGGGGGTGGGAGGAGGGGGTGGAAGATGAGGGTGGATGGTGGGGGTGGGAGGAGGGGGTGGAAGGTGAGGGTGGATGGTGGGGGTGGGAGGAGGGGGTGGAAGGTGAGGGTGGATGGTGGGGGTGGGAGGAGGGGGTGGAAGATGAGGGTGGATGGTGGGGGTGGGAGGAGGGGGTGGATGGTGGGGGTGGACGGTGGGGGTGGGAGGAGGGGGTGGAAGGTGAGGGTGGATGGTGGGGGTGGGAGGAGGGGGTGGAAGATGAGGGTGGATGGTGGGGGTGGGAGGAGGGGGTGGATGGTGGGGGTGGGAGGAGGGGGTGGAAGGTGAGGGTGGATGGTGGGGGTGGGAGGAGGGGGTGGAAGATGAGGGTGGATGGTGGGGGTGGGAGGAGGGGGTGGAAGGTGAGGGTGGATGGTGGGGGTGGGAGGAGGGGGTGGATGGTGGGGGTGGGAGGAGGGGGTGGAAGGTGGGGGTGGGAGGAGGGGGTGGAAGATGAGGGTGGATGGTGGGGGTGGGAGGAGGGGGTGGATGGTGGGGGTGGGAGGAGGGGGTGGAAGATGAGGGTGGATGGTGGGGGTGGGAGGAGGGGGTGGATGGTGGGGGTGGGAGGAGGGGGTGGAAGATGAGGGTGGATGGTGGGGGTGGGAGGAGGGGGTGGATGGTGGGGGTGGGAGGAGGGGGTGGAAGATGAGGGTGGATGGTGGGGGTGGGAGGAGGGGGTGGAAGGTGAGGGTGGAAGGTGAGGGTGGATGGTGGGGGTGGGAGGAGGGGGTGGAAGGTGAGGGTGGAAGGTGGGGGTGGGAGGAGGGGGTGGATGGTGGGGTGGACGGTGGGGGTGGAAGGAGGGGGTGGAAGTGGGATGGACGGTGGGGGTGGAAGGAGCGGGTAGAAGGGGGGTGGACAGAAGCGGGTGGAAGGGGGGTGGACAGAAGGGGGTGGAAGGGGGGTGGACGGAAAGGGGTGGGAAGAGGGGAGAGGAGGAGGGTGGGAGGAGGGTCTGAGGGGGACTGAGTGCAGTGCCTCATGGACAACTTCTGGAACTAGAACTCAGGGATTCTACAAGGCTCCAGAAAGACAAAGGTCCCTGGGCTTGGGGCCCTGGGATGGGGTTAGGTTGGGGCTGAGGTGGCTGGGGTCCTGGGAGAGGGTGACAGGAGGGCTGAGCTTCCTGGGGCAGGGGTGAAGGGACTGTCCCTTTCACCACGGCCATTCCCCACCCACCACCACCTCCGACTCACCTCATCCACACCTCTGCCCCCTTGTGACAAATCCACAAATGACCTGACTCCCAGGCCCTGGGGACATGCTTCTTTGGGTGACAGGAGCGAGGTGAGATGCAACATTTCCCCAACACGGATGCCCAGAAACCCCAAAGCTGCCGTGCGTTAGAATTCAGTGTTGTCTGGGGCCCCAGCTCAGGCCAAGCGCACCACAGCCTCCTGGTAACTTGGGGCGCACACGCTCCAGGAAGGACCCTCCTGGCTCCTCTTGCGCCTGGTGGTTGCCAGCAGCCCTGGGGATTCCTTGGCCTGTGGGTACATCACTCCAATGTCTGCCACTGCCTCACATGGCTTCCTTCCCGCTGTGTGTCTCTTCTTCTTTTTAATATATTTTTTTATTGATTCCAGAGAGGAAAGGTGAGGGAGAGACAGAAGCATCAATGATGAGAGAATCCTTGATCAGCTGCCTCCTGCATGCCCCCTACTGGCAATTGAGCCCGCAACTGGGGTGTGCGCCCTGACCTGGAATTGAACCGTGACCTTCTGGTTCATAGGTTGATGCTCAACCACTGAGCCACACAGGCTGGGCTATTTCCCTCTTCTCATAAGGACAACAGGCATGGGACTAGGGCAGCCTTGGGCAAACTACGGCCCGTGGGCCGGATCCGGCTGTTCTATCCGGTTCTCTTGCTCTCCCCTCCGCTCCTTTACTTTGAATTTATATTAGTTCACACAAACACTCCATCCATGCTTTTGTTCCGGCCCTCCGGTCCAGTTTAAGAACCCATTGTGGCCCTCGAGTCAAAAAGTTTGCCCACCCCTGGACTAGGGTGTGCCCTCATCTTACCTTGATTATATCTGCAAAGACTCTATTTCTAAATAAGGTCCCACTCACAGGTATCAGGGGTCAAGACTCGTGTCCCCCACCCCATACACCACCCATGAGGTGCCTGGCCATGGCAGGTGCGCAGTGACTGGGATAGGGGGTGGGTAGATAGACCCGGAGCGAGATCAAGTGAGGAAGGACCCCCCTGCTCTGTGCCTCAGCCATTGCACTTCCCTGGGGTGTTACGGGGAGGAGTTGAGCTAATATTCACAAAGGACCTGATTTCACAGAGCTGCCCAGGAAATGGTGGTCCCCTCGCCATAAGGAAACTGTGATGCTTGAGGGACTATTGGTGGCCGTAGTCCACGGTGGCTTTCTCTGGAGATGGGGAGAGAGGAGGAATGGGACCCTGGCGGCCGGGGGAGGGTGCCGTGCCCAGGTTGGTGTTCTTCAAGCCCTGGACTGAGAGGGGATGGTGAGCTGTTGACCTTGGAGTTCACACACCTCCGCCCTGCAGGTCTGAACTCATGGCCAGGTGCTGACGTTCAAGAGCCAGGCAAGGCCACTGGGCAGCCGACACGGATCTGGTAAAATGTTTTGTATTGGAGTGATTGGAAGTGACGGGTCGGGCTGGGCGGGGAAGGAGCAGGGAAAGGAGCCAGCAGGCGGTCCGCAGGCTCAAGCTGCAATGCATTAGCCCAAGTCTGGGGGCCGGGGGTGGGGGGAGGTTACGAGGGGGAGGGGCCCTTCCAGTGGGAAGCAAGAAAGTGGGGACGCCAGGGGAAGACCCTGAAAGGCAGGAGGTGGTCTGACAGAGACGCAGGGAGAGAACATGGGCTGTGGGGGTAGCTGGGATGAGCACCTGGGCCGTGAAATTCTGCAGAATCCTCACAGCCCAGGAGTCGAGGCGGCATTACCCCCATTTTACACTGCGGGAAACCGAGGCCCAAGAGGGGAAGGACCTGCTCGGGGTCCCCCTCCACCCCCACTTTTCTCTTCTCCATTGATCTCCACCCTCAAATCTCCCTCCCTCTCCATAGTTTCTTCTTCCTTCATATCTGTGGGAGGCTGAATAATGACCCCCAAATGTGTCCACATTGTAATCCCCAGAATCTGTGAGTGTCACCTTGTCTGGCAAGAGTCTTTGCAGATGGGATTCCGTGAAAAGAGTGCAGATGGATTGATAGTCCCGGAGTGTCTGCGTGGGCCTGATGGGATCACAGGGGTCCTTTGGAGATGGAGGCAGGAGGGTCAGAGGGAAGGCCACGTGGGCCGGGACACAGAGACCAGGGCTTTCAAAAGGCAGGGAGAGACCACAAGCCGAAGAATGCAGGTAGCTCTCAAAGCCAGGAAAGTCTGGAGCCCCCAGAAGAAACCAGCTCGGCCAGCACCTGATATTTAGCTCCATAAAGCTCATTTCAGGCTTCTGACCTCCGTCACTGTAGGGCAGCTGTGGGCAAACTAGGGCCCGCGGGCCAGATCCGGCCCGTTCGGCTGTTCTATCTGGCCTGCGGAGCAGAAAGAGCGGAGGGTTCTCTTGCTCTCCCCTCCGCTCCTTCACCAGCAGCAGTGTTAACATGGCAACGTCAGGAAACACGGCCACAGCTCCTTCTTCTGAGTGGGCGGATTTATATCCTCCCCATTCAGTAGAAGGAACAACCTCTCAATCTTCCAGAGGCTCCTTGTAATGCCCGCGGACCGTCCCCCGACATCACCCTGGGAATGCGGAGACACGTTATCGTGGTGATGTAGGGAGACACGCCCCTGGAGAGCACAGTATCAGAGCATTAGCTAAAAAGGAGACCAACAACACTGTTCCCACTGAAGTTGATGTTTTCAAGACCAAAAACCTTTCAACCCAGTCTACATTGCCATCTACATCTACGTCCCGGGCATAATTTGGAAGTTGCACTAAAGAAAATGTTTAATTTACTGTTTACACATTTTGTTCTTTTCTATTTGTTTTAGTTTTAAATTATTTTATTATATTTAAGTTTAATTTGAAAGGCTTTTGTACCTTTCCTTTGTTAGGCAATTTTATTTTGCCTTTGCCATCTTCAATATAAGTTATGTTATTGTGCTATGATTCCTCCATTTTTTGAAGTTTCAAATTATAATAATTAGTGTTTACATTCTTCTTGTTAAAATGTTTGAAATGAATAAAACTATTGAAATAAAAATTAAAAAAGACCGTACCTTTTTATGTAATGATGTTTACTTTGAATTTATATTAGTTCACACAAACACTCCATCCATGCTTTTGTTCCGGCCCTCCGGTCCAGTTTAAGAACCCATTGTGGCCCTCGAGTCAAAAAGTTTGCCCACCCCTGCTGTAGGGGATTGAAATTGTTTTACTTTATTCTGCTAAGTTTGTGGCGATCTGTTATAGCAGCAACAGGAAACTAATACACATCCTTACTCCGCTCTGTCCTCTCTTTCGTCTCTATGTCTCTCTTCTGTCTTCCCCTCCACCAGCTGCATTTCCCTCTCCTCTCTTCCGTCTCAGCCTCTTTCTCCCCCTCTTCCTTGTCTGTCAACTTGTCCTGTTCCTCTTTCTCCACCTCCTGGCCCTGTCACCACAAAAGAGCACAGATTCTTGGCATGTCTACGTTGGGTTCACATCTGAGCCCCATCGCTTGCTGGCTCTGTGGCTCTGAGCAACTCACGGGGCTTTCCTCAATCTCAGTGTCCTGTCTGCACTCACTCAGACCCCCCGCTGGCTGTGGGGAACCCGAAGAAATAACGTCCGCGATGGAAACGGTGCGTGGTGGCCACTCAGTGGATGTGTGTTTTTCTGCATGTCCGCTACCCTCTGCTGCCCAAATCTCCACCTGGGCTCGGGCCAGGGATACGGCACCATGGACCTTCAAGCTCTCTGCCAGCTGGGTTGGTGACGCGGGCATTGGCAGACAGACACGACGCTGCCCCGTGTCTCTCTCTTCCTCCTGAGGTCCTTCGTGGCCAGGCAGTGTGTGCGTGCTGGTTTCCCAGGAGCGCTTGCTAAAGATACCCGGGCACCTGGGAGAATGCCAGTTGGTCTTGGAGCTGACAGGGCTCTCGGGCCCCAGGTGATCGGGCCCACAGCAGCTAAATTCGCTCTCCAAGAAGCTGAAACATAATTACCCTTTCTTCTCCACGTCCATGAGAGACCTCCTCGCCGCCCCGTCCTGGGAAATCAAACCTCGTCTTCAGCGTTTCAGTCAATTAGCCAGCAGAAGGCACGTCTCCCGTGGATTCATCAAAAGTTTGCCCATCTCTTGGACAAACTTGGGGAGAATGTGCCTCCAGCTGCTCATCCTCGGATCAGGGCTGACGTATAGAGGCAACAACCTCTCTTCCGTTCTCCACGAAGTGCCGATACGATTCAGAATGAATATCACGCATCCCTTATTTCAGATGAGAAAGCTGAGGCTCAGACGGGGGAATGATTGGCACAAAATAGCAAAGGCCCCCCCCACCGCCATTGAAATGGAACCAGCTGCCGTTGTTTCCCTGTGTCCCTGAACGTGGGTGCCCTGCCACGTGTCCAGGCTTTGCCAGAGGCAAGCCTAGGGAACCATTCGTCAAGTGGACTGAAGGGATGTGGCTTAAAGAGATCATCTGCTTTTATTGCTCAGTGGGTTTGTCACCTGCCCCAGGTGACAAATTTTCATAAGGACTCTGTGCCAGGGAGAGTTTTGATTCCCCTGACAAAGGGGGGTGCTTTTCTATGGGGACCAAGGAGAATTCTATAGGTGTTGGTGGTTTTCTTTTTGCTCTAGCTGCCAGGAAGCTCAGGGTCAAGTTTACAGCTAAACTGTCGTCATTGTGGGAGCTAGAAGAAATAACAGTCTCTTTCTCCCACGCCTGCCTCTGTTTGAATGGTCCTTTTTCTGGTCCTGAAAGTTAGCTCAAGAAACTTTTTTCTATTGCCTAGGAGTACCACAGCTGCTTTCCAGAATAAGATGCAGTAAAAGCAACTATGCATTAATTATTGTTATTATCGTTATTTAATTTTCACAGCTTCGTAAGCTACATGCTGAGCCATGAAAGAAGTCTTAAAAACGCCAGTGGATTTAAACATATGAAGAATGTCCTCTAAGAAATACAGTGAACATCACAAAATCTGCATCGTTAAAAAAGGTGGCGATAGAACCGAGATCAAACCTGTCAGTTGTAACAATGAACGTGAATGAGCTTAAATGACCTTCTGAACGATAAAGATTTAAAATTGGGCTCACAAAACAAACCCGGCTGTGTGTTGTGTACAAGACACACACACACAAAACAAAGGGATTCAAGAAAAGCTAAAGAGAGAGACGGACAAACGGACACCTGGCGAGCGGGACAAACAAAATCAGAGGAAGTGAGATTGATCAGAGGCAAAGTCGAATTCAAGCCCAAAACCATGAAACATGACAAAGACGGACACATTTGACACCGAAAGCTTCAGTCTTAAAATTAATGTATTTGACACACACACACCCCCCCCCCCCCCCGCTAAAAAAAAAAAAATCACATCAGTGCTCTTTGGAAGTGTAAAGGTCATGGAACGAAGGGGAAGATTGAGGAATTACAAGGAACGAAGAAGAAATCATGTAAGTGTAGTGCGGAAACCCAGGGTGTAATTCTGGAATAGAAATTGAAATTAATGGGAAATCTGGTAAAGTAGAATATGGTCTTTACTTAAGAGTATTAGGCTATTGTTAATTTTCTGGTTCTGATGATTGTACCATAGTTTTGTCAAATGTTGGTGTAGGGGAAGCTGGATATATAGAATATCTCCAGTCCAATTTTTCAACTTTCCTATAAGACTATAATTAGTTCCAAATCAAAAATAAGAACAAATTTAAAAACAAATGATGTCCCCTGATCACAGAAAAAAATTAGCTGCAAATCAATGACAGAAAGATAACTGGAAAATCCCTACCTATCTTGACATCTGAAAAGGCTGCACATACCGTACGATTCCAACTCTAAGACATTCTGGAGAAGGAAAACTATGGAGGCGGTTAATTAATCGGTGGTCGCCAGGGGCTGGGGAGAGGGGTAGGAATGCCTAGGATTTTTAGGGCAGAGAAAAGACTCTGTAGGATACTATAGTGATGGGTATGTGTCATTATATATTTGTCCAAACCCACATAATGTACAAGAGTGAGCTCTATGTAAACTGTGGCCTTTAGGGGTGCTGTGTCAGTGAGGTTCACCAACTATATCAAGTGATCCACTCTCAGTGGGGATGTTGATAATGGGGAGGATGTGCCTGTGTGGGGGCAAGGGGTACATGGTAGATTTCTGTATCTTCCCCTCACTTTTGCTGTGAACCTAAAACTGCTACAAAAAAAGGTAAAGTCTAATTAAAAAAAAAAAATAGGCCCTAGCTGGTTTGGCTCAGTGGGTAGAGCGGCGGCCTGTGGACTGAAGGGACCGCAGTTTTGATTCCAGTCAAGGGCACATGCCCGGGTTGCAGGCTTGATCCCTAGTCGGGGGCGTGCAGGAGGCAGCCGATCAATGATTCTCTCTCATCATTGATGTTTTAACTCTCCCTCTCTTTTCCTCTCTGAAAGCAATAAAAATATATTTTATAACAATAAATAAAAAAGAAAATAGGATCATAGCAGTCAATGCAGAAAAGGCACTTGACAAAATTCAGTAGTCATTCATAAAAATAAAAACTCAGCAAGCTAAGAATAGAAGAAAATTTGCTCAAACTGATAAAGGGCATCTATAAAAAACCTCATACTTATTAGCAAAAAATGGAATGCTTGTTCCATAAGATCTAGAACAAGGCAAGCTGTCTGCTCTCACCTCTCTATTTAATATTGTTTTGGATAGCCTTATCAAAAAATAAAAGGCATACAAAAGAAAGGCTGGAGTAGAACTGTCTGTATTTGTAGATAGCATGACCTCTGCTGAAAATCCAATGATGGAATTTTACTGTGTAGTAGATCTTACATGGCAGATTGGTGGGGAAAGAGAGGCCTATTCCATAAATGAAACTGGAAGATTGGTTATCCATATGAAAGAACTGAAATCAGATCCCTACCTCACACCGTATACAAAAATCAATTCCAATTAGATTAAGAAGTTAAAGTGCAAGCAAAACTTTAAGACTTTCATTTTTAAAATGTAGATGAATATTTTAAAACAAAACTTCAAAAACCCTAACCAATCATAAAAAAGAAGATTGATCAATTGGACTATGCTAAACTCAAGCGCTTCTGTAAATCAAAAGACATTTAGAAAATAAGATAGGTCATGGAGTACAAGTTATTGCAACATATATAACTGAGAAACTATTAGTATACCAAAAATGCAAAAAAAAAAAAAAGGTTTACAAATCAATAAGAAAACAAATCATTTAAAAAAATGGACATAAGACAGGAAAAGGCATTTCAAAGAAAATACATGTGGCCATTAAAAATATGGAGAGATGTTCAGTCTCGTAGTAATAGGAAAATGCAAATTAATGCTACTGTTAAATAGGCAAAAATTAAGGAATTTGACAATGCCAGATTTTGCAGATAGGTTGGGCAACAGATATTGCTGATGAAGAATAAGAATTGGTACGATCACTTTGGAAATCAATTTGGCTCTAGCATAAAAATTGAACTTTGCATATCTTAAAACCCAATAACTCCCAACCTGGGTGTAGACACAAGAGGAACTCATTAGAAGAAACCTAAATGCCCACCAACAGGAGGATGGGTAAATCAACTGTGGTATGTACACAGATGATGATTTTACAGCAGTTAAAATGAATAGACTGCAGCTGCATACAGCAACGTGGATGAAGTTTAGATGCATAGATTGTAAGATAAAAGGCGAGTCAGGAATTTCTGGGAATATATATATATATATATATATATATATGCCTAAGTGACCATCGCAACCAAACGACCGAGCAGCAGGCTGCGTGGGGCAACCAGGTCGGCAGGGGGGTTAGTGAGGGGCGACCAAGTGACAGAACAGCAGGCTGCGTGGGGCGACCAGGCCGCAGGGGGAGACAGTGAGGGGCAACGAGGCTGGCAGAGGGGGGCAGTGAGGGGTGACCAGGCTGGCAGGGGGAGGGCAGTTGGGGACAGTGAGGGGTGACCAGGCCAGCAGGGGGGCAGTTAGGGGCGACCAGGCTGGCAGGGAGGGCAGTTGGGGGTGACTAGGCCAGCAGGGGGGGACAGTTAGGGACGATCAGGCAGGCAGGCAGGTGAGCAGTTAGGAACCAGTGGTCCCGGATTGTGAGAGGGATGTCCAACTACCGGTTTAGACCCGATCCCCAGGATTGGGCCTAAACCGGCAGTCGGACATCCCCCGATGGGTCCCAGATTGGAGAAGGTGCAGGCTGGGCTGAGGGGACCCCCCCATGCACGAATTTCGTGCACCAGGCCTCTAGTATATTATAAAATGAATGAGATAAAGCTGAATGTGACTAGGTCAGCTGGTTTCCTGGGCAGCAGCAGGCAGTCGGGGCCAAAGGTTGCACCAACAAAAGGAACCCAAACCCCACATCCCGACACCCACTGCCCGCTCAGAATCCCATCTTGTGTTCATTAGCCCTAACACGCGTCAGGCCCTGAGTGGGGCCTCTGTCAGACCAGAGACCACTGAGCATCTGTCAAGCCCCGTGCAGGAATTATTCACTGAGCACCATCTGTGTGCGAGTGCTGGGATAAAGCCAGGAACACACAGGCAAGAGTCTGGCCCCGGTGGAGTATCCCCATACAGGGACCTGTGAGTGCCTGGCCGGGCCCGCGGGGAGCAGTCCGCCTGGTGGGGGGACAGAAACACAGGGAATGGCTTCACTGACGTCAGAGAGGGAGGGCACCCTGGAAGGCGCTGTCCTCTCCGCCTGAGGGCCCGGGAACCATGGCCGTGGGCGTGCCCGAGTCGGGTTTTGGAAGAAAGGATGTTGTTTGAGGCGGCCGAGGGAACAGCATGTGCGAAGAAGGAGGCGTACAGAGTGGACTGGCTTGGGCGCTGTAGGATTCTGTGTGGAGGAGTTGAGCGAGCAAGGTGGGAAGGGCCACTTTATCAGGTGACCTACAGGGCCCAGAGGAGTGCTGATCGAGAGGCCAGAGAATTAGGGTGACCTCCGGACCTGATGTCTCTGGAGCCTGGGGTGTCTCCCACCCACCCCGGAGCTTGGGGGAGCCCCGGCTGGGCCCCCTGCGCCGCCCCCCCCCCCCCCCCCTCGGGCTGCCACCAGCGCTGAGCCTCTCCCTGCTGCTCCAACATTTTCCTCTTGTGATGGATGGAATTTTCCCTGCTTGGGTCAAGTCAAATGTCTCCTGATTTGTTGTTTTACACACACTGAGGCTGGAGGCGGACCCCGCGTGATTCATAAAGAAAAACGCACTCTCTGTGAAGGAGAGTAATTGATAGGCGACATTTCCCAGGCTCCAGAGGGGAGACTTGCGGGAGGAAGAGGAGGAGTCCGAGGGGCGTGCGTCCACTGAGAGTGGCCCGCGTGGCTTCTGAAGCTGCTGGCCGGGCCCCCAGACGTGGCCTGAGTCTGTCGGTGCCGAAGCTGCAGCTCTCCCTGGTCATCGGGCCCAGAGCCAGGCCTGGGCGACCAGGAGACAAGAGGGCCGCGAGGACCCCAACGTCCCTCCCTGTTCCCCTCGTTCCCGCCCTTTCCTGACCCCTCCCCCCTCTCACTCTCTCTCTCACTGTCTCTCATGTATGAAAATAAATGAAGTCAAGTTTCCCAGACCTTCTTGTCTAGAGGGGCAGGGGTGAGGGGCAGGCAGCCAACTGACACCCACCTGACCTATGCCATACATCACGAGGGTCACGAGGCTGCTGTGGGCACAGACGCTGGAGACCGGGTCTGCTCTGTGGCCACCATGACTCTGGGCAGATCTATGCTTGGGGTGGGGGTCGGCGGGGCCTGACAGTGGACTGCACAGTCAGTGGAGGAAAGACCAGAGTTTGTGGAAAGAAGGAAGGAAGATAGGAAGGAAGGAAGGAAAGAAGGAAGGAAGGAAGGAAGGAAGGAAGGAAGGAAGGAAGGAAGGAAGGAAGGGAGGGAGGGAGGGAGGGAGGGAGGGAGGGAGGAACCGAGCGCTCACTCTGTTCCAGGCACCGTGCCAGGCACTTTGCATCGGGAGCTTCCTTTCTGACCCAGTGAGGCAGCAGCAGCATCCTTGGTCTCATCGATGAGAAAACGGAGGCTCAGGGGGAGGAGGGAGTGGCATCCAGACAGTGCCAGCAAGCAGAATAGCCCTCCTGGTCCCAGGAGAGGGGAGGGAGAGGGCAGAGGGGGACCCCAGCGTGGTTTGGGGTGCATCTGAGGATGGTGGGGGTGTGCCTGGGGCACTGGGTAAGAATGAGCTTAACAAGGCAGCCCCCTGCTGGGCCTCATGTCCACATGGGTGACATGAGAGCAGCTGGGAGTGAAAGGAGGAGCCTCAGCGTGGTGGTTCTTAGCTGCCCCACCCTGTGTGAGCCAGGCCTTCTTTCCCACCGTGACAGCACGCCTCCCGCAGTCGCACGAGCCCCATCCCACTGCGACAGGCTGCTCCTTCCGTCCAGCATCCCCCGGGCCCAGGGAAGCCAGCCTCCCGCTGAAGCCCACTTCCTTTCAGGCCGGGCCTGCTCTCCCACTGCCGTCACTCAGCACACACTGTGCCTGCCTGGGGCTGGGCTTTCGGAGGTGTATTGTCATGGTCCCTGACTCCAGGGGCTCCCTGTCCAGCCGGACGGATGGGCACAGGGGGAAAGGCCAATTTTGCCTGGAGCATTTGAGGAAGGCTGGAGCTGGGCTTTGCAGAGTGAGTAGGAGTTGGCCAGACTTAAAAACAGAGATATTCTGCTCTAGCTGGTTTGGCTCAGTGGCTAGAGCGTCGGCCTGCGGACTGAAGGGTCCCAGGTTCGATTCCAGTCAAGGGCATGTACCTTGGTTGCGGGCTCATCCCCAGTAGGAGGTGTGCAGGAGGCAGCTGACTGATGTTTCTACTTTCTATCCCTCTCCCTTCCTGTCTGTAAAAATCAATAAAATATATTTTTAAAAAAAGAGAGAGATATTCCAGGCTGCAGAACAGCAAGTGCAGAGCAGAAATGCAAGCAGCCATCCCTCTCACTGTCCTGTGTTTGCTCCCAAGCCTCAAGCCCACTCTCCGTGATCTTGGATGCGTCCCCCACCCCACACCCTCCCCCCTGCTGTGGGACCTGAAGTCCCTGCCAGGGCGCAGCCAGGGCCATGGGCTCCTCCAGGCTTCCCCACGATGTCCCCTGACAAATACGCCAGGGACACTGGGTGAACCATAAATTAAGCCTCTGGGGATGGCTTCTGCGGAATAAAAAGCACATTCAGTAGCGAGAATATTTGTTTTTGTTTTCCTTCTCCGAGTAGATGGAAACACGCAGTGACCTCACTTTCTCACAAGTACAGTAGCTTTCCTGAGCGGCCGGCAGGCCTGGGGTGCCAGGAAAAAGTGGCGGAACGTTCAGCCTGGGGAACAAGGGCCTCATGGCAGCTGTGGCCGGCCAGTGGAATACAGCTGTCAGGACGCTGACAGGAGTTTCCGAGGGGTGGGGAGGATCCGGCCTGGGCCTCCCAGGAGGCCTGTACATCGCCAGGATGGGACTTGGAGCCTGCTGTCCTCCCGGTTCATTTCTGACGCTGCACACCGAGGGTCCCAGGCAGCCGGCCTGCAGGTCCCGGGGGCAGCCTTGCACCAGCCAGACCTGTGTGTCCATCCTGCCCGCTCCTCTCTGGCCATCACACCTTGCTGAGCCTCAGTTTGCTCATCTTCAACGTGCAGGTCATCATACCGACCTCGTGGGTTGGACAAGTTTTAAATTTGTGAAAGTACCAAGAAATGCTAGTCCTCGGCCCCGTCCTGACCTTCTCAAGCCCACCTCCTCTGTGCTGCCCTCCAGACCCAGTGACCTCTCCCACCTGGTTCTTTTCTCCTTCCATTGCCCTGTGTTGGTGCGCACCTTTCTCCCAAAGCCAAGATACCCATCCATCCATCCACCCACGTACCCATCCACCTGCCCGTAATCCCTCCAATCCATCCGCCCGCCCACCCACCCAGTTATTAATTTAGTCGTGACTGTTTGGGGCCGCCAGGTGCTCTCCCACTGATGGGAAGGTGTGTTGTTTTCTGTCTGTGACCTGATCTTCCTCACGCGTGGACACAGTGCACACTGCCCCCTAGAGACAGGGTGGGGTAGTCCTCTAGGACAGCGGTTCTCAACCTGTGGGTCGCGACCCCTTTGGGGGTCGAACGACCCTTTCACAGGGGTCGCCTAAGACATCCTGCATATCAGATATTTACATTACGATTCATAATAGTAGCAAAATTACGGTTATGAAGTAGCAACGAAAATAATTTTATGGTTGGGGGTCACCACAACATGAGGAACTGTATTAAAGGGTCCTGGCATTAGGAAGGTTGAGAACCACTGCTCTAGGAGCTGGGCTTTGCACGGAATATTCATTCTGTTGCAAGAAAACCCAAACTACGTGAAGAAAATGGGAAGGGAATGATTCATGTGATGGCCAAGTCCAGGTGTAGGTCTGGCTTCAGATACACTTTGATCCAGGCCTCCGGTGATATTCCCGAGACCGAGTCCCTCGGCATCTCCCAGTGCTCACCTCCTCCACAGTGTAGCCATGCTGGCAGCAGCTGCAGCCCCAGCCCCACGTCCACTCAGGGTCAAGTACAGCTGGAAAGCCTCAACGTCTTCTCCAGAAACTCTCTCCAGACCACACAGACTGAGAACCCGGAAGGGGTGGGACCCAAGTTAAATGGGGAGGAGGACTGGGTGCCGGATAGGGAAACCGCTGCAGCACCTCATGCAGGCGGTGGGCACCCTGGGGTGGACAGGAAAGCTCTAAGCACCTGGCAGGGCTCCCGTCCCCGGGGAGAAGGGCCAGTGCCACACAGATAAGTCTATAAACAAGATCTCCTGAGACTGATAAAACAAGGCAGTGTCATCAGGGATTGGGGGGAGGCTATTTTATTTCTTAATGTTTTTATTGATTTTGAGAGAGAGAGGAAGGGAGGAAAAGAAGCATTGATGTGAGAGCGGAACATCGATCGGCTGCCTCCTGCACGCCCCCATCGGGGATGGAGCCCGAGACCCGGCCATGTACCTGACCGTGAATCGAACCAGCAACCTTTTTTTTTTTTTTTTTTAAATATTTTATTGATATTTTACAGAGAGGAAGGGAGAGGGATAGAGAGCCAGAAACATTGATCAGCTGCCTCCTGCACACCCCCCACTGGGGATGTGCCCGCAACCAAGGTACATGCCCTTGACCGGAATCGAACCTGGGACCCTTCAGTCCGCAGGCCGACGCTCCATCCACTGAGCCAAACCGGTTTCGGCCCAGCAACCTTTTGGTGCACGGGATAATGCCCAACCAACGGAGCCACACTGGCCAGGCAGGTGCGGGTATTTGAAATAAGAGGTCAGGGAAGGCCTCTCTGCGCAGGTGGAATTAGTCAAGTGGGGGAGAGGCCGGTCAGGGAGGGCCTGTAGGTTAGGGGGAGAAGCTTGGGTTTCATCTTCCAAGCCGTGGGAGGTCTGTGTAACATACTAATCAAGGAAGGAAATGATCTGATTTGCTTTCGTCCTTTCAGCATCCTTTTAAGAAATACTTTTCATTGAGGTGTAACCTACAGGAGGCCAAGCAGAAAAGCAGTACAGACAGGAGTCGGGCTCAGGGTCTTTCCCTGGTGTAGACACCCGGTAACCCCACCCAGGTCAGCAGAAAGGCCATTGCCAGCACCCAGACGGCTCCCTGTGCCCCTTCTAAGTCAGTCCCCCTCCGAGCGGTAAGGACCATTCTAACATGGATGGTCATCCATAGCTTTGGTCTGTTTTGGAACTTTCTATGAATGGGATCACACAGTATAAATTCTTTTGTGTCTCGTTTCTTTGGGTCAATAGTATGTGGGCATGAGCGCTCATGTAGCCTGGCCCGTCCTTGTTGATTGCTGTGTCGTATTCCATTCCTCCCCCTCCCCCAGGCCTGGGAGGTGGTTTCAGCCTGTGATCTGACCTTCCTTGGACCTGGGCACGGAGCGCACTGCCCCTAAAACCGGATGGGACCTCCTCAGTCTCCCCTTCAGCCCGCGGCACCCGGCTGGCCCAGGACACGCCCATTGCTGGCCCAGTAGGGTCGGGGTGAGAATTCACTCGGGACAGGACAGGGGACCTAGACTAGAAACTGCTCGACCCCTCTCCTCCAGGCCTGATGGCTCCCGGACTCTGGCCACCCCTCCGCCCTGCCTCCCTCCTAACCGAGTTCAGGTGCTCACCCTCGGCCGGGCAGGGGCTCTGGTGGTGACGGAGCCCAGAGTCCCCGTGGCCAGGGTGAGGGACGACGTCGCGGGAAATGAGAGGAGCTGCGGCCAGCTGCCAGGCGGTGACTCTACCACCCAAAAATGTGCTCTTGGCCAGGCTCGCCTTCCTCTCTCCGAGGCTCTTCCAGGCGGCGAGGAGTTGGCAGGCCCGGGTACAGATAACGGCGAGAGCCCCAGGCCCTCTTCTGTCATCGCCTCCCCAACGTGAAACCCAAGATCTTGTTTATTTATGAGGAAATTCTGTTCTGCTGCTCGACAAATGGTATATGGGGCCAGGGCACATGGAGCGTGGAGCCGGCCCAGCCCGGCGTCCGCACGCGGGGCCCCTCCCTCGGCTCGGGCGGGCGCAGCAGAGCTGGCAGCCGCGGGAGGGCCGCTCGACACTCCCCGGGTGGGGGCTGGCGGCGGAGGAGGGGTCCTGCCTTCCTCGGGGCACCAACCCCCTGCCTTCCCTGAGAGAGCCTCCCTGGATGGTCAGGAACCACGGAGCAGGAACAGCCCTGCTGCCCCGGCTCCGGGGCCAGCACCAGCCTTCTCTGGGATCCACCTCCAGCCAGCCATCCTGGGACGATGGGATGAAATGGTGTGCGTGTCAGTACCCGAAGCGTGGGAGAGAGAAAACAAAATCTACCGAGGGCCCACGACTGGGCGGGGCTTCTGTTCGTTTTCTCGCTCCATCTGCCAGCAGTGCGATTGGTGGATGTGAGCGTCCTGGCTTTAAGATGAGGGGCCAGCCCTGGCCAGGTTGGCTCAGTGGACAGAGCGTCGGCCTGTGGACTGAAGGGTCCCGGGTTTGATTCCAGTCAAGAGCACGTACCTCGGTTGCAGGCTCCTGGCCCTGGTCGGGATCATGCGGGAGGCAACCAATCGATGTGTCTCTCTCACATGGGTGTTTCTCTCTCTGTCTCTCCCTCTCCCTTCCATTCCCTCTAAAATATCAATGGGGAAAATATCGTCAGGTGAGGATTTAAAAAATAAAATAAAAAATAAAAAAATAAGATGAGGGGCTGAGCCCAGCTGGTGTTGCTCAGTGGTTGAGCGTCAACCTATGAACCAGGAGGTCACGGTTACAGGCTCGATCCCCAGTGTGGGACGTGCAGGAAGCAGCCAGTCAATGGTTCTCTCTCAATGTTGATGTTTCTGTCTCTCTCTCCCTCTCCCTTCCTCTCAGAAATCAATAAAAACATATTTTAAAAATAAAAAATAAATCAGTTAAAAAAAAAAAAAAGATGAGGGGCCGAAGTTCAAGGGATGGAATGACTCATCCAGGGCTGTCTGACTCTCAGCCTGCCCTCTGGCTGGGGTTGAGTGGAGTGCTCACGCAGAAAGAGCAAGTGTCCAGCTGGGGCCAACGTATACGGCATTGTTTTGTGTCTGACTCGAGATCCATGTTCTTGCCATCGCACCTCCCTGCCTCTCCAAGTGAAATGTCCCGTTAGCAATATGTTTGGTGGGGTCCCAAGTGTTGAGACAACATCTGTTTTGGGATGAAGACTGCTCATTTTAAATCCCACGTCAAGGGAGGTATTGACCTGGAGGGGGTACAAGGGGACTTTCTGTGGTGCTGGAGATGTCTGAGATGTCAGCCTGGTTATTAAAATGGGGTTATACACATTTTAAAAATGGAGTATTCCCCCCCCCCCTCCAAAAAAAAAAATAAATAAATTCCACGTCAGTTTCAGAGTATCCTGGTTCAAAGGATCGGCACTAGCATGGCCCTTATTATCCAAACGAGGGTCGCTCGCTGACCCCGAATCTTCTGTCAGCAGTCCGTGTGCACGGGCTGTGGCTCGAGCCTGTGTTTGTGAAACCGACCCATTTATCAGCGCGTTGGGCCTGAAACAACCGGGAAACATTTTTAATGACTGCAGTAAGACCAAATCTCTCAGCGACGAAGTAACAGTAAACGGGCTAAATGCCTCTATCAAAAGACAAAGACTTTCGTTTCAGGACACCACACGACGTCATTCTTTTTTCCGCCCCCCCGACAAGTTTTCAACATGTACCCACGCCGAATCCCAGATCTCCCTGGATTCACCCCTGTCCTTCCCTTTCCAGGCTGCATGACTCAAACCCCTCTGATTTCACCAATGCCAGCTTGCGTTATTATATTGTAAAAGAGTTCAGACATACTTAAAAGGATCGGAAATAATGAGACACCCATTGATCTACCACTGAGATTTAATAAACGCTGACATCTGCCATGTTTGCTTCAGATCTTTTTACGAGGGCCCGCCCCGTTCCTCCCAGACTTAATCACGAACTTGAAGATGACGCGGAGAACAATTTCCACGCAGGTTTCAGACGTTTTCTGCAAAGGAGCGAATCCACACGCTGTGTAGGGCGTTGTTTGGTGTTTTTAGAATTTATCTAAATAATCTCGTGTAATACATATCCTTTGGCAACTTGCTTTTTTTTTTTTTGAGAATTACACATATTGAGGCGCACGGATGTCTTGCATTAAGTGTAACGGCCAAGCAGGGTTCGCTGCTTAGATAAATAACAGGTTGTTCGTCCACTGGTGAACAACCACTTCTACTTTTCTCTTTTGCCACCACAAACAGTGCGTTGATAAATGCCTCTGCCATGTCTCCTGCACGCTCCGGCTAGCATCTCTCTGAAAGTGGAATTTTTTCAGTCAGTCCAGTTCTAACACTTACCTGATATCCGTTATCTGCTCTTTACTTTCCTCTCCCGGGATGCGGTGAAAGAGGGTGCGTGAACAGGATTTGAGCTGGGGCTTGAAGAGAGAGAAGTTACGACGCCAGAAAGGAAAGATAACCGCGTCCTAGAAAAGGGACGCCAGCTCGGCTGAGGGTCACCAGCTCGGCTGAGGGTCACCAGCTCGGCTGAGGGTCACCGTGACGGGCGCTGCCACACGCTCCGCCGTTAGCCAATCCTGGGGCCGGGTGTGTGTACCAGATGTCACCCCTGAAGACAAGGGGAGCGGTTCCTTTTGAATCACGGCCTCGGGTTTGCTCTGCTCGCCCTAGGGTGTCACACAGCCCCTGTCTCAGAGCCGAGAGCCAGAGGTTTCTTTGCCTGGCTGTGCATCGCAATCACCCCGGGGAACTTTAAAATATACACATTCCAACCCACGCCTGGAGACCCAGGTTCAATGGGTCTAGGATGGGCCTGGGAATCTGTACTTCTTAAAAACCTCCCCAGGTGGTTCTGCGGCAGCCAGGCTGCGGCCCCCGAATTATCTAAAGCAGTGGTTCTCAACCTTCCTAATCCCGCGACCCTTTAATGCAGCTCCTCATGTGGTGGTGACCCCCAACCATGAAATTCTTTTCGTTGCTACTTCATAACTGTCATTTTGCTACTGTTATGAATCGTGATGTAAATATCTGTGTTTTCCGATGGTCTTAGGCTCTACAGCAGCGGTCCCGACCCCCAGGTTGAGAATCGCTAGCAGGGTCGCCTAAGACCGTAGGAAAACACAGATATTTACATTACGATTCATAACAGCAGCAAAATGACAGTTATGAAGTAGCAACGAAAATAATTTCATGGTTGGGGGTCACCACCACATGAGGAGCTGTATTAAAGGGCCGCGGCATTAGGAAGGTTGGGAACCACTGCTCTAAGCCCTCAGTGATGCCCGTCGGTAGAGCTCTGGCACGTGCTCAGCTGCCCTTGCCCGGTCCTGCCATCAGCACAGGGTGCCCCTGGCAGCGCAGTGACGGGCCCTCGCGGCTCCTTCCACGGCTTCTCGCTCCCTGCACTGAGGAACCTGGCAGAGGCAGAGATGGGCCCCACGTGTCTCCCTGACCCAATGCCCCGGGCCACTGCCCTGTCCTCCGTGTTTCCACGGGGTTGCCTGGAGAAGGGGACTTGGCGAGGCCACGTGAGAGCCAGGCTGTAACACTGCCCATAAACAGGGATAAAAATAATACTGATCTGCCGAAGCCGGTTTGGCTCAGTGGATAGAGCATCAGCCTGCGGACTGAAAGGTCCCGGGTTCGATTCCGGTCAAGGGCATGTACCTTGGTTGTGGGCACATCCTCACTGGGAGGTGAGTAGGAGGCAGCTGATCGATGTTTCTCTCTCATCGATGTTTCTAACTCTCTATCCCTCTCCCTTCCACTCTGTAAAATATCAATAAAATATATTTAAAAAAAATAAATAAATAATACTGACCCAAACAGCACTCTCCGTGTGAGGGGAATTGTGATGACCCCCATTTTACAGACAGGGAAACTGAGGCACAGCTGGGAAGTGGTGGAGCCAGGGTTCAACCCGGCAAGCTGGCTTGAGCGTGGGTGGTCAGAATGATTCTGCCTGCCCTGCTGTCTCCTTATCTGGCGGGAGAAGTCTCCCAGGGTCACCATCTCAAAAGGCACCCCGGTCTGGCCCCTCCCGCTCTGGGATCATGTGGGGACGCTCCAGTCTGTATTGCGCCTTTTCTCACCTGAAGCCCTTGCGTTTACGTAGCTGTTCCTGTGTGCATGAGAACACAGCGTCAACGGCCATGGCCCGAGCCCCTCCTATGACTGCGTGCCAGACCCATGACCGTGACCGGACGGCTTACATGGGTCATCGCATGCAACCCACACCGCCCGCCGGACACACGCACACAGCTCTGCACGGGGCAGTGAGCGGTCCTGTGAGAAAACCGAGCCACGGAGAGGCGGGGTCACTTGGCTCAGGGTCCCGGGGCCTCTCCGCTGAACTTGGAGAGCTTCTCACCCCAGGGCCCTGTTCTTTCCACCACTTCATGTGCGTTCTAGCTCCCCTTTCAGAGTGAGGTCAACTCAGATAATTGCAATAAAAAGTCAGCAACAATACAGCCCCTCCCTGGAGGGGGCCCTTCCCCGGGACGGAACCATTTCCAGCTTCCTGAGACTCCTCTCCCAAGAGCAGGAGGCAGCGTGAATGACTGAACCTATGACGGCCCCATCTCACTCTGAGCCGGCCGCTGTAACGCCCCCTCCCTGCCCCCTGCCCCCTCCAGGCTGTGCCCTCTTGTCTGCTCTGCCACCAAAACCAGAGCCAACGTGCTCGTGCTCATCGGCCACATCCCATTCTCGGAAAACCTCTGCAGCTCCCAGGTCCCTCCAGAACTGTCGCCACTGGCCACACGTGGCCGTGGAGACCTCAGATGCAACTAGTGCTGCTAAGAAAAGGAATTTTTACATTAATTTAAATTGAACAGCTCATCTCGCTCTTATCGGAAAGCTTTTCCGTATCTTTGGGACTTGGGGATCTGGATCTACTTCTTCAGCGACGAGTGTTATGAAATCGAAGTAAACATCAAGCATTTCCGACGAAGACACAGCCTCTGAATGGAGATGCGATATACACGGGGATCGGGAAAACTGACATGCATGAAAAATAGAATGTGAAACGTCTCCGCGGTTTTTGTATGTTAAAATGATCATATTTGGATAGACTGGATTACATAAAATCGTTCGTGAAAATTAACTTCTGTTTATTCTCTGAACGTGGCTACTGGAACATGTTTATCCACGGGTCTCCCATCACAATTTATTAGGCCGCTCTGCCTCAGGCAGAGCCCTCCAAGCAGCCACGACTAACTGACCAGAGCTGGGACGTGGGGGCAGAATCTACTGGCCACGTCTACATACAAGAGAGCCCTGCCTCGTGGACCCTGGGCCGTGGGAGGACCTGCGGCTGCACCCATACCGTGGGAAGAGCTGCAACAGGCATGCGCACCAGGCACGGACGCAGAATGCTGGATCGATTGGTTCTGCCTGGCAGGAAGTTTGGGGGGTGGAGGGGAACCTGTGAGGGGGTGGTTTGGAGTGGATGCCAGAGCAGGAGGAAGGCATTCCAGGCCCAGAGAACAGCAGCTGGAAGGCACGGAGGTGTGAGAGTGCGGAGCAGGTGGCCGAATGGGAGCAGGTAGGTGTGGCCGCAGCTTGGAGCGCAGTGGCAGCGCTGTCTGCAGGCGCCTGAGTTCTGTTCCTAGTGTCCAGGGGCAAAAAGGAAGAGCCCAGCACCAGCGCATGACCCATGGCCACCACTTCATGTACCCCCCTCCCCAAAACCCATCCTAAGTTCCAGGCTTTCGAGGAGGCTAGAGACGCAGCTGGAAGTGCAGAGGGGAGCGATTCCCGAAGCTTTGAAAACCCAACCAGCTCCAAACCTCGAGCGCAGGCTCTCGAAGCCAGCGCTGGATTGAGAGATGGGATTAGCTCGTGTGTAGGAGTCAAACTGTAGCTTCCCCCACAGGTGGCTGGTTATTTCCATCTGTCCATCCATTCACCATTCAATGCGTCTTAAGCACCTACCAGGTACAATGAATTAGGGAGGGCCCAAAGGCAAAATCCAAACACGGAAGTTGTTCACAAAGGTTGGGAACTCCAGACACGCCCGTTAAACGGGTCACTGATATTACAGAGAAATGTGGGGTAAATCTGGTAGAAAGTAGGCGCTCCATGAATCTTTTCTAAGGCGGGTGACAAGGATGTTCGCTACAGTTTTGTTTATAACAGCACGGTCCACCCCGTGTGCTGGGGGAGCACATACTCCCTGCAGGGCCCCAGCTGCTCACTGTCATGTCAGTGCCTTGATGTTCCAGGTTCTCTCTCTCCACAGGGCCTTGTCACATGCGCTTCCCTCTACTTAGAGGATATTTCCTCTCTTCGCATTCGTAGCTCTTAACCTGGATAGTCATTTACTTGGGGAAGTTCCCTGGCTGCCCAAACCACCACCAGATAGGCCTCCGCATAGTCTCGCCCATAGACCACAGATGTTTTCCATAAAGCGCCGATCTCAGTGGAGTGAACACTCCTTTGTGTCATCATCTGATTATTATCGGAATCTGCGTAGACGGTCCTCACCATGAAGGCAGGGACAAGGTCTGTTTTCCTTAACACTGTCTCTCCACACCCAGCCCAGTGCTTCGAAGGCAGCAAGTATTCAAATGCCTGTAAATATCTGTTGCATAAATAAATAAATAAATAAATAAATAAATAAATAAGTATACCCCTCAGAAGGAGGCAGGAGATCCTGACCTCAAGAAGCGCTCCGTAAATGCCTGTTGTTGAGCTTGAACTTGACAGCTCAATCTCGTGCACAGGGTCAGTTCTTGGAGATTAGTTGAGAGGAGAGTCGGAGCCGGAGGTGGAGGTGAGGGAGGGAAGTGGTTATAAGAAACCTGGAAAGAGAGTGGCTCAGTGGGGAGGCAGGAGGTGGCTAAGAGCCAGCTTCTTCCTCTCCTCTTGGCTGTGGGCCGGCCCAGAACCCATGTGTCCTGGCACCCAGTGTGCTGCTTGTCCTCGGAGGCATTAGGAAACCTGCTCTGAATATTAAACACCCGATGTCACCTCCCCTCCCAGAAAGAAGGAAGAAAACAGCTCTTTAATCCCCTCTGCTGAAGCCCAACCTAGTGGATCATTTTTGCAGACCCATTGGGTCTACAGGGCCTCCAAGTGGAAAATGGCCCCACAAGCTGGACTATTGCCTTACTCTTGGGGCCACAAGCCCCTGAGCAGGACCCCAAGGCCCAGGGCCCAGGGTCTGGGAACCTGCCTGACTCCCCATGAGCCTCGTCTCCAGGAGGTGACTCATCTCTTCATGGACCTAGACAACTCTGGTTGGCATCGGGAGCAGCTGATGAAGTCACAGGCTCCTGAAAACCAATCTCCCAGCTGAAAGGAGGAGGAGGAGGCTGGCCCAGGGCGTGGGAGTGGGGGCCAGAAGGGGAACCATGGTTCTGAATTTTAACAATTTTTTTTTAAACAAAAAAAATGAGTGAACTCAAGTTAGCTGCTAGTAATTTAGAATGATGGGGCTGTTTTCACTCTGGTGCCTCATAAATAACTTCTGATTTAAAGTTTCCAAGGATTGACTGGGCACTTCAAAGGACCTCCGCAGGGAGGAAATGAGCTCCTCCCTCCATGCCCTCCCCGCTCAGGTGAGGACTGAGATCACCAGCTGGAGGGGCTCATCAGGGGTGTGGCCCAACCGGCTCACTAGCAACTGACAGACTTACTTAGTGAATGACTGAAGAGCTAACCCACCAACAAGCTAATGGAGAGACGGACTGACAGACGGGTAAAATAACCAAGTGATGGTTAAGCCAGTCGAGTGGTTGATACATCAGTGAATGGACTGACTGCCCAATTGATAGACGGATGAGCTCATTGCTGGTCAACAGACCAACCAACTGAGGGATCCTTTTGTCCGTGAGCCCCTGGGTTGTAGGGTTAACCTGCCTGTCTCTCCAAAAGTCTGGTTAACCAGTTGACCTAATGACTAACAGGCTGATGAACCAGGCCACCCAAATACTGACAGGAGAGTGTGCAAAAGACAAGGGCATCTGCTGGGTGAACCAGCTAAGCAGCCATTGACCAACACCTTTGTCAAAAAGAAGTTGATTGTACACAATGAAGAATGTTCTCCAGAGGAAGATCAGATACAATAAGTAAAGAATAGCAGATGCAAAGAAGACAAAACACTACAATGTCCACTGTATGGGGAGGAAGGAGGAGGGTTCGGTGATCAGGAGGACATTGTTGATGTCCAGAGTTGCACAGAGAAACTGGGAGCTTCCAACCCAGTGCCAAGATGTGTTTTTTGCTATTTCAGTCTCCTTTGTGGGGCTTGAATCAGATTAGCAATGAGTGAGTGAGTTCAGCCATGGCCTTGAACTCTTCGCTCCCTCACACCTCCACCTCCGGCTCTCTTAGTGCTCACGGGCTTAGGGCTCTTTAACATTCTTCAACCTTCCTTCTATATCGCCATCATGAACACAGCAGACTCATTCATTCTCCTAAGGCCATGGATATGGGGGGTCATGAAATGCAGCCATGGTGGTGTTCTGGTTGCAGAATTATGGATGACTGTTTTCCCTTTCATTTCCTAATCCCATCCTGTGGGGGGCTGTATTATTTTACAATGGAAGAATCACATTTATAATTTTAGAAGGAAAAAGAAAAATCCTGTCCCTCTCTTCTGCTCCATATTGAATAAATATTTCTTGATTTATGGATCCAATGAGTCTTCAAGACTTGCCTCTTCTTGTTTTTGATGTCAGCATGGTTTGTTGAATGCCTGCTAGTGATTTCTCTTTTTCCTTAATTACTGAAATTACCATCACAGCTTCTCCCTGTTCAAGTCCGTCCTCCATCCAGATAGCAAAAGAATTTCCATTACGTTTCTCCTTCTCAAGAATTTCCAGGGGCTCCCAGGTAGCTGTGGATTATAAGCATCAACTTCTTAAACTAGAGTCAATGAACTTTGAGTAACTAGTTCCCTCTCCTTGTGTACACCTACCCATACACACATGCACACACACACACATGCACACGCGTGCGTGTGCGCACACACACACACACACAGACACTATCAGCTCCTCATTCTAACTTCTCACCATCCCCCAGTTCATCCTCTCTGAATTCTTGACTCAGTTATACATCTCATAGTTTTCTCTCAACCAGGAATGGAAATCCCACACCCAGATGTGCCCACCACTCTGATAAATTCATCCATCTAGCAATCAAAACATATTTACTAAACATCCAACATTTGCCCAGTACTGTAGGCACTGTGAAATCCCTAAAGAGGGAAGATGGGTGCTGACATTTATTGAATGTTTACTATTTATTGTAAGCATTGAATACACATAGGTGTTCTTTTAGCATCTTCAGTGAAATACCATCTTATCCCCATTTTACACATGGGGGAACTGAAACACAGAAAGGTCATGCAAGGTTATTGACCCAAGGTTGTTGCATTGCTAGAAGCAGCAGAGCAGTGATTTGAAGCCAGATGTGTTAACTCTAGTGCTGTTACTTTACTGCCTGGCTGAGGAATCCAGACTATGTTTCCCGCACTCGCTCACACTTTCATTCCTTTAGCGAACGTTTACTGAGCATCTAACTCCACACAGGACAATGCCCTGTGCTGGGCTACAGTGCTGAACATGACAGTCATGATGCATTCCTTCCTGGAATTTACTGTTTGGTGAGGGAGACAGACAAAAACAAAGTGCGTACAGGGTGGGGCAAAAGTAGGCTTACAGTTGTTCACATGAAAAATAATACAATAATTAATAAATAATAATACAATAATAAACTGTTTCATGTATTCACAACTGTAAACCTACTTTTGCCCCACCCTGTATATATCTTAAATATATATGTATTTGTGGATATGTATATTGGTATATATTTAATATATATTGATATGCAAATATGTATTTATTTATATGTAACGGTGTGTGTGTGTGTGTGTGTGTGTGTGTGAATTTTCAATGTGGAAAGACCCAAGGGACTAGTGAGGGTGAAATAGAGAATAACTTGGGAAAACTACCTTCAGTTTTCTAACATCTATCACGTATTTTGCTTTACAGTTGACAAATCCCTTTACAGGTTTTATTTGGAGCCAATTCTTGAAGGGCAAGGTTCTACAGATGAATTCAAGGGCAGGTGGAATTATGAGTACAGATGACTTGGTCCCGGTCCAGAGAGGCGAAGCGTTTCTTTGTGCAGCACGGATAAGTGGGCCCTGCTGGACGAGGAGAAAGCACAGGCACAGAGCTATCAAGGTAACCTTCAAAGGGGTGAGGAGCCTTCAGACTGAACGAGAGCTGGAGGTGGATGGGGAGGGGAGAAAACAAGGGGACCAGCATCGATCTTCCGGACTGGCTTGAGGTGTGCCCACCTGAAAAATTCTTGGAAGACCCCAGCTCTGTGGGTCTGCGATGGCCTGAGATATAGGGACCTTCTCCAAGTTCAGAGAAGCACCGAAGAGTCCATGAAAAACGATGTTTAAAAATAAGACTCTTACTAATGCCAAGGTCAAATTCTTTCTGACCCAAGATAACCAAAGTGAAATGATAACTCGCTTTCGAGACTCTCCAGCATTAAACAGGGTATGGTTTGGGCTTTGGGGCAGATGAAGGAAGGCAAGCACCTGCTTGTCTCAAGGCGTGCTACTTGGCACAAGTGAGAACAAGACCCACAGACATCCTTGCGTGGAAGCTTCCCCTGGCTGAGGCTGGATTTGGGGGCCATCTGCGCCTCCCACCATCCTCCCAATGCTAGCTGCAGACCCACTGCACGGCTCACTTCTTCCTAGAAAGCCCCAGCAAGAACATGGACTTGAGGATCCCCACCCTGACGCTATCACTGACACAGGATGTGGTCTTGGACTAGGTCCCCAGACTCTCTGGGCTTCAGTTTTCTGTAAAATGAGAAAAATCGTAACTGCCTTTCAAGATTGTCATGAGGGTAAAGTTTAGGCTGTTCCCCTCCCTGTGGCAGATACTGGCGGTGTTCGGCTGCTCAGCATCCCTCTCCTCTCCTTCTGACAAGACTATCCATTTACCCTTGAGAACTGCTCATTGCCCACCCTCAGGCCACGCTGACTTAGAAGGGGCCGAGTCCACCTCCAGATTAACAGAAAGGATGCATGATCAAACTGGGCATGTGACTCCAGGGCAACCAATGAAATTCTGTCCTGGGACTTGTATTTGCACCTTGGGGAGGAGGAGTCCTCTTTTTGCTCAGGTGCTGAACTGGTGCCAAGTAGTCCTGCACCGAGGCAGCCTTCCTTCCACCACAAGGGCAGCGCGTGCCTGAAGGGGAAGCCAAACTACAGAGAGAAAATTCAAGAAATGGATGGAGGTCGGCTGGGCAGCTGGATCCAGGCATACCTGAGGCTGTAGGACACTTTCGAATAAGCTCCTTTATTAGCTTAAGACAGTCTGAGTTAGGTTTCTGTGCTTCAGTCTAATAAGTCCTGACAAATGTCCTCTCGTAGGAAGAGATCTCCATGGACTGAGATACGTGTTAACACGTTGGGTTGTTTCTCTAAGAATCCTGGCTATGATGGTTTGAAAGAAGACTTGGGGACTCGGGATCCTTCTTAAAACCCTGCCCAAAGAGAAAGGTTAAGAATATGAAGGAAGAAAATGGTCCCAAAAGTCTAAGAAATGCCAGATTAAAGTAATTTGTACAATTTATGAGTACCTAATACAGCCGTGAGCAAACTACGGCCCACGGGCTGGCTCCGGCCCGTTCGGCTGTTCTATCTGGCCTGCGGAGCCGAAAGAGCGGAGAGTTCTCTTGCTCTCCCCTCCGATCCTTTACTTGGAATTTATATTAGTTCACACAAACACTCCATCCATGCTTTTGTTCCGGCCCTCCGGTCCAGTTTAAGAACCCATTGTGGCCCTCGAGTCAAAAAGTTTGCCCACCCCTGGATACATACCAGATATGTTAAAAATGTATTCACCTATTCATCATGTTTAGCAAGTCCTACTGTGTGCCAGGCACTGTTCTAGGGTGCTCCATGCTAGGGGGAAGGCTGAGTCTGACCTGCCAGGTAGGTAGCACGAGTCCCATTTCACAGATGAGAACAATCAGAGCTCCGAGCCGTGGTGAGCCGCCTGGAGTCACACCTCTGAACGGGAGTGGACTCGGGATTCCAACCTGGGTGTGTCTGCCTTGAAAGCCCATGTCCTTGTCATCACTCCAGGCCACCCTCCTTGTAAACGGCTCTCGGAAACGTCGCTCAGTCCCTGTCTTTGTCTGAGAAGGGAAGGGGGAGGCACGTTGCAGCCTCTGGCTCAAGCGTTGGGACCCACAGCGTCTTCGTGCTTGGCCATGTTTACGTTGCTGGTCAGACAGGCCTGAGTGTGTCTGCCCAAATGGGCTGTGAGTTGCGTGATGGAGGCGGGAGGTTTTGTCTGAGGATCCTCCGACAGCCAGAGGAGCTGGCAGAGGCCTGCATCTGGCCACCCCGCCTGGCCTGTGGCTTCGCAGTTCACCCAGGATCCCGAGTTCCAAATGCACCCGCCGCCATTTGGGAAGACACGCGCGGTCAGATGACAGTCAGAGAGACCGGGTTTGAATGTTTCCTGTAGCAACCATATCACTCAACTCCTCCGCGCCTCATTCTCCCCACCTGAAAAATGGGAATACCAGGACCCACCTCGCAGGGCTGCCACAGGGACTAGACAAAGTGAGAGACGGACATGTTCCTATACCACAGGTAGCACACAGTAGGTCCTCCAGGAGCCCAGGTGACTGTGCTCCCCCCCAGCAGCCCTGGCCGCTGCAGCTGCCTGGCTCACGTGGGCATGGGCTCCACCGGCAGCCCATCCCCCACCCCCAATCCAGCCCTAAGGACCTGCGCAGCCCATCCCGGGTGGCAGTAGCGGAGGCCGGGCTCCCAGGGCCCCCGGCTCTTTAATCAGCCTCCGCGAGGGCTGCGAGTGATTCAGCCTGCAAGCGCTCCGGCTCCGGGCGCAACAACAGACAGGCCTGCAGGGAATCGCTTCGGCAGAAAGATGTTGGCATGTCTCTATAGCAACTCGGGGAAAATATTTCATGCAAAAGTCCATCTGCTGTAACATAAAGGGAGTCCCAGCCAATAATCGAGTTATAACGAGTTATAAATTATTCCTAATTTGCAGGCTTTATTTTACCAAACCACAAAATGCACACACACACACACACACACATACATGCATATATACATAGAGACGTACACCATGTGTGTGCTTATACACATGCACACGCGCACACACACACGTGCAGTCATGAGACAATGGCTGTGCAGTTGTGACTTTGACATCTCATCGCGTGGTGCTGGTGGCTCCGCGGGCCCAACAGTTACCTGTGATCCACGCACGTGGACATCGTTGACCTGCAAGGCCACAGTTCAAATGCGAGACCCAAGTTCCTGTAACCTGGAACTGTTCTGCAAGCCAGCGCGCCAATCTTTCCGCTGGCTTTGTTCGTTTCTCTTCAGGGAAAACAAAACTTCTTTGTGTGTTCCTGATGTCCTTGTAAAGAGACTCTCACATTGATTCATCGGGATGAAATGCTTTGTAGCGGCTATCAGAGTGGAAAAAAACAATGTGCTAATTCGCATTGTGATGCTTTTAATTTTATGTGTTGTCAACACTTCAAAGTGGGCCGGAGCCCTGCCTGGGAGACCTGGGACGCTTCGCCTCGCACGTCGTAGCTGGGCTGCAACTGTCTGCAACTCCGCGGCCTCTCGCACGACGCCCACTCCTGGCTTCAGCTCGCTCCTCTCTTTTTCTTTTTCTTTTTTTTTTTCATCCCCTGCTTTCTACGTCTGCTCTGCAAAATTCATGTGGCCGCAAAGGGGGAAAAAAGTGGTGGTGAGTGGGAGAAAAGGGAGGTGAGCCAGCCCAAGATACAGTACCTTCTTCTTCTCAGGAAAACGGGGGGCTGTCCAGCCGACAGCCTCCCAGCCAGCCCAGGGCGAGGGGCTGGGACCATGTCACCCCTGATCCCAGAGGACTCGCCATGATGGCCACTGTCCCTCAAGCTGCTTACTGCGCCAAAGGTTATCATTGTGCCGTTAACCCTGCTCCCAACCCCTCAGGAAGGTGGCATTTTTATCCACATTTTGTATTATTTTTTATTTATAACCAGGGGTTGGAGAGGTGAAGTGAGTTGAATCAGAATCGAAACCCAGTTTTGTCTGACTCTGCTGCCTCGGAGCCCCCGAAGAGGCCGTGCCCCGAGGGAGGATGTTGTAGCAGCATCCTTTCCCTGAGGAAGGTCACGTGGCATCATTCATTTACGGTCTGTGCATTAAGCACACCTGCACGTGCACTCTGACCAGGTTCGCTGTCCTGTTTCAAATTCATGACATCCCACCAACGAAGGGCTAACCCCCGTTCCACAGATGAGCACACTGAGGCTCAGAGAGCTCAGGACACGTTCCCACGGTAACACAGCTGGCCAGAGAAGGTCGGGGCTGGCCTTGGCAGACAAGATGCCAGACTGCGAAGCCCGCTGGGCCCCTGGCACCTGTTTCCCTCTGTCCAGCCGTCCCTGGGGCTTGGCGGGAAGCTGCCACAGGCCACGCGGGGCCCGGCGCCCACATCTGCGCCTGCCGAGGGGCTGAGCGCAGTGTTGGCCTGGGTTCCGAGTGCGTGTGGACTTGATGAAACCCAGCAGGGGCAGGGCCCAGGCGGAAAGGTCAGCGGGGGGAAGAGGGCAGGAACACCCTGTTACCAGATCTGGAGAGAAATGGAAAGTGAAATACTTGGAAAGTCACTTCAGCCGGCCTGGAGGAAAGTGTGTCGGGATGTTTCCGAAGGCCTGGGTGAGCAAGCCTTTCCCCCACCCACCCCCACACCTCGACGGAGGGCCAGGGGTGTGTGCAGAAATCATGGTGGAGGCTGCCTCTGGCCCGAGTCCCCAGGGTTCGGGTCACTTCCAGGGACAGTCCTGGAGGAGCTGGGAGATGCTCTCGGTGAGGCCCCAGACCAGCCAGGACCGCCCCGCCTGCCTGGGAGGGCAGCAGCGTCAGCTGCAGGATCCTAGGTCCCCACCATCCAAATCATTCCCCGGGGTCCAGAAAGGCCCTCCCGGCCAGGGTGACTCGATTTGGGATCGGCATCCAAGACCTTCCATCAGACCTGTTGAGTGGGAGCCTTGGAATGGGGAGCCTGCAGCTGCAGAGGCCGTGATCTGTCCGCTCAGGACATTTGCAAGCACGGCCCCCCGATGGCCCCGCCGCAGCCATGAGCAGGATGAACGGGCAGGAAATTTGACTCAACAGACCAGGCCTCCGGTCTGGCCAGTTTTTCTCTTCTCTCTTTCTCTTTCTCTCTTTCTCTCTTGCAGCCTCACGAGGCTGGGTTTCCGTGCTGAGCTGGTCCCCTCTGAGCTGCTCGGTGGCATGGGAGGGCACGGCGCTGGGCCTGGGAGGACGCGATGTCCAGGCCGCCCGCCTGAGTGTGAGAGGCCATTTCAGGATCCCACGGGCTGGCTGGGAATCCACGTCCCTGAGGGTGAGCCAAACGCAGGGCCTCCGCTGACCTCTGCCCTCCCTGAACCCAGCCAAGAAGGAACAGTCCAGAACACCACGGGAAGCGCTTCGGTTAAGCCAAGGGAAAACTCCGAAAATTGCCACGCAAGACCGGGAAAGCCCAGGAGATCTTTCACACGGGTGTTTGGCTGCATCCAGCAGGGCCTTAGAGAGGCAGCGAGGCTGAACGCCCGCCCCTCAGCCCCCGGCCCCCAGCATCTCTGAATTCTCAGCCAGATTCCTTCATCCAAAGCTGCCCTCAGTGGCAGAAAGACATGCACCCAGGTGCCAGAGGGCGGACTCGGTGGGAGGCCATGGAGTGGGAAATGTGAGGGGAAAGTGAGATTGTGCACGTGACGCCCTTAGAACTTTGCATTCGGTGCCTAGCACAGAAAAAGTGCTCCCGAAACGATGGGATCGCACTTCATTATTAGCTTTTCCGACCCCGGCTCTGGGATGCACTGCATTTGCGCATATACACACACACAGACACACACAGACACACACAGACACACACAGACACATACAGACACACACACATACAGACACACAGAGACACACACAGACACACAGACACACAGACACACAGACAGACACATACAGACACACACAGACACACACAGATACACACAGACACACACAGACACACACAGACACATACAGACACATACAGACACACAGACACACAGATACACACAGATACACACAGACACACACAGAGACACATACAGACACATACAGACACACACCCACAGACACACACAGAGACACACACACAGACACATACAGACACACAGACACAGACACACACAGACACATACAGACACACAGAGACACACACACACAGACACACACAGACACACACAGACAGACAGACACAGACAGACACACAGACACACACATACAGACACACAGACACACACAGAGACACAGATACATACACACAGAAACACACAGAGACACACACAGACACAAACACACACAGACACACACAGACACATACAGACACACACAGACACACACACAGACACAGACACATACAGACACATACAGACACACACCCACAGACACACACAGACACACACAGACAGACACACACACACAGACACACACAGATACAAACACACACAGACACATACAGACACACACAGACACATACAGACACACACACAGACACAGGCACATACAGACACACAGACACATACAGACAGACACACACAGAGACACACACAGACACAGACACATAAAGACACACACAGACACATACAGACACACACAGGCACACACAGAGACACATAAAGACACACACAGAGACACACACAGACACACACATACACACACAGACACATACACACATATAGACACACACAGAGACACACACACGGAGACACAGACACACACACAGACATACATACACACAGACACACACAGACACACAGACACACGCACACACAGACACATACAGACACACAGAGACACATACAGACACACATACACACAGAGACATACACAGACACACACAGACACATACAGACACACACAGACACATACACACAAAGAGACACATACAGACACATACATACACACAGACACATACACAGAGACACATACAGATACATACACACAGAGACACACACAGACACACACACATATAGACACACAGAGACACACACATACAGACACATATAAACACAGACACACACACATACACAGACACGCACACATATATAGATACAGACACAGACACACACACACACACACACACAGCAGCCATCAAGGAGCACCCGAGCACATGGCCCACATCTCTGTGTGGTCACAGGACTGGGCGCTGGAGAGGACGCTGGAAAATATCTGAGGCCAGAGAGGGGACGTGTCCTGGCCGTCGCCACTGTGGGTGGCAGAGCAGGACGGGAATGCGTTCTTCATTCTTTGGGTTCCCTCTCCTCATTTATCACATATTCCGCAAATATTTATGCTGACCACCCCTCGGTGTCAGACCTGACTGGGCCAGGGGCTAAGGGCGAACAAGATAGTTCCTGCCCCGCGGGGGTGCCTCTCTGCTCTCTAACCGCCCATCCTGTGCACGCTTGGGTTCCCAGATGCTCCTGGCGCCCAGGATGCTTTGTCTCAATCTCAGTCTGGCCTCGTTTCCCTCCAGGGCGTGGGCACCTTGAGGGCAGGGCCCTGGTTCGCTGGTTCTGGGTAGAGAGAGGACTGGCACGTCCCAGGCCAGACCACACTGAGTCGTGCTCATCCACGCGGGGTCTGCTTTAGCGGGCAGAGGTCTCCTCTGAGCCATGTCAGCATTTGGCACAGAGTGGACTCAGGAAATGGTGGTCACAGGAACGATGAATAAATGATTGCACTGGGGAGACAAGGTCAATAATTCATTTGTTCATCCACTCACTCACCATACATTTACCCTGAATCTCCTCCGTGCCAGGCTCTGGGTTACAGAGAGGAATGGAACACAGCCCTGAGCTCAGAGGCCCAGGAAACAGACATGAGCCATGATCATTGTGTCCAGGGGCCCATGGGGCCCAGAGGAGGGTGAGGTCAAGTCTCCTGGGAGGTGGGGATGAGCAGGAAAGGTGTCAACGTGAGTGACGCCAGGAGAGATCTGGAGAGTCAAGCTCACTAGGTACCCAAGGGCAGGGGCCTGAGGTGTGATATCCTCTGGGAACCATCAGCTTTACCATTTGGCGACATTTATAACAACCACAGCAAATATTTGTGGGGTTCTTTGCGCCAAGCACTGTTCTAAAGCTTTGTATGTTAATTCATTGAGTCCCCCCAATAACCCCATGACTCAGTCTATTGTTAGCCCCACTTTTCAGAAAAGAAAACTGAGGGGCAGAGAGGTGAAGTCATTTGTCCCCAAAGTCTCACAGCTATTTAATAGCCAAGCTTATGGGCAGAGAGGAGATAACTGACCAGGTCCTTCAATGTCACGTAAAGGCATTGGACTCTACCCTGAGGGTGTGGGGGAGAGCCATTGAAGGGTTTTGAGCAGGGAGCATCCTGATTTGTTTTTCATTTTTAATAGTTTCTTGTGGGAAGGTTCTGAGGAGCTGTGAGTCTAGACCAGGGGTGGGCAAACTTTTTGACTCGAGGGCCACAATGGGTTCTTAAACTGGACCGGAGGGCCGGAACAAAAGCATGGATGGAGAGTTTGTGTGAACTAATATAAATTCAAAGTAAAGGAGCGGAGGGGAGAGCAAGAGAACACTCCGCTCTTTCGGCTCTGCGGGCTGGATAGAACAGCCGGCCCGCGGCCGTAGTTTGCCCACGGCTGGTCTAGAGAGAAGTAATCTCTTACGCATGTTCCATAGAGACTATACACCAAACAGTCCACAGAGGCATTTTCACGGTAACAGAAACACAAGTGCCTAGTGCAGCCGTGGGCAAACTACGGCCCGCAGGCCGGATCCGGCCCGTTCGGCTGTTCTATCCGGCCCCCGGAGCCGAAAGAGTGGAGGGTTCTCTTGCTCTCCCCTCCGCTCCTTTACTTTGAATTTATATTAGTTCACACAAACACTCCATCCATGCTTTTGTTCCGGCCCTCCGGTCCAGTTTAAGAACCCATTGTGGCCCTCAAGTCAAAAAGTTTGCCCACCGCCGAAACCGGTTTGGCTCAGTGGATAGAGCGTCGGCCTGTGGACTGAAGGGTCCCGGGTTCGATTCCGGTCAAGGGCATGTACCTTGGTTGCGGGCACATCCCCAGTGGGAGGTGTGCAGGAGGCAGCTGATCGATGTTTCTAGCTCTCTATCCCTCTCCCTTCCTCTCTGTAAAATATCAATAAAATATATTTTAAAAAAAATGTTCTCAACATTTGCCCCCATTTAAAAAAAAAAAAAAAAGTTTGCCCACCCCTGGCCTAGTGAGTGACCGGTGGGCGGATGAATGAACAATGCTCTGTACACGCGATGGAATGTTAGACAGCGGTGAAAAGGAAGGGCCACAGCAGCATGCAACAATACGGCTGAATCTTGGTGTACCACTGTGTAGCAAGCCACTCCAAACTTAGTGACTTCAGCAATCGTGACTTATTTAATCCACACTTCAGTGGGTAGGCATTTTAGGCTGGGCTCAGCGGGGCCGTTCTTCTGGTCTTAATGGGGTTTCCTCCAGAGTCCATGGTCCGTGGAGGTTCCACTTTCAAGAGTTGATTGGCTGTCAGCTGGGGTGACGGTGGCAATCGGGCCATATGTTTCTCATTACCCAGCAAGCCAGCCTGGAGTGTTCACATGGCTACAGAGGTTTCCAAGGGAATGAGGAAGAGCACAAAGCCTCTTAATGCTGAAGCTCAGACATGGCCCAATGCCACGTCTGCCACATTGTGTTAGTCAAAATAATGCGTAAGGCCAGCCTAGGTTTAAGAGACGGGGAAATACACTCCATCATCGGACGCTTCCGTCGCAAAAGGGATGTAGAGGCGCGAAGAGGAATAATTGCAGCCCTGTTTGATTGGCACTACGATATTAAGTAAAAAAAAAAAAAAAAAAAAGTACATTTCAAAAGATTGCATACAAGATGATTTTACCCCTTTATAAAATTTAAAATTAGACTTTGTTAGTGCAGCTAGAGGAAAATAGGACTTTATTTAAAAGGACGCAATAGGGCACAAAGCACGTGGCGTGGGATGGTGGCTCCCTCAGAGGACAGAGGGCATGGGGACAGGACGGGAGGTCGATGCATTTGAAATGTATTGTCAAAGCCCTCACCTCTGTGCTGATTATTGAAAGTGATCCTTTTTAAGAAGAAGGCCACGTGAAAATTAGAATATGATCAATCAAATTTTGTGTGCTTGAGGTCCAAAAAGGAGAGAGATTGAGACAGGAATGGGCCAATGAGGGCCACACCAAGGGTCAGGTTGCCAGGACGTGGGGATCTCTTGGACGTGGGTGACGAGGGAGGACAGGGTCAAGGGTCACTTCCGGAATACCACCCAGGTGGCTGGCGGGAGGTGCCACCTCTGAGCTGGGGCAGCTACAGAAGAAGGCAGTTGGGAGAGAAGCCGAGTTGTGTTTGTGGGATGGGAGTCGGAATGCCTGTGGAGATCCAGGAAGCAGGGTCCCTCCCAAAGGCTGCTGGTTTTCTCGGACTTGGCGGAGGGAGCGGTCAGGGCTGGAGAAGCAGGAGGCCTCCGCCGATCTAAAGTGGAGACCATCCCAGAAAGCCCTGCGTGACATCAGGGTGGAGGGGCCTCCCTTCAGCGGAGAGCCGCCCCCAGCCGCCTGGCCTTGGTGGGGCCCCCGCCTCGCCCGGCCCTTCCTGAGGGCTCCTCGGAGCACGTCCACAGCCAGGTTTCCCTCCTCAGCAGTCAGGCCTCCACCCTGGAACCCTGGGCCAAGCGAGCAAACTTGGGGTTGTGGCTGAGGGGGCCCCAGCAGCAGTCTCCTCCCCGGCAGGGCCGATGGGACCCCAGAGGGGGCTGGATGTTTGCGCAGATGACATGTTTATGGCCCAACCTCTCCTTACTCATGCTTTTGGCTTCCCCTCGCTGATTTTGGTTGGGTGGATCCCAGGTCTGCTGCTGGATTTGGGAGCCTTGGGGCTGGGGCTGAACAGAGCTTCCTTTAACGGTTCCAACCCAGGACGTTCCAGCCCCTTCCCCCGTCCCCCTAGACCTCATATTTTCCCACACCCAACTTTATTCCCGAATGCCGGTATCTCGGGGCTGGAAGGGCCTCCTGCAGCGTCGTGCCCGGCACCCCCTTTCCTAGATGAAGAAACCGAGGCCCAGAGAGGGGAAGGGACCTGCCCAAGGTCACCCCAGCAGGTAGAGACGGGAGATGCGGGCGTCCCGATTCCCTGAGCCTCGGGGAGTCTCGGGGCTCTGACCGCAGCCTCCCTGCTCCAGCCTCTTTGGTGGCTGTTTGGTTTGGGAAAGGACAGTTGAGCCTGTTCGAGCCGGCCACAGTAACTTTCTCCTCTCCCGGGGAGGCAGCAGACAGTGACGGGCTCTCTGCTTTTACAGTTTAATTCCATAGGAAATTGGAAATTGCCCGTCAGAGGTGTCCGGGTGGCCCGGCGGCCCCACCCCGACCTGGCCGCCACGGCGCCGCTCTCCCTGCTCGCTGGCTTCGGGGCCCTTTGCGGAAGCTCTTCCGAGGGCTCCTGCGGAGGCTCACCCTGCTCTTCCTCCCGGGGCAGGACGCGAGCACGGAGCAGCCAGGCCTGGCTGGGGCCCTAAACCCTGACATTTAGCTGTGCTCTGTTCCACCCCGGCTCCCAGCATTCCCTGGCCCTGAGCTCTGGCCTGGCTTCAGCATCATCTCCTGCCCCGAGGTCCCCGGGACATTGGAGGAAGGGGCTCCCGGCCCTCCTTTGGGCATCTGGGGTCACCGGGGTCCCTGGGGAGCCCCTGCATTGCCCTCCCAGAACTCGTCACCTTCCAGGGCTTCCAAGATGCGGTGGGTCCCACGCCTCTTTCCTTCTCTGGGTGACCCCAGCACTTGGGATCTGTGTCGGCATCTCCGTCTTTCCTAAGAACAGCCAGAAGCCTCAGGAGGTCAGTGTCGCTGTGGTGTAGTGGTTAGAGGAGCCAGTCTCGGGCATCACACACCTGGATGGGACCCCAGAGCCGCTGCTTTTGAACTCTGACCTTGGCCTGATGGCCTCACTGCTCTAGGTCTCTGTTTCAAAGTGGCGGTGATAACAATGACGGTGCCAAATGGATAGGGTGTTGTGAGGATTACCTGGGCTAGCGCATGACTCAGTGTTAGCATCATTAATATTCCACGTTAGCATCCCCCTCCACCAGCCCCCCGGGGCTAAGCCCAGAGCTAGGCTAAGAGAGGAATTACGGCTTGTGCACTGACCCAGTGCAGTGGGGCGGCAGGTCAGGAACGGAGCACGCCCCGCACAGCGAGGGAAGGGAGCTCAGGGTCCGTGAGCCCAGAGGAGGCACGCCTAACCCCGACTTAGGACTCGGCGACAGGAGGTGAATCTGCAGCTGCAACCTGCTGGACGGATGAGCAGGGATGACTTTGTGTGCGCGCGTGCCTTGTAGGGATGGGGGAAAGTGTCCCCAGACCAAAGGCTTATCATGCAATTATGCCTGAGAGAACAAGACCCAGGGGAGAAATCAAAGACGATTTAGTGTTGCTGGAGTGAAGAGGAGGAGGCGGCCAGGCTCCGCCCTTCGGCACTGGCTTTGGCTGTTCGGGGCGAGGTAGGGGGTTTAGGGGCTAGGCTGGCTCTTCGGGGCTGGGCTCCGCTCTCTGAGGATCTGAGGTTCGACTGCTAGGCTCCGAGGCAAGGCTAGTCTCGGGCTAGCATCGGTCTTCAATGATGTCGCGCTGCACATTGACACATCACAGGCTTTCTGCTTGTGTTGGCAGTGGCAACTTACAGTGAGTCTCAAGGTGTCTAAGCACCAGACTTGACTGCAGGGAACAGACACTTATTCTAACCCCCAGACCCCCATTCCTTCCGACTTCCATCATGGGCCTGTCCAGAGAGCAGCAGCTGCCATGGACTGGTTTCATTTCTGTGTACATCCACTTTACACGGCATTGTAAAAACATATCTACAGACCTTCCACAGTGTTCCTATAATCAGGAGTGAAGATCCTTTCATCAGAAGGGATTCTTTCTAGGGCTGTGCAACATTCAAAAGGATCAGATCCATTTGAGAGAGTCCAGAGTCCGTTAAAATCAAATTGACCTAGTCCATGGAGAAGTCCCGGTCTCCACAAGACTGCCAAAAAATAAAAAAATAAAATAAATAAAAAAAGACAGAAAAATTAGTTCAGTGAACTTAACAATAGATTGGTCAATGCAGACAAAAGAAATCAGTGAACTTGAACACAGATAAATTGAAGTTATCCAAACTAAGATACAGAGAGAAAAAATGATTCAATAAAAATGAACAAAACATCAGTAATGATGATGTTGAACAAATGTGAAATCATATAAAACAGTCTGACATATCTGTAATTCAAGTCCCAGATGGAGAGGAGAGATAAAATGGGGCCTAAGAAATATATGAAAAATTTATGGCCCAAACTTTTCCAAATTTGATTAAAAACACTAATTCACAGATCCAAAAAGCACAACAAATCTCAAACAAGGGGGGGTGGGGGGGGGGAGAGTAGGCATGTCATAGTAAAACTCCTGAAAAAAAAATCTTGAAAGAGTCAGGGAAAATAAACATATTATATTGAAGAGAATAAGAATGATCATTGATTTGTCATTACAAATCATGCAGGTAATAAGAAAATTGAACAATAACTTTCAAGTTACTAGAGTAAAAAAAACCTATCAGCCTGGAATTCTGTATCCAGAATTAGCAAACGAGGACATTAGAATAGTTATTATAATTGTATTTCAGATGTTCAAAAAGTTAAGTAAAGGCATTAAAATATAATGCCTTTGAATTAAAGATATAAAGACATATGACTCAAACTTATAGAGATGAAATCTATAATGTCTTGAGATGAAAAAAAAAAAAACACTGGATGAGATTAAAGGCATATTAGATATTGTGGAAGGAAACATTTAATGTATTTGAAAACAGCAATGGAAAAGATCCAAAATAAGACACAAGGAGAAAAAATAATAGAAAGTGAAGGTGCATCAGTTAGCTATGGGGCAATTTCAAGTGGCATTATAAATTTGTAATTGGACTCCCCGAAGGACCAATAGGGATGGAAAAAAATATTCAAAAACATAACACAGTGGCCTCAAACTTTTTAAATTAAATGAAAACTATAAATCTAAAGCTCCATGAAGCTCAATAAACCTCCAGCTCAATAAACCTGAAGAAAACTACACCAAGGCATATCATAACCAAACTGCTCAAAATCAGTGATAAGAAGAATATTAAAAGCAGTGGAGAAAAAAAGACATGTTAAATGCAGAGATTCAGAGATAAGAATGGTATCAGGGTTGTTTTTGAAAACAATGCAAAAGCAATACACTTAAAAAGACAATAGACCAATATATTAAAATACTCAAAGGAAAGAACCTGTTAACCTAGAACTGTATACCCAGCAAACATCTTTCATTAACAAAGGCAAGGGAGAAACCAAGATGGCGGCATAGATAAACTGCTGCCTCGCACAACAATTTCAAAACTACAACTAAAAGACAGAACGGACATCATCCAGAACCACAGGAAGGCTGGCTGAGTGGAAATTCTACAACTAGAAGGAAAGAGAAAAGCACACTGAGACTCACAGGAGCTGCAGGAGGCAGAGGTACTGAGACGCGTGCGCAGAGAGGGCTGGCAACTGAGTGCGTGGCTGGCTTTCTCAAGCGGGAGGGAGACAAAAGCTCCCAATGGCTCTGAACTCCAGTTCCAGGCGAGACTCTGGGGACCCAGACTCATATGGGGTGAATCTGGACTGTCAGGAAAGAGAAAAGCACACTGAGACTCAGAGGAACTGCGGAAGGCAGAGGTACCAAGGCGTGCGAGCGTGGAGAGGGCAGACAACTGAGTATGCGGCTGACTTTCTCAAGCGAGAGGGAGACAAAAGCTCCCGACTGCACTGAACTCCAGTTCCGGGTGAGACTCTGGGGACCCAGACTCATTCGGGGAGAAACTGGACTGTCTGGCAGCGGGCGGAACTCGAGGGCGGCTTTCTCTCAGAGGTGCTTACAGCGATTACCACAAGACACTGAGACACAGGGGCCTATTAGGGCAGGGCTGACAGAAAACCAATGCTGTCTGCTCCGCCCTGAGACTCTGCCCCATCCAAGCTGAGCACAGAGGTTTTTGCAAGTCTTGTCTCATAAGGGTGTCTCCAGCACAGAAGTTCTCCCAGCACAGACACAGCTGATCCTCACAGCCAATTGGCCTGGAGGTCAATTCCTCCCAGTGATACCAACAACAATCAAGGCTTAACTACAACAAGACTGTGCACACAGCCCTCAAAGGGGTCCACCAAGAGTGTCCACCTCAGGTAACTGGGGAGGCTGAGCCACTGGGCCCTATAGGACACCTAGCACACAAAGCCACTCTGTCAACTCAGGGAAGCAGCCAAAATGTGGAGACAAAGAAACAGATCACAAATGAAAGAAATGGAGGAAGCCAACAACTGGATATAGAGTTCATAACCACGGTTATAAGGTTTTTCAAGAATTTTCTAGAAAAAGCTGATAAATTTAGCGAGACCCTCGAGGATATGAAAAAGGACCAACTAGAAATTAAGCATACACTGACTGAAATAAAAAATATTATACAGAGATCTTACAGCAGACTAGAGGATCGCAAGAATCAAGTCAAAGATTTGAAATACGAAGAAGCAAAAAACACTCAACCGGAAAAGAAAAAAGAAAAAAGAATCCAAAAATATGAAGATAGTGTAAGGAGCCTCTGGGACAACTTCAAGTGTACCAACATCCGAATTATGGGGGTGCCAGAAGAAGAGAGAGAGCAAGATACTGAAAACCTATTTGAAGAAATAATGACCGAAAACTTCCTCCACCTGGTGAAAGAAATAGACTTACAAGTCCAGGAAGCACAGAGAACCCCAAACAAAAGGAATCCAAAGAGGACGACAACAAGACACATCATAATTAAAATGCCAAGAGCAAAAGACAAAGAGAGGATATTAAAAGCAGCAAGAGAAAAACAGTTAGTTACCTATAAGGGAGCACCCATACGACTGTCAGCTGATTTCTCAACAGAAACTATGCAGGCCAGACGGGAGTGGCAAGAAATATTCGAAGTGATGAATAGCAAGAACCTACAACCAAGTTTACTATACCCAGCAAAGCTATCATTCAGAAGTGAAGGTCAGATAAAGAGTTTCACAGACAAGAAAAAGCTAAAGGAGTTCATCACCGCCAAACCAGTATTATATGAAATGCTAAAAGGTATTCGTTAAGAAGAGGAAGAATAAGAAAAAGGTAAAGATAAAAATTATGAACAACAAATACATATCTATCAACAAGTGAATCTAAAAATCAAGTGAATAAAAAAATCTGATGAACAGAATAAACTGGTGAATATAATAGAATCAGGGGCATAGAAAGGGAGTGGACTGACAATTCTCGAGGGGAAAGGGGTGTGGGGGGTGCGGGAAGAGACTGGACAAAAATCGTACACCTATGGATGAGGACAGTGGGGCGGGGGGGTAAGGGCAGAGGGTGGGGTGGGAACTGGGTGGAGGGGAGCTATGGGGGAAAAAAGAGGAACAATTGTAATAATCTGAACAATAAAGATTTATTAAATTAAAAAAACAAAACAAAGGCAAAATAAAGACTTTTTTTCCCCAGACATGTGCAAAAGCTGGAAGAATTCTCCACCAATAAACCACAGAGCAAGAAATGTTTAAGGAAGACCTCCTTTAAGCAGAAGGAAAATGATATTAGATGGAAGTCTAGATCTACACAATGGAATGATGAGCACTAAGAAGGCAACTAAATGGGTGAATATAAGAGATTTCTTTAAATGATAATTTAGTCCTTAAACATAACGTAGAATTTTACTTATAACGTACATATAAGTAAAATGTGTAACAACAATAGCATGAAGACCATGAGGGGTGACATGGAAACATAGTATTGTAAAGTTCTCATACTATGTGTAAATAGGCATAATATCACATAACGGTAGATTGTGATACGTTAAAAATGTATATTATAAACTCTAAAACAACCACTAAAATCACAAAAGAGCCATGGTTAATAATCCAACAGAGAAGATGAAATAGAGTCATAAAAAATAGTTAATCCAAAAGAAGGCAGAAAAAAAGGAAAAGAAGAGATGAGAAAAATAGAAAACTATCAAGATGATAAACTTAAACCTAATCATCTAAGCACATTAAATGTAAATGTTCTAAACACTCACAATTAAAGGGCAGAGATTTTCATACTGGATTAAAAAAGAAAAAAACAAAAGTCAACTGCATTCTGCCTATCGAAAATGCAAGTTATATCTAAAGACAAAAATAAATTGAAAGTAAAAGGATGAAAAAAGAGATACCATGTAAGAAGAGTTATCCCTAATCAAAAAAAAGCTGGGGTGGCTATATGAATATCAAAGTAAAATAAAGAAGCTCATTGTCCCATGATAAAGAGGTCAATTCCTCAAGACATAACAACTCTAAATATTTACACACCTATAAGAGTTTCAAAACACATGAAGCAAAACTGGTAGAATTGAACCAGAAAAAGAAACCCATCATTATAATAAAAGGTTTTAATACCTCTTTCTCTCTCTCTTTCTCAAGAGTTGACAGGATAAATAGACAGAAAATCAATAAGGATATAGAAGATTTGAACAACACTATTAACCAACCTGACCTAATTGGCACCGACACAGCACTCCACCCAACAACGCAGAATACACATTCTTTTCAAGTGCACAAGGAACATTTACCAAGAAAGACCATATTTTGGGTCATAAAACAAGTCTAAATAAACTTAAAAGGATTCCAGTTATACAAAGTATGTTCTCTGACCACAGTGAAATCAAATTATAAATTAATAACAGAAAGATCTCTGGAAAATCCACAAATATTTGAAACTAAATAACATGCTTCTAAATAATTGAGGGGGTCAACGAAAAAAATCAAAGGAGACATTAGAAAGTATTTGGGACTGAATGAAAGTGAAAAGACACCATATCAAAACTTGTGATCTGTCACTAAATCAGTACTTATAAGGAAATGTATAGCACAAACTGCCTGTATTCGAAAAGAAAGGCGTTTTCACATTAATAACTTCAGCTTCTATCTTAAGAAACTAGAAAACAAAAGAGCAAAGTAATCCCAAAGAAAGCAGATGAAGAGGAATAACAAACATTACTACAGAAATCAATAAAGTATAAAACAGAAAACGATAGGAATCAATGAAACTGAAAACTGGCTCCTTGAAAATATCAATAAAAATGTAAAAACTTCTAGCTTTCCTAATCCGGAAAAAGGAAGAGATTATACAAATTACCAGTATCAGAAACAAGAAAGAGACATTGCTACAGATTATACCCCTAAAATTATTAAAATGAATTTTCAGTTACAAATCATCCCCAAAACAAAACTCCAGGCTCCAGATGGCTTCACGGGTAAATATTACTGAATATTTAAGGAAGAAATAATATCTGCTCCACATATAAACAGTTCCAGAAAATTGAAGAGAAGGGAATACTTTCAAATTTATTCTATGAGGCCGGCATTATTCTAATATCAAAACCAGACTAAGAAATTACAGGATAATGCCCTGGCTGCTGTCCTTCAGTGATTAGAGCGTCAGCCCTGGCACCGAGGGGTCAAGAGTTGGATTCTCAGTCAAGGGCATGTACCTGAGTTGCAGGTTTGATCCCAGGTCCTGGTCGGGGTGTGTTCAGGAAGCAACCAATCCACATGTCTCTCTCACATTGATGTTTCTCTCTTTCTCCCCCTCCCAACCTCCCTTCCACTCTATCTAAAAAATAATCAATGGGAAAAAATATCCTCTGGTTAAGATTAACAACAACAACAAAAAAAAAGAAGAAATTACAAGATAAGAAAACTATAGACCAATATCTGTCATGAACACAGATGCACAGAATTATTCCCTTTCCCTTGGGCCTTGACATTCAAACACAAGAACAAAAGGCCCACAGCGTGGAGGCTTCCTAGGGGCCAAGGACACTACACATCTATGAGGCACTGCAATCACAGGGAGGGAAGTCCCCTCCTTAGCGAAGTGGGGACTGTGCCTGGGAGTGGCTTTTGGCTTTTGAGTGTTGGGACTAAAGCGAGGTGCCTAGGGTGACCACTGAAGGAGGCCCTCACTCTCAAGAGGCATGCGTGGGCCGGATCCATTACAAGTTGGCAGACTTTTGCTTCCGGATGCATGAGCCCCGGGAGATCTTGGGCCATTCGAGGGGAAGGAGGTGACCAAAAGGCAGGTTGCGGGCTTCCTGCCCATCTATCGCTTGAGGACTCAAACTGGTTTTAATTTGAGTTGAAAAGGAAAGGACAAATGTCAAGGTTGTGAACTCAGCCATAATGAACACTCTGGGGACATGTGAATGGTCGTCTGTGGTTCATGCTAGGAGCTGGGTGTGTTGACGGAGTTGGGTAGAATCCAGGAGAGAGGGAAGCTATCTAACCACACAGTGCAACGTCAGCAGAGAAATGGGTCCACGTCTTCCCGATAAAATGCGCTTCCTTGCCGTGACCCAACTTTACAAACTCACTGGAAGTTTCCTGCTGATGGCATGTAAGGCTGCTTTTCCTTCTTTTCTGACCCCATCTCTCCATTCAACAAACGCTGGCTGCCTTTTATGAGCCAGGCCATGGTCATAATGAGAAAACCATGATGTTGTTTTCCAAGAAGTCAGTCTTAGAAGTTCTTAAATAAGACTGTCTTAGAAACAGACTTTTTTGGCGCAGGTCTGTGATAGATGTAGGTACAAGGATGGATGAATGTAAAGAAGCAATTTTAAGAAAGTTGACCAGGGCACTTCGGTGATTAAAAAAAACAAACTCTTAGAAGGAAAAAGCTTCATCGAGCGCCTCCCCGACCTGTAGGGCCCATGAAATGATCCAGGCTGACTTCATTGTCTCCCAAACCACCCTGGGTCTCACCAGATCCCTGTCTCTCCATGGGGAAACGGGAGGAAGCCGGCAGGGCCAGGGCGGGAGCCAGCCCCTCTCTGAGTGACCAGGACAGAGCTGGGTGGGAGGGCGGAGGACATGACTCACCCAGGCAGCCACAGAAGATCCCAGGAGATGTTCAGGAAGTGGACCCACCCTCCTGCTACTTCAGCAAGGACATCCAGCCAATCCCACTCACATCCCCAGACTCCTGACAGGGGTGAAGGCAGGAGCTGAACAAGGAAACAGGGGTCACTGGGAGGTTAAATGGGGACTAAAGGGTCCTGGGGGGTTAGGGTGGGCAATACATCAGAGGTTGATGAACCAATGAAGAGTCAACTATCAGGGATCAGTGGGGGGGGGGGGGGCGGTCCTTCTGCCATTCACATGGATACAGCAGAATCCACCATGCTAGCAAATAGCTCCTCCCCTGATTGGTCAGGGGGCGGGCACCTGATACAAGCTAAGCCAATTAGAAACCTTCCCTGGGGCTTTGGAACTGGAACCCAGGAATAGGAGTCGTCTCTGTGCAGATGGCTGGAACTGAGACCATGTGCAGCAGGAGCCACATTCTGCCATGTGGCCTGAGGAGCAGAGAGGCCAGCAGACAGTGAGAGAAGCGTTGCTGCTGCTACGAGAAAAGTGGAAGCGCGAGATAAAGAGAAAGCGCATCCCGGGTTTCCCATGGTCATGCTCAGGCTGTGACTCCAGCCCATCCCTGGCACGCGACCTGCTCTTGGAGGCCCCCAGTGTCCTCCTCCTGTCAGTTACAACCAAAAAAACTCCACATACAAGGTGCTCGCTACACATTTATTAAACGAAGGTATCTGTCCACACGTGGTGCTGATTTCCCAGCCTCGGGAGTCTTTCCTTAATGGGATGTTAATTTGGAGAACCATCATAACAATAAAACTGTTTTTGTGTGAGGCTGAAAGGCCCCGCTGGCAGGCTCCCCGAGTCCAGAGGAGAGGAAGACATCAGAGCAGAGGGCCCGTGGCATGGCCCAGGCGTGACAAGCCCCTCTTCGCAGCCCATCTTCCCTCTGTAGGGAGGCACCCTCAGACAGAAGGTCACAGGCCTGAAACGGGTCCCTCCCAGCGACCTGGCCAGGCCTTTGGTGTGAGCTGGAGGAGGAGGCATGGGTTTGCCTGGAAGCCAGAGGTCACCAGCCAGAGCGGATGCTTTGAATTTAGACCCGGGTTTATGAGCCGCAGCGGCCGCCAGCCGAGGACAGGGCCCAGCCCTTCCCAGCCCCGGGGCCGCTGGGAGGAAGGCACACTTTTAATGGAGTGCCTGTTTCTCCCAAATATTGCGCTAGGCAGGGCGTTTGGATGGGAATGAAAGCGGAGGGTCTAATTTTAGACAGCACCTATGAATGAAACTTGACCCACGCTGGGGAGGAAATACCTTCCACCAGCCCGTGCCAGGACCAGTGTGTGTGATTTTCTGCTAAATTAGGCAGATCTTGCAAACAGGTTACTGCAGGGACTCGGGCTTTTTTTCCCCCTTCTCCCTCCACTGAGTTGGTCAGACTCTTCATTTCTAAATACACATCCCTCCTCCCCTCAGCCCCTTCCTTTATGAAAGCTCCTGGTCACCACGTCCCTGCATGTTCTGGCTACTTCACTGTCCGTTCTTCCTTCTTCCTCCCTGGCCTTCGCGGTGTGGCCCTGCTTGGGACCAAGAGCTCGAGGCACCAGGTCAAGTGACATGTACCGGGGCCAAGGGTCAGCCTGAGGGGTCAGAGAAAGCCAGACCCAGGCATGGAACCGATGCAGGTTCCCATCTGTCTCCCAGGGGCCCAGGTCCGAGCCTGCGACGGCCTAGGCTCAGCCAATACCTATTGAGCCTTAAGGGAAAGACATGCCCTCTTGGTGGCCACGTTTGAGTAAAGTAGAGGTCGTCCTTTTTCCTTTTTCTTTCTTTTCTTTTTCCTTTTGGGTTTTTTTCCTTGAGATGATTTGGCAGCGTCACCCAGGAGTAAAAGAGTGTGCAGTGCCAGGGCAGTAGATGTTGGAGGGGCAGAGAGGCTGGGGCTCGGCTTCTGGCTCTGGCTCTTCCTGCTGAGTGATCTGTAGCGAGTCTCTTGTCCTCAGGAAACCTCGGTTTCCTCATCTATAAAATGGGCAGAGCAATCCCGACTTCCAAGAACAGACTGCGCTCTCTCCCCGGGACATTCCCCCACCTCTCTTCCCAGCCCCAGCTCCAGCTCCAGCTCAGCCCAGGCCTGGCCAGACGTGGGGCGAAGGCGGAATCACGTCAGCCAAGCAGGACAGAGGCTGGTTCCCAGTGTGGGGCGCGGCCCTGGCCCAGCTGGGGAGCTGGTTCCTCCGTTGCCGGGTCTTGGCTTTGGAGCGGAGGTCCATGGAGCATCCAGGGGGGCCTGCAAGCAGAGCAGGCCTGGGGCAGAGACAGGGGCAGGGGTATCTGTGTGACGACTGCCCTTGGGCAGATGAGCGGGGAGACGTGGGCTCCCTCCCCAGTGACCTCCGACCATTTGCCTGTCGCATGTCCAATGACTCAGCCATTTGGGACCCAACTCCTTTCTCGAGAAACTTTCCCAGCAATGTGCCTGGCGAGGGAAGGAAGCTTTCCTAGCAGAGGATTCTCTCTGAGCATTTCTTTTCTTTTGGGGATTTGGGTCGCGTACACAGTGAAGAAAAAGGACACCCTCTATACCACATTGGCTGTCTCTATGCCACTCTTCCCACCACCCCCCACACCATCTCCCTCTAAATAGAGATTTTTGCTTTTTTCTCATGCTCCTTCCTTCCTTCCTTCCTTCCTTCCTTCCTTCCTTCCTTCCTTCCTTCCCTCCTTTCTTCTTTCCTTCCTTCCTCCCTCCCTTCCCTCCTTCCTTCCTTCCTTATTTCTTTCACCCCAGTTCAGTTCAGCAAGTCTGGTTTGAATGTCTACCATGTGTCAGCGCTGTCAGATGTGGGTGGGTGGGCAAGGTGGGAACTTGCTACAAATGCAAGTCCATTTAACCAGTGCCAGTGGGTCCCTTGGGTGCCCACAGGGCACACCAAGGGCTATACTAAGGCCACACTCACCGTGGGGGAGGGGAGGAGAGGCGCAGCAACCAGCGAGGACCCTGGAGCAGGTACAGGGCAGCACCGAGGAGGCTGTGCTGTGCTTGGCTCTACCTGCAGGGTCAGGAAAGGGGTCCTCAGGGAGGTGACATCTGACGGAGCAAGGCTTTGAAGGTTGAAGAGTTCGTCAGATGGACAAGAGGGGAGTAAACCTCTCAAGCGGAGGGAGCAGAGAACACAGCGGCAGTGTGACAAAGCCTGGTCCGGAGTAGGTCAGACAGGAGACTCTGAGGTGGACCCTGTCCTCCTGGGGGTCCAAGACATAGGAGAGTCCAATAGACCCTCAGAGGCCTCCTCGCCACCTGTTTTGAAGCAGGAGCCACTGAAGTGCTGAGTAGGGCGCAATCAGAGCAAAGGATGCGGGAAGCAGGGGCGGCCTGGAGGGAGGGCACTGGTTACAGGCTGTTGGCCGGGGAAGGAATGCACAGCTGGCCCGGAGCAGTGACAGGGCCACGGGCTCCTGGGCCTGTGGAGGGCAGGTGGGAGGTCCTAAACCCCGCGCCTCCGCTCAGGGCACTGACCACACACACCGCTGAGCATCGGTCCGCCGAGTGCTTGTCAGGTTCACTGTTACCATTCAGGCAGGTGTGATGACCAAGTTTAGGTATCAACTTGGCCGGGTCGAAGTGCCCAGCCACGTGGCCAGACATTGTTCCGGAAGTTCCCGTGAGGCCGCTTTTGAAGGAGATTAACATTGCATTCAATGGACTTTGGGTAAAGCAGATTGCTTTTTATAATGCAGGTGGGCCTCGTCCAATCAGTCGAAGGCGTGACGAGAACAAAGAAATTACTGACCGCCCCTGAGCAAAAAGGGAATTCTGCAGCCAATGGCCTTTGTATTTGAACCACAACATTGACTCTCTCCTGGGATTCCAACCTACTGGTCTTCCAACTTGAACTAGAATGTCATTTTCTCCCTACGTCTCCAGCTGCCTGGCCCACCCTGTAGATTTTGGACTTGCCAACCTCCACAATCATGTGAGTCAATTCTTTAAACTAAGTTAGTCTCTCTCTCTCTCTCTCTCTCTCTCCTGTTTTGTTAAAGAACCCTGACCAATGTGTTAGCAATACCTCGATTTCTTTACCAACTCACAGATTCAACGGCACTGAACTCTCTTGTCCAGCATCCGCACAGGGCTGCCTCTTCGCCCATCCCAAAAGCCTACCTCACTTCCTGTGAGAGCTTGGTTCTGTAAAACTGGGTGTACATCTGGGTTTCCTTTGCATAAACTAAAATTTCTTAAATAAACTCAGAGTATCAGGCAGGATGCTTTCAGCAACAAAACCCCAAACCCCAACTCATAAACCGTAAGTAAATATTTAGCTCATGTATTAGAAAGTCCAGGTGCAGGGCAGGCTCCAGGCCTGGCTAGCTCAGCAGCTCAGCACCGCCGGCGAAGAGCGGGCACCCTGCAGCCACCCTCCGTGTCTCAGTGTTGATCTCATCCTCAGCCCGGGAGTCACATGGCCACAGTGGTTCCAGATGTCTCAACCAGACACCACAGCATCCGTGGCTTCTGCTCCGGAGAGCAGAAATGCTTCTCAAGAGCCCACAGCAGATTGTCCTCACAGCTCATGGACCCGGATTGGGCCACCCGGCCACACCTGGGTGACGTCGGAGTAATCGATTTAGACTAACCACCTTGGATGCACTGGCTGTTAGAATAAAGGATGACACCAAATTGATCACCCCCACATACAGTTGGGACTGCCTCTATTGAAAGAATCTGTTTGCTAAATGTTCCATTAAAGGGGTGGGGTCTGACAGAGCTGATGGTTGCATGTGTTGACAACTATTCTGAATCATGTCTTACTATTTTATGCCCCTTTGAGTATTTCTAGGGCCATCAACTGTCCTGCAAGTGCCATTACCAACATGTCACTCTTTTCCGATGTGGCTTTCTCCAGCCTTGGGTAAGAGATCACACGCTTGCCCTAACTGGTTTGGCTCAGTGGATAGAGTGTCGGCCTGCGGACTGGAAGGTCCCAGGTTCGATTCTGGTTATGGGCATGTACCTTGCTTGCGGCACATCCCCAGTAGGAGGTGTGCAAGAGGCAGCTGATCGATGTTTCTCTTTCATCGATGTTTCTAACTCTCTATCCCTCTCCCTTCCTCTCTGTAAAAAATCAATAAAATATATATTTTTTAAAAAAGAGAGAAATCACACTCTTCACAATGAGGATCAGGTACGAGAGGGACGACAGTAGCACAGCACATACAATATGTCACTGCATTCCCCCAGGAGCTCTGGAAGTAGCTACCGTTATCCCTAATGTCAGCTGGGGCTGCTTCAGCTATGAGTAACAGAGCACCCGCACCAACAGTGACCTAACAGGAAGTCCTATAACAGGAAGTCCTATAACAGGAAGTCCTATAACAGGAAGTCCTATAACAGGAAGTCCTATAACAGGAAGTCCTATAACAGGAAGTCCTATAACAGGAAGTCCCAGGTTTGGTGCAGCGGTTCAGCGATGTCATTGAGGAGCCTCCCCTGCCATCCCCAGGGCACGGGCTTTTACTTCCAGGCTCATCATCTCACAGTTGTAGGAGGATTGCTTCCTCTGCAACTAGCTCATCTTTGCACAAAGGAATTCAAGGCAGGAAGGAAAAGGAAGGTCGATGTTTTGCATGAACCACCAACCAGACTTCCTATTGGTCAGAACTTGGTCACATGCTAACTCCTCCACCAGTCATTGGTTTAGACCAGTGCCGCTCTGTTGACTAATGAGCTTGCCAACTACTGGACTAGACTAAATGTTACCATGTAGTTGGAAGCTGTGAGGATTAGGCAATTGTGGCATATTGTGTGCAAAGAGGTAAAGGGTGGTATAGGACAGTGCTCGCGAGCCACGTTTGCCGACCACTGGCTTAGATCAAATAGGATTCATCCCCAAGGTAAGCACATTGCCACGTGGATGAACCCAGGGCTCTGTTATCAAGGAAGATGGAGGTAACAGCCATTCAGCGGGACAGCTAGTGGTGTCTGCCACATGCCTATTCTACAAATAACGAAACAGAGGCTCTAAGAGAGTGGGTGAAATGCCCCAGGTCACCCAGGCTGCAAGAGGCGGAAGCAGGATTCAAACTCGGTGGTGACATTCCAGATCCAGCATCTTTCCGTGGTGCCAGGATAGCAGGTGAGGATATACACTGAGTGGCCAGATTATGATGATCTCTGAACGCATAACAATCTGGCCACTCAGTGTACTTCTCTTGAGTACCTCATTTATTTGCTATCAAAGATACTATAAATCGTGCACCTGATCAGTTTTCCCCTTAGCACTGGCTGATAGAAAGCTCAGGGCAAATAGATGGTTGATCTCCAGCAAAAGTCTAGAATACTTTTGGTACCCATTTGAGATACAAATACACCGAGTGGCCAGATTTTTGTGCGTTCAGAGATCATAATAACCTGGCCACTCCGTGTATGTCCTCTGACGCTATTTTTATTCACATTCCTGAACCTTCCATTCGCCAACTACACATTTCCTGCTGGACTCTACCTGGTCACCCCAACTGTGGACAGGATCCCAGACTCACTGACCACGTGGCCGCTTCACAGTTATAGCCAAGCCGACCGGGAATTCCAGGTTGTTCTTTGGGGTATCCACGCACAGCTCTCTGCTTTCCAAGCACAGTCACCAGCGCCCAGCTGTGAAAGGCGACGGCTCCTGGTTTGCACTGAGCCATTTTTATGACATCCAGCGAATACGCGAGAACCGCAACCAGAACCATTTATGGACTCCATCTTCGGTGCTGCGATGATAGAAATGTGTATGCTTTTTGCAGGTGTGGACTGGGGGCAGCTGTGTGCAAAAACCTTGACGAGGCAAAGGACTGCTCTGGGCAAAGGGTAGGGACCACAGGAAAGGGCGGTGGACAACACTCTGGTTAGGGGGTCAGGACACCTCTTCCTCGTCCCATCCCTGTCCTTTCAGCAGCATGACCCCGCATGGCCACCTCCTCTCTCTGCTGCTCCCTCTCATCTTCCTTGCTTTTGCCCACAGACACCCTGGAGGAGAAGACGAATCACATGATCTCATTTATGTGTGGAACCTAATGAACAACATGAATCGACCAACAAAATAAGACCCGAAGCAGGAAGGCATGGAACAGACAGACATACCTTGACGTGGGGATGGGGAACAAGAATAGATAAACCAAAGAACTTATATACTTATATGCATAGTCCATGGACAGGGGCCATAGGGTAGTTAAGTCCTGGGGGGTGGGGAGGTGCATAGATAGGGCCTGGGAGAAGTGAGGGGAAGGGGAGGGAAATGGGAGATATCTGTAATACTGTCAACAATAACAAATATATTTAAAAATAAAAAATATAGATGGCAACATATTCACTTAAAATAGTATGACAAACATTTACAATGATGTTTCTAAAGCTGTCTCAATAGACACGCACAAAAATGCAGACAGTGCTTATCACAATATTAAGTGAAGGAAAAGCAGGAACAGAATTGCATAGAGAGCAGAATTCAAACTTAGAAAAAGATTAAAGTGAAAAAGACAACAAAGAAATAACATGCGAAAACTGGGTGAAATGATCAGTAATTTTGGGGAATTTATTCCTAGTCATGTTATTATCCAAGGTTTCTGTAATACTTTATGGTTTTTAAAAAGCAAGCTATATTTTTTGACAGGTGAAAAAGGTTTTAAATGCGTCTCAGATAGTCTGCAATTTCTCTGTCGTAAATAATAAAGCGCGGCAATGCAGCACACTCCTGAAACACACTCCCCACTGTGTCCTCCTGCCCCGAAAAGTGGTCTTGTCTCACTCACGCCATTTGAAGGGCAGGGGGCTTGGGTCCAATCCGCTGAACAAATCCCCCCAGTACACCAAGGTCCGCAAAGCCAAACAGAAGAAAAAGAAGGCAAAACACACCTCGGGGATACATCTAATGAGTCACATATAAAGCACCATCAACGTAACACTTAGAGAAAAGCAACAATAAGATAGAGGCATCCCTTCCTGACCTGGCCTTAAACGAAAGAAAATTCTTAACATGTGCAGAAGTGGGCAAACTAGAAAAGGACACCTTAGAAGCAGATTTTTTTTTTAATTTCAAAGTGGGTGGGGAAGACTTCCTGGGGGAAGTGGCATTCAAGCTGAGCCCTGAAGAGTGACGAGGTGTGCACTTGGTGAATGCATGATAGGAAGAGAGAATCACGTGTGCAAAGGCCCAGAACTCAGAGAAAGCAGAGGCACAGGGTTAACTTCAAGAGGTCCGAGTTGCCGAAACCGGTTTGGCTCAGTAGATAGAGCGTCGGCCTGCGGACTGAAGGGTCCCGGGTTCGATTCCGGTCAAGGGCACATCCCCAGTAGGAGGTGTGCAGGAGGCAGCTTATCAATGTTTCTCTCTCACCGATGTTTCTAGCTCTCTATCCTTCTCCCTTCCTCTCTGTAAAATAGCAATAAAATATATTTAAAAAAAAAAAAAAGAGGTCCGAGTAGCTGACCCGGGTGCGGGGAACCATGGTAGGACGCGAAGCTGTCAAAGGCAGCAGGCAGAGCCCAGAGCAGGGGTGGGCAAACTTTTTGACTCGAGGGCCACAATGGGTTCTTAAACTGGACCGGAGGGCCGGAACAAAAGCATGGATGGAGTGTTTGTGTGAACTAATATAAATTCAAAGTAAAGGAGCGGAGGGGAGAGCAAGAGAACCCTCCGCTCTTTCGGCTCCACGGGCCGGATAGAACAGCCGAACGGGCCGGATCCGGCCCACGGGCCGTAGTTTGCCCACAGCTGGCCCAGAGGGTCACTGAGGGCTTTCGGTGGGGGAGTTACGTGAGCAGATTGGGGTTTTAGAACGTCCAGGGGCCACGTGGGGAAAGACTGGAGGAGGGCTGGCTGGAGGCAGGGGCAGCAGCTGCCATCCCCCAAGGGATGGAGATGGGGACCCAAATGAAGGCCTTGCCCAGGCAATGGAGAGAAAGGGGCAGACCTGAGAGGGTCACAGGACCAAGGAGGCCAATCGGCAGAACCTAGTGGTGATCCAATGAAGAGGAGGAGCAAGCCAGGGGTGGGCGGGCCCCTGGCTTGAGTGACAAGGAGTTTAGTTTTAAGCTCTGTTTTTAACTTCTCATGTTTCCAGTCTGTATCCATAACAAGATAATGAGGTTCTTGGAGGGCCAGGGCTGTTTGAAGCATCTGTGAATCCCCGGGTACACAGTGGGCGCTCAATGAATGTCTCCTTGACTCTGGCCCCACCCAGCCACCAGCCTTCCACTGGGCTGGGCCCCTGCCAAGGCCTTTACCACGGAAAACCAAACCGCAGTGCGTTTCCAGAAATGTGGAAAACATCCCCTCAGGAATCCAGACGTCCCCACGGCTCTCCTGTGCAGCAAAGAGGTAGCGGGAGGGGAACCGGGGGGGTGAGGGGAGCCCTAAGTGGCCCGTGGGGAGGGCCTGACAGAGGTCCCGGAGGCACAGGCAGCCCTGGGGGGCAGGCTGTGCAGGATCCCGAACATGAGCTCCCCAGCACTCAGAGGCCACCGATTAAGGCCAGGATGGGCAATACCAATCTCTCCTGTGCCCCACCCCCAACACACACACACACACACACACACACACGTGCGCACGACCACCTCCTCACCACCTTTTACAAAGCATCTGTGAGGTGCCTAATGCTGGGCGAGGTGCTCTGCACACATTATCTCCCATGATCCTCTGCAGCTCTGAGCCTGAGATCTGAGATGATTGACAGATGAGGAAACGGAGGCTCAGAGAGGCGAACTCACTTGCCCAAGATCACCCAGCCGGTAAGGGCGGGACTGGGGATTACACACCCAGACCTGTGTGGTCCTGAAGCCCTTGCTGGTAATCCCCAGTCCAAAAGGCCAGAGCCTGGAGTTGGTGGCCCATGAGGTCAAGTCAGCATGCAGACATGTTTTGTTTGGACCCAATGCTGCTTTAAAAAGTGGGAAATTTTACATAAAATTCCAGATTTCCGGCTTCTTTAGAAACCGGGTCTGGCAGTCATGCCCACCTTTCCTCAGGGCCGCACGGGCTGAGCTGAGGGGTGGCTGCCCCTCGTCCGGGCTCCTGCCTTCCACCTCCCGCCCCCAGCTCACCGCCCCGCCCCTGAAGCATCAGCGTGGACTCCGCAGGCCCAGAGCTCTCTCTTGGGAGAGAGAGACCCAAATCATAATGTCAAGATTTCTCAGCCCCCTTCTGCATCCCCTTCCCTCTCTTGTGTTAGATGCGTGACCTTTGGAGTCATGCCTGGGCCCATGGCTTCCCCCTTCTGAGCCTCAGTTTCCTCATCTTTAAAATGGGTCTGATCATAGTACTTACTTGATCGGGCAACAGAGAGGTTTCCATGAACCTGCAACTTCAGTTTGGGCTCCCTTCCCCTCCCCTGGAACAGAATAGCTTTAGATGCTAACAGCGGCCCAGGCCCGGGCCAGGCAATGGCTGTCAGAGGCAACTGGGCCAGACGAGGTTGTGGGTGATCCCTGGGCTGGAGGAGGAGCCACCTCGGGCTCCAACAGCCCTGTCTGACCCTCTTGTAACGCTCAGTGACCTTGCTGGCTCCTTCTGTGTCCGCTGCCACCTTTCCGCTCCTCCGTATGCTGAGGTCTCGCTGTAGAATAGTCACCGTCCCTTTCTAACGCAGCCTGAGGCTCAGGCTTGGTCCCCATCACTTCTCTGTCCAGCTCACTCGCTCTGTGATCTTCTCAGTCTCAAGGCATTAAGTGACATTCATACACCAATGACTCCCAGATTTGTACCTCCAGCCCGGCCCTGCTCCTGACCCCAGACTGCATGTCCAACTGCCTCTTCAACGCAGCCACTGAGTGCCTAGTGGGCATGTCCGATCCACAAGCCAAGAGTGAACTCCTGACCTTCCCCCTAAAACCGGCTGCACCCACAGGCTTTCCCTCGCAGCGGATGGCAACTCCATTGCAGCTGGTCGGGTTAAAGCCACCAAGTCCTCCTTGATGCCCTCTTCCTCCCACACCTCGCCTCGGGCACTGGGGGTTCTTGCCACCTCCCCCGCCTTTACCCTGGCCCAAACCACCACTACCCCTTGCCTGGGCTATTGCCATAGCTCCTTCCCTGGTCATCACGCTTCTCGGACCTGTGCCTTCTGACCGGCTATTCTCTGCACAGAGCCAGAGGGATCCCTTTAAACCGTAAGGGGGAGCTTGTCTCTGCTCTGGTCCAACCCTGCAGTGGTGCCCTGTTACTCAGAGTTCCTACCAACGGCCTTCAACGCCCTCCGTCGCCTGGAGCCCTCTCTGGCCTCACGCACTGCCCTCCCCGCTTCCCTAGGGTTTCAGTGACTTGCACAACTGAGCTGGGACTAGAGCTCAGGTGGACTTCAAGCCTCTCGATCCTTCTGCTGCAAAGCTCAGCTTCCCAGTAAGTCCCGTTGCTTTTCCTGGATGCAGTATCCTCAGCTCTAAAGTAAAGATACACTGCCCCCCTTCCCCCCCCCCGCCACACACACACACACACACACACACACACACACACACACACACACACACACGAGAAGGGATGGGATTACATACTTTCTAAGATTCTATTCCACCTTCACCATTTGATGACCGAGTGGCACCCGAGCAGGAGCTGTGTTCTAGTCATTTCTGCATCTCCAGTACCGGGAATGGATGGGTGGATGAATGTGTGGGTAAAAGGATGGATGGATGTGTAGGTGGGTGGGTGGGTGGATGGATGGATGGTCGATTGAAGGAATTAATGAAGGAATTAATGCATAAGTAATGGAAATATTAGAAAGCTGAGAAGAGGGAGAGGGGAGAGAAAATATTGCTGAAGGGTTGCTTCCTGGAGCTCTGATTTGGAATGGGAGAACTGAGAGCCTCGATCATTTACCGGATGCTCAGCGGGAGACCCAACTTTGAACCAAAGGGTCACCGAGAGACAGGTCGTGACAGAGGACAGAGCACAGACTTTAGGGTTAGAAGAACTTGGGTTCAGATCTTGTCGCTGCAGCTTCCTAGCTACTAGTATGTGACACCAACCCCCCGTTTGCTCACGGGCCTCGGGGGTAACAGAATCCTCCTCTCTGTGTCACTGTGAGGACTAATGAGATAGCATGTCCGCATTCACTTCCAGGTCCCTGGCCCATCACGCATAAGTAGAAATGGTGTTACCATCACGGCTACGAGAGGCCCAGATGAGGCAGAGTGGCCTCGGCCAGGTCTGGCATCTCACACTAGGTCCCTGTCTTGACCCTAAAGCCTTCCTGAGGGTGCTAGGGGTGAGGCCACGTGCTCTGTCTGTATCCGCCCTTCTCCTGGCCATGGGCTCTGTGGTCCAGCTGGCCGGGGGCCTTGGAGAGTACACAGGTCGGGCCCCGGTGCAGAGCAGGCCCGGCTGCATCCCTCCCTGACGCGTTTAGAAGGCCCTCTTAAGGGGCCAGCCACCTGCCCTGCCCCACCCCCCTTCGGGGGAGAATTTGGCCTCGGGGTCCAGAGCCCCAACTTCTCAGGAAGCTCTCAGACAGGAGGAACTTTCCATCCACATTGCAGGAATTTTTTTTGTAGAAAAGGAAAAAAACGAAAACCCTTCATCCCTTGGCCTCTGGGAGAATATTCCTTTTATGTGAAGCTGGCAGGGAGGAAAATTCAAGATTCCTTCTCCTTCGCCTAATTGATAGCAACATGAAATATTCTGGTGTTGTTTTAATAAGACTTTGGTTTTCCAGCAAGAGTAGGGGAAAAAAAGAAAAAAGATCTTCTCTGGACCAGAATATTTTTAGCGAAAATATTTTGCTTGCATCCTCCCCGCCCCCTCCCTTCCCTGTTCCTGCCCCAGCTTCAAAGGCCCAGCAGTGCGTTCTGGGGTGCTAAGCAGCCGGCCCACACTCGGCAGCCCCCTCCTCCCCTCGCATGGCAGGCAGGCCGACCACGGAGTGCCAAGCCAGGAAGATATTTTTTCCAGAAGCGGCATCTGGCTCCTTGGCAGCCGCACAAGCAGTTGCGCTGGCAGCCGGGGCTGGCCGGGGTCTGTCGTGTGTTTAGGCTGCTGCCTCTTCTGACTCCCTCCCGCAGACACCATGTTCTCCCTGCCCTCACCCTCGGGAGGCTGGGGGGCCTCAGAGCACCTGAGGGCTTTGTCCCTTGCCTCCCAACAGGGGTGGACACTTGGAGGCCCACCTGGCTCCGTGTCTTGCCAACTTGACTCTGGGCAGGTGGTTTCACCTCTCTGTGTCCTCAGTTTCCTCGGCTGGGAAATGTGAGTCATCGCCATCTACATAAACGAATCTGCCTGTCTGATCTGGCCTGGCCCTGGCTTTCCGACCGAATGTCTTACACTCTTCCTGTGGGACATGAAAGCCCCCACTCGCACCACCTGCTTGGCTGTCCAAGCTTCCAAAGTCTGCAACTCCAGGGCCTTTGCACTTGCTCGGCCCTCTTTGCCCAGCGTCTGAACAGCTGGTTCCCTCCAGCCCAGGGGTCCTCAAACTACGGCCCACGGGCCACATGCGGCCCGCCGAGGACATGTATCTGGCCCGCCGGGTGCCGCTGCCTGTCCGGCTTAGCAGCCGACTCGTCCCGGGCCCGCAGTACGCATAGGAATTGGTTCATAGTTTTTTTTAAAAAAACTATAGTCCGGCCCTCCAACGGTCTGAGGGACAGTGAACTGGCCCCTTGTTTAAAAAGTTTGAGGACCCCTGCTCCAGCCCTTCCAGTCACCGCTCAAACGCACAGCTTCTCAGAGAGGCTCCCTGGCTTCTCCCTCTGAAGCCACCCCTTGCGCTGCTCCCGGGAGCTTTCATGCAGCTCACTCATCACTGTGTATTTGGTATCCTTTGCCCCTTCCCACCCCATCTAGGGGGCTCCGTGACAGCAGGGACCACATCTGATCTGTCCTTCACTGCATCGAGCCTCAGGCACGGGGCTTTCCCAACGGCCCGGGACGGGTACAGGGAGTCCCAGGCCCACTGCGGCGGCCTCCTGGTTCTCCCCACAGCCCTCGGTGCCATGATGGCCCCAGTGCATCCCCTCAGAGACGGGCAAGCGGAATGAGGCGGACATTCAGCGTGTGCCTCTAACACAAGATGGCCTCAAATATCCCTTTCCTTCCCTGCAAGTCGGAATTATAAACTCTGGTTGACAAATGGGGATTTTGAAAAGCTGGGGAACTGTCACACAGCAAGGATGTGGCCAGCTCTGCCCAACTCCAGGGTCCTCTTTCTTCTACTCCCATGGCCGGTCCTGCCACCGTGCCATGTCAGCTGGAGGCTCAGGCATGATGCCATGATAAATACCAACGAGAGCTCTCACACGGAGTCCCATGTGCCAGGCTGGGTGTTCTCCAACCATCACCTCATGAAATTCACAACATCACTGCAGGGGGTGATCAGGAAACCCACTACAAAGGAGGAAACTGAGGCTCGCGGGAACAAAGTGGCTTCTCTGGACACACACAGGGAGTAGGGAGTTTCTTAAGTGCCAAACGGAATGGACCCACTGTCAGAGCGAGACCCTTCAAGCATTTGTGCCACGTTTTCTAACGCACCCTCCATGTCCATTACAGATCACTCAGCTAGACTGTGCGTGTGCAAAACAATTAGTCATTGGATGGATGCATGGATGGATGGATGGATGGATGGATGGATGGATGGATGGATGGATGAGTGGGTGGATGGGTGGATGGATGGATGGATGGATGGATGGATGGATGGATGGATGGATAGGTGGATGGGTGGATGGGTGGATGGGTGGATGGGTGGATGGGTGGATGGGTGGATGGGTGGATGGATGGATGGATGAGTGGGTGGATGGGTGGATGGGTAGATGGATGGATATGTGGATAGGTGGATGGGTGGATGGGTGGATAGGTGAATAGGTAGGTGGATAGATGGGTGGATATGTGGGTGGGTGGGTGGGTGGGTGGGTGGATGGGTAGGTGGATGGATGGATGAGTGGGTGGGTAGGTGAATGGGTGGGTGGATGGGTGGGTAAATGAGTGGGTGGATGAGTGGGTGGATGGGTGGATGGATGGGTGGATGGATGGATGGATGAGTGGGTGGGTGGGTGGGTGAATAGGTGGGTGAATGGGTGGGTGAATGGGTGGGTGAATGGGTGGGTGGATGGGTGGGTGGATGAGTGGGTGGATGGGTGGATGGATGGGTGGATGGATGAGTGGGTGGGTGGGTGAATGGGTGGGTGAATGGGTGGGTGAATGGGTGGGTGGATGAGGTGATCCCAGAGCCAGATATAAATCTTATCTCCCTGGGTAACAGGGGCACAGGTCCCAATTCTGCCTTTACTCCCCACACGAGGCCTAGACAAAGGTCTAACCGCCATGAATGTTCAGATGCCAGCTTCAAACTAAGTGTTCTCTCCCAGGGGCTGGCCCTACAGAGAAACCACTGCAACCAGCCCGTGAAGCTTTCAGTCTCTCCTCCCCCAGGGAGTCAGAAATGGCGGTCACAGGTAATTAAATCTAGTTCTGTAGTCACTTTCTATGTGACCATCCAACTCCACCTCTCCTTCAAACATCAAAATGGGATGTTGGGGAACATCCCTGAGCCCACGGGGAAACTGAGCCCCAGATTGGGAAAGGACTGATCAAGGCTATTCAGCTTCGGGTCCTGTGGTTGAGCTTGGTCTGGGTAGGAAGGGCTTCAAATGCTGTTGAGGGCCAAGCCATTTCCCCATCAACCAGGTGGGACCCAGCAGCCACCTGGGCCGCCTGCCATGGGTCTTTATTACCGCCCCCTCTGCAGGTGGCGGCATGTGTGCAGCCCAGGCACAGCTTGGATTCTGCGGAGAGGCAGGCCGGCCAGCCTCAACACATCACCTTGCTTCACAGCAGTCCTGACCAGTTCACCAGACACCATTAGACACATTGAAGTTGTTTGCTAGGCCAGGGGACGAGGCTGAAATATCCCTCAGGTCACGCAAAGTGTCCCCTTGGCTGCCCAGCCCTCACCCCTTCTCTGGGATTAGGCCCATGTCCAGACTCAGGTACCCTGCCACATTCCAGCAAGGCTGTAGGAGAGTGGGCAAGTCATGGGAGATACAATGCAGAATTCTGGAGTGTTGGAGCCTTAAAAATGTGAGGGCGCAGAGAGCATGTGTGACAGCGGCCTCACAAATGCAGATCCTTCGGCCCAGAATGCCCTTCCCTACTGTATGCCTTGAGGAAGCCTCTCTACTCGTACAACGTCACTCCAATGTCCCCACCTCTGAGCCTTTTCTCCTACCGGGCCCCTCCTTCCTCCCCACCCGAGCTCTGAGCCATGGTAGCCTGGCTATGGGGTTGTTTCCTGCTGGTCTGTGAGCTCCATGCACAGAAACCTTGTCGCATAATCTTGATACCCGCCCTGCCCTACACCAGCCCCAGGACCTGGCACGCTTGGTGACTAATGCCCCACTTCCCCCCAGGCTTCATCGCTCCTGCAGGTGCAGGGTCAGTCTTGAGATGTGGTTCCTCTGTAAATGCTCTGGCTCACTTCGGGGCTTCCTCTGTGCCGCCGAGGAGTACACCATGCCAGGCTGTTCCGTGGCCCACAGGGCGTGGACGGTTAAGGGGCACCGCTTCACATAGTGCTCGTCTGTCTGTGTCCCTAATGCCTCCCTGGCCTGCTCCCAGCTGTCTCCCCGGCACCCCACACCAGCCTGGCGCTGAAGTCTTTGCAGAATGAAGAAATGAATGAATGCAGCTCTCAGCTCCACAGCCTCTTGAGCCGTCCACACGTGCCGCTTCCCCATCCCCTGGGGGCAACAGAGTGCAAATACCACAGGTTTGGAGCTGAAGAGGCCAGGGCTGAACCCTAGTTCTGTGTCTTCCCAGAGAGGGAGAGTGGGCAAGTCACAGGAGATACAATGCAGAATTCTGGGGTGTTGGAGCCTTAAACATGTGAGGGCGCAGAGAGCATGTGTGACAGCGGCCTCAGAAGGGTCTGACCCACCGGGCGTTGCTCTGCCTGCCCGTCGCAGGGGCAGGTGGGTCTGGGAAGGCCGGCGGCCATTTCCTCCCTTCCCAGCCCAGCGCCCTTGCCCGCAGCCAGCTGTGGGGCAGACATTCCTGGGCCTGCTCATTGATATTCAGGAATGGAACTCCGGCAGGCTCCGCCAGGCGCCCAGAGCGGGCAGGCGCTCAGGCCCTCGGCTCCTACCGAGAGGCCGTAACACCCTCACCCGCCAGAGAGCATCCCAGGCCATGGACACCCGCAGCTGGACAGTGGGGGAAACTGAGGCCTGGGGTGGGGACCCCTGGAGGGCCCCAGGACACTCCGGAGTCTGGGGGCGCGGGTGGAGGGGTCTCCTGACTCCCTGCACACTGCTCGTTCCCAGCCGGTCCTCTGCGCTGCGGTGTCCCCAGAGCTTCCTTCCTCCAGGTGCTTCCCAGCCGCTCTCCCCGAGGCCCCGCTGAGGCCCCGCGGAGGGAGGGGCTGGCCCGCAGGCCCCGCTGGCCCGGCTCCCCACCCGGCTCAGCAGGAAGGCTGACCAGGAGGCTCCTCCCTCACAGCCGGTGCCAAGCCCCCACCTCGCACCTCTGGGTTTTTGCAGATGGGCTTGTTTTTCCTTGGGGTGTGAAAGCTGTTCATTGCAGGGGCCTCCTGCATTCCAAGCAGCTGGCTCGGGCCAGCCACACACTCCCCGCTCCCGAGGAGACAGGCCCCTGACCCGGGGGTCAGGGGGTGGGGCGGGGTGGCACCCTCCCAGAGCCAGCTGGAGCCGCCGGAGGGGTCCCACCCTGGGACACAGGTCCCCACCCCAGGGGGTGACATTAGGCCCCTGGGCATCACCTCACCAGCCCCCCCACCACCTTACAGCCTCTGGTCACACAGCCAGGCCTCAGCTGGATCTTCCCGGGCCCAGGGGTCCACCCTCCTCCGAGCCACTGGAAGGACCTCATCTGAAGGGCAGCCCAGCCACGCAAATGCTCATCCCCTTCGTCTCCGCATAGTCTCTCCCCAGGTCCAGCTCTCCCCTCCCCTCCTTCTAGAACCTTCTCAGGGTGTCCTCCAGAGCTCCAGCATCCTCCTCCTATGCACAGCCTCCTCCTCTTCTCGCCACCCCTCCCCCACCACTCCATCACTGCTCCATGCGAGCTGCCTCTCTGTCTGGCACCTGCAGACGGAGGCTGGGTGTCCTCTCACACCTCAGAAGGAGCTGGGGGTGGCCCTGGGTGGCTCCCCACCACTACTTTCTGACCTTCGTTGCTCCACCCTCTTCCCAAAACCCCCTGCCCCCCTGGGGTTCAGGCCAGGATGCATCCCACCCTGTTCCCATTGTCCACCAGCTCCTCTCTCACGAAGACTCCCCCACCCTGCCTCTCCCATTGCCCCGGGTCACACTGACATCCCCAACAATGCCCTGGTCTCTCTGACCTTGGACTTCCTTGTCACCATGCTTTCTCCTCGGCTCCACCTCCAACAGCCAGAGTTCATGGGCTGCATTCTCTCGCCGCAAACCTTTGTCTGAGAGGCTCACTGGTACCCCCCTCTACCCTCAAACAGTTCTCAGGCGCATTCACTGGCTCCTCATCTCTCCAGCCCTCTCACCTGCCTGAGTCCCATGCCTCCTCCAGCCCGGGACCGAGGGCCGCGTGGGCATCCTATTGTCTGCTGTCGGTATTACGTTCCCTGAGCTCGGCCTGCAGCTTTCCTCTCCCCTCTGCCCTCCTGCTGCAAGCATCGCCTCCCACTCTGTAGATTAGATACAACCCGCCCGCAGTGACTCCCCTAGGGGGGTCTGGCACCCTGCCCGCTCCGCTGAACGGCCTAGCTTGTCCTCTGAGCTCCTCCAGGCCAGGGTCCCATGCTTCTCCATTCTCTGTCCTCGCTGTCTGCCGGCTGCCCAGGGCCTGAGCAAGACAGCAGCCGGCGTGCATGGAGAGCTAGCTCCCCACGTGCCTGGCACAGCTTGAGGTGCCTTATAGGAAGTGACTCCTTTACTTCCCCATTTTAGAGGAGGCCATCGAGGAGCGGTGACTTGCTCAGGACCCCGCTGCTAGGAGGCGTGGAGAGGGGACGGGGCGTGAGCCCAAGCAGGCTGGCTGGGCAGCTCACCCGCCTGGTCCCTGCAGTGCACGGCCTCCCCTTGTTTACTGAGCAGAGGTGAACCAAGTTCCCGCCCCACCAGAGGAGAAGCAGAGATCCTAGAATTCAACCAACCTCCTCCTGTTCTCAGAACTGTAGCCAGAGGTACCATTTGCCAAGAACTAAAGAAATATGTAAGGGAGTGGTTAAAAGCTTAATCTGGAGGCAGACATTCCTGGTTTTGAATGCCAACGTCTCACTTCCCAGTGCATAGACCTCGGGCGGGCGAGTCCTTTATTTCACATCTCAATTTTCTCATCTTTAAAATGGGAGAGAGTAATAGTAAAGGAAAAGTGAGATAATACCCATAAGGCACTTAACACAGCTCCACGTACAAAACTGATGAGCAACAGATAGTTACTGAGCACCTACTGTGTGCTAGGCACTAGGCTGGATGCTGGAGTAGAGACTGAAAAACAGACTGGATGGGGAGGGGCATTTACAATGTGGGTGTAGGAAAACCGACCCCTGCGAGATTTGATTTCTTTGGTAACAGTTGTTGAGCTGTGGCTAAAACCAGCTTGTGTCTTGGGTGAAAGAGAAGCAACTTACTCCTTCGCTCGCACCTCGACACCTTTGCACAGGCATCTTTGCTAGAGCTCTCTCTCCCTTGCCCTTGTCTTCCTGGAAAACTCCTACTCAGCCTCTAACACCCAGCCCCGGTACGACCCCCACTGTCAAGTTGCCTTGGATTCCTGCTACCTCAGTCTTTCTTTTCTCCGGCTACCCCTAGCACCTTATATACACTCTTACCAAAGTAACTCATTACTTCATTCACAAATTCAGTAGATAGATAGGTAGGTAGGTAGATAGATGACAGATGGATAGATGATAGATAGGCAAACGTTTTCTGAGTACCTAGGTACCTACTTTGGGCACCGAGGTTACAAATCATAGCTGGACTCTAACATCTGTTGAGCTCTTACTATGAGCCAGGCAATTTTAAATGCTTTGTGCACAATCTTTGCAATGTGAGATAGAGCTATGATTCCCATTTTACAGATGGATATGCCACGGAGGTACAGAGAAGGTAAGCCACTTGCCTAGGTCCCGGAGCTAGTAAGTGCTAAAGCCAGGATTGTGGCCTGGGCTTTATCCGCGCTACTCTACCACCTCTCACAGCATGTCCACTGCTCATGTCTAGGGTGACCCGCCCAACTGTTTGGCCTGGAACTGGCCGTTTCAACGCTAAACTTGGGAAAGTCCTAGGCAAACTGGGACAAGTTAGTCACCTTTGTCTTTCTTTTTTAAGAAAATATATATTTTTTATTGATTTCAGAGAAGAAGGGAGAGGGAGAGAGATATATAGAAACATCAGTGATGAGAGAGAATCATTGATCAGCTGTCTCCTACACACCCCTACTAGGAATTGAGCACACAACCCGGGCACGTGCCCTGACCGGGAATCGAACAGTAACCTCCTGATTCATAGTTCGACGACGCTCTACCACTGAGCCACACCGGCTGGACACCTTTGTCTTTCTTCAGAAATGTCACAGAGCCAGATTCACACCCACATCTGTCCGACTCCATACCCATCCTCAGGAGCAGCCTCCAACGGGAACAAAGAAGCCAGCGGGTCCGAGCGGGATCCTGTCCAAAGGCAGGGACGCCCCTCCCGCTGCTCATCCTGACCATCCAGTCCCCGAGGCCGCGGTGGCAGAAATGGACGTGAGGAGAGGCTGCCCCGAAGCGCACCGTCAGGGAGGGGACCTCAGGGCACGCTCCTGCACCCCCCACCCCCCGCTCCCTTCCCCGCCTCCCTCAGCAGGGCTCAGGGGATGCTCTTCCCAGGTCAGCCAGGAGCTGGGAGGCTTCTCCCCCACCCCGTGTGGGCTGGCCCCTGCAGGGTGAGAGACCAGGCCGTCCAGACAGCCAAGATCCCTCTGCCTGCTCATCTCCTCCACCGTCCCCCCCCCCGGCCCCCCGCGCCCCCCCCCTGCCCACTCTCTGGTCCTCGGGATGCACTCAGACACCCTCCTACGGAAAGCAGTTATTTGAAAGTGAAGGGAGGGTCCAAATTCTTGAAATTAATGAGAAATACGAATGGGGTAAATAGCAGTGTGCCTGGAAAGAGAAAGCCTTTGGTAAAGGCTGACTCCATCCATTAGCGTAAAAATATGCCAAACATTTAAAATATAAATATACGCCAAACAGTTCTTAGCTTAAAAATAATAAACTCCGTGACTCCCACACCCCCATCGGTGATCACCCCAGCTCAACCCCTCGGAGAGTCGGATTCACCTCCACTTCGCTCCTCCCATTCTCCGGACCCCTCCATCACCCCGCCCTCCGCGGCCACCGTGTTTCTGGCCCCCACACCCAACGGTCAGTTTGAAGTCCTCCTCCGCCCCAGCCCCCAGCGGCCTGGGACACAGGGGGTGCGTAAGTCAATGCCTCAGCTACGCTGATTTTTAAAAAGAAATTAGTGAACGAATGGATGAACCCGTGCACGCACCATGCTTCCCCCGCCAACCACTCCACCGGGCTCCAAACACATCGGTGTAACGCAAACCGACACCCCTCAGCTCTTCCTCCCAATGGCCTTGTGAGGCGGGCAACACGATTCCCATTTTAGAGATGAAGGGCACTGAGTCGCAGGAGAGAAAGCAACACCTCCACACCCCCATACAGCCCCAGATGGCAGAGCCCAGACGTGAGCCCCGCTTCTCACACTCCCAAACCGTCTCAGAGGCTTCCCCCCACCCAGGGCCCCTCGGGAACTTCCGGAGCGTGCGCACGTGTTCGTGGGACCTTGTACATGTCTCTCTTTTGTCCCGGGAGCAGTGTGGCCACTGCCAAGGGGGCCAAATGCGTTTCTCATCATTTCTGAGTCCCGTGGGAAGCGTCAAGGAAAAGCAGTAGCCAGGCCCAGATGTCGTCTCTCGTCCACTGAGGACAGACCCATCCTGGCTGGAGCAAGGGGTTCGGTCAGTGGGGTCCCTTTTGGGATGAGAGAGGTTGGGGTGGAGGAGGGGCTATTCTAAGCCCAAGTGGGGAGTCCGGGGGCCGTACCTACCATATCAACTGTGTATATATAGAATCTGGGGTGAGGATCCAGAGGACACCTCGGACTGCCTTTGCCCTGTAAATCGTAGCCTACCACCCACGTGCAAGGAAGGAGGCGGGGAGGGGCAGCGGGATGCAGAGGACTGACATGCTTGCGAACTTAACAGTATTCAGGGCACTGCGCCAGATGCTGGCACACTATCTCACTTGAGCCTGCAGCACCCTGCCAGGTAGATAGGATTTTATTTCCCTTGTTTTAGATGAAGAAACAGAGGCCCAGAGACATGAAGGAACTTGTAAAAACCACGTAAGTGGATGATATGTCCCTCTCCTTCTATCAGCTCTTTCTTTGATAATAAAGGCCTGGCTGTCTGTAGCATTTTCCCAAAGAAATCCACTACCAACACATCTATTCACACACCCATCCACTCATTCACCCATCCTCATATCTCCATGTAATCAATACACCTAAGAGTTCACTTATCCCTCCGTGCCCTCAGCCACTCCTACCAGCAATCTCGCAGCTGTCCATCAGGGCGTGCGTATATGATCCCACCAGACAACATTGCCACCACCAATTGGTCCCACAAGTTTACCACCCAACTAATCACCCCTCTATCCACTCACACATATATCCACCTGTTTATATATCTGTCCCCTTCCTACTCATTCAAAAAATCATTCCAAGATTTACCTACCCATCCATCCATCCATCCTCCCATCCAAATACATCACCAGCCACACACTACCCATCATCCCATCCACACGTCCAAACGTCCACTCATTATTCATCGATTCATCCAGCCATCCAGTCATCCACATTCCATGTAAACAAAAACACACACATGTTGCAATGGCCAATTTCATGTATCAAGTCGGCTAAGCCACGGTACCCAGATATTAGGTCAAACACCGGTCTAGATGTTGGTGGGAAGGCATGTTTTTAGATGAGGTTAACTGAGTAGACTTTGAGTAAAGCAGATTACCCTCCATAATGGGGTGGGCCTCGCCCAGTCAGGTGAAAGCCTTAAGAGAAAAGGTGCTGAGGTCCCCCGAGGAAGAGGGAAGTCTGATGTTTATATTTTTAAAGCAGGTTCGGCGGAACCTGGTGATTGAGAAAGATGGTGGCCTCAAGGAGGACCCCATGGTTCTGGCTTGAGAGATAAGTGGAGGTGTCACTGCTGAGAACAAGGAGATGGGCAAGGAAGGGAAGGCAGTGGGCAGCCCAAGTTTGGCCACGTTGGGCGGCAGTTCCTGGGGGACCACTGGGGGACATTGAGCAGATGGAGAGAGATGAGCAGCTGGAGGTGAAAGAAGAGAGAACTGAGGCTGAGTCAGAAGGAAGGAGTAGGTGACAATCTTATTTGAACAGAGGGGCCCTGAGGCCATAAACAGACTTCTATAGGAGGCAGCCAGGGGGTCCCAGAAGACCTGTTGCTCCCCTGGCTGGGGTCCTGACCTCCCCCTGCTCTGAGCTCCTAGGAAGAGTTTGGTCCCTACCAGGGGGCCCACCAAGCTGGTCCCTCTTTCTCCGGGGTTCATGGAGGGTTCACAGGAGCAGGCGGACCCCGTAGGGCCCTGCACAGCTGGGAAATGGGCCAGGTCAGGCTCCGCCACGGGGTGGGCCCCAGAGCTCCATCTGGAAACCCCATTTGGGGGCTTCAGGGGGGTGTGCAAAACTGCTCCCTGGGTGGCTCGGGCCGGTGCCGCTCGGAGAACAAACTGTTGTCTCTGCCATAAATCCCCGCGGCCATAAAGTCCCTTCACCCGGCCCCTGGGTTGGTGTGAGAAACTGAGGGCAGGGCAGGGCAGGGCGATGACCTCCTGACTCCGGCCGCTGGCCTCCCAGCCCACCCTGTGGGGCCTTTCAAGGCCTCCTGAGCCGGCTCAGGCCCCGGAGCTGAGGGACACAGGCCCGGCCTGGGAGCCAGAGCCCTGGGGCCAGGCCCGGCAGACTTGGTTTCCCTTGAGGGCTTTTCTCCCACAGCTCAGTTTCTTACTAGCAAATTTCCTTTGGCAATCCCTGTCCTGCTTCTGGGCTAAACTGTGGGGTCAACGAAAAGGGTGGTTTGGCATGCCCCACCATCACTTAACCTCAGCGGGCCTCCGTTTCCTCGCCTGTAGAATTGGGGTGATGATGAGACCCACCTCAAGGGCTTGTGTGGGTAAAGAGATACGGAGCAAGGTGCTACAGCTAAAGAGCAGACCCCGATGCTTTAGAGCAGGGGTGAGGAGCCTTTTTTCTGCCAAGGGCCATTGGATATTTGTAACATCATCCGCGGGCCATGCAACATCATCAGCTTCAAAATCAGCCTGCTGTATTTGGTCAAACGTTGAATGAACTCACTCCTAATGCCTTGGCACGGCCAGATCAAATGATTTCCTGGGCCTTATACAGCCCGTGGACTGTACGTTCCCCACCTCTGCATTAGAGCAAAGCCTTTTGAAAGGAAAGCATGTGCACTTTCCTTTATGAAATGTTTAAAGGATGCTAAAATGCTGATGCAACACTTGGATGGCTAAGGAACGTGTGATTAATGATTTTGTAGAATGCCTGGGAAACGACATATTTCTCAACTGCACTTCATTTTCCTAGGATTCTGATTAATTTATTTTGCAAATGCATGTATGTCAGTAAAAAAAAAAAAAAAAGCACGTAGCACAAAACTGAAAATGTGTAAGTAGAAAGTAAGCCACCTTCACACTCATCTTTCCCAGCTGCCTAGCTCTCGACCATTATTAACAGTGTCTGTGTATTCAAAAAAACCTTGTATATCTGTAATACTATCAACAATAAAAAATATATTTTAAAAAAAAACTCTGTATACATACATACTAGGTGTACTGGTTAATAATGGCAGATTTTGTAATCAAAGAAAACACGATCATTTCAAGAGAAACATCAAAAGTGCTTTATTCAAAGTAATGTCCATTGCTAGCTACACATTTCCCCATCTTTCAGGTAATTTGTGGATACCGTCCCAATAGAACTTTTCTTGTTTTGAGGCAAACCATTCAGAGGCCCAATTTTCCACTTCTTCTATGTTTTGAAGTGCTGCTCAGAAAGTGCATGTGCCATCGGTCGGAACAAGTGGTCATCTGAAGGAGCAAGGTCTGGTGAATAGGGCGGGTGGGTTAATACTTCCCAGGCAAGATCTTTTAACGTGTCTTTAACTGGTTTTGAAGTGTGGGAAATGGGCCAGGTGCGTTATCATAAAGCAAAATTACTTTGCTGTGTCTTCTGGCCCATTCTGGTTGTTTCACGATCAAAGCGTGATTCAAATAGGTTATTTGTTGTTGGTAATGATCAGTATTAACGGTTTCACCTGGTTTTAGAAGCTCATAATACACCACACCTTCCTGAACCCACCAAATGCAAAGCATTGTCTTCTTTCCCAAGCGATTTGGCCTTGCAGCTGATGTTGATGGTTGACCTGGATCAACCCATGATTTTGTGCATTTGGGATTCTCAAAATAAATCCACTTTTCATCGCCAGTCACAATTCGATGCAAAAAAGACTTTCTTTCGTGCCGTTGAAGCAACATTTTACTGTTGACTTTTCGGTTTTCCATTTGTCTTTCGTTCAGTTGATGTGTCACCCATTTTCCGTCCTTTAAAATCTTTCCCATTGCTTGTAAACCATCGGAAATCGTTTGCTGAGCAACGTTTAATCTTTCTGCAAGTTGTTTTTGAGTTTGACATGCATCTTCATCCAATAATGCTTGTAATTGTTGGTCTTCAAACTTTGTCGGTTGACCTGGACGTTCTTTGTCTTTCACATCGAAATCATCACTTTTAAAGCGTTTAAACCAGCATTCACAAGTATCTTGAGATGGAGCATGTTCACCATAAGCTTCTTGAAGTATTCAGCAGCACTTTTCTTCAAAATAAAGTAATGAATTAAAACTTCCCGCGAATGCTCTTTTTTGGCACAAAATTTGACATTTTTAAGTGTAAAAATATCTATGATGTTAACACCTTCAGCAAATTTGACATATGAAGCTTGTTGTCAATACAACGAAATAGCATACATATCAAATCGCATATATATCAACATATGTGTAACTCTATCTAGTGAAAAAAATCCGCATTATTAACCAGTACACCTAGTACATGCACACATACATGGCGGGGGTGTAACAGAATGATGCGTAGTTGAGGTCACTGACTAGACCACAGGAACCCTGAGAAGCAAGGAAGTGGGGAATGTGTAGAGCAGTGGTTCCCAACTTTTTTTTTTTTTGGACGTGCCCCACCTAAGCATCTCTAAAACCCTGATATCCGCCCCCGCCCCCCGTGACATATAATTTTTATTATTCAAAAAGTGAACTGCTATTCACATGGAGGAAGCCTGAAAGGCCATTAACCTGGCCTAAACAAGCTTCCAAAGAACATGGCATCCATGAAAGAGAGAAATAAAAGAACGAAGGGACAGTTGAAGTCCTGAGGAAGAAATCACTAAGAAATTGTTTAAAAAATAATAATAATAGTATGAAGTGATGGGAAAAAATAGCAAATAAAGTTTCAAAACATGTAATAGAGAACCGAAATGCATAAATATGTCACAACGTATGTATTTATATACTGTATATGAGGCCCCTAGGACCATAAGAAATGCAAAAAATTCACTGTTAATAACTCATTCTCAGATTGCCCCCCTTAAAAATCAAATTGCCCCCCTGTGGGCTGTGGGCCCCACGTTGGGAACCACTGGTGTAGACGAAGCTGTGAGGCCCAGGGATTGCCCCCTGCAGGACCAAGGCCCCATTTCCCAGCTCCCCCGAGCTCCTGTGTGGCCCCTCGCCTTCTTCCTCTGCCCAGGCTGGCTTTCCTCGCCCCTCAGAGGACGCCCCTCCCTGCTGCAGGGGTGCAACTCTACAAACTCTCCCGGGGTGAACCGGGACAGGGCGCAGGTGCAATACCTCAGGTGTGAGAGGTAGGGAAGGTGGTCATTGTAACGATCCTGGGAGCAGATGCCAAGGGTCCTCAATGCGTGGAGAAAGTCAGCAAGAGGCCGAGTTGGTAGCCACGCATTGCAGGTGAACCATGAAAGTCACAGGCTCTCTTGGAAACAGAGGAGAGACCGTGTCTCCCGCAGGAGAGGTCGGGAAGCTGGGATCCAGCCAAGAGGTAACTGAAGTGGAGTTCAGAGCAGGTTGAGTCTCCAGCCAGGTGGCTCTGCCAGAGCCATCGTCCTGCTTAGAGGAGTGGGACCCCGAGGACTGGTGTGGGGACCGCGGGCCACTTCCCACTCTTCCTCCCTGGGCGTCTGCTCGGCTGCACTGCGCTCACCCCGGCGGGTCTGAGGCAGCAGGCGACCACCGAGTCCTCAGGTGCGGCTGCGTGGCCGCCCCGCACATCTCCCGTTTCCAGCGTGCACACTGACCCTCTCCGAGGGCTACAATCAAACCCAGCTGAGCACGCGGTCCTGGGGAGGGGAACTCCAGCAAGTCTGCACCCCAACTGACAGGCAGATGGGGCTGTCAGCGGAGAGAGGGAGGGCTGCCCAGTATCAGGGCACAGACCTCCCCCTGGGCTGAGGACTTTAATCGAGGGATTATGCACGGGACTATTTTTAGCCAGGTGAAACTTGTGGAAAGCAGACAGGGCTGAAAGCGCAGCAGGACCTGCTTTGAATTTACAGAGCAGACCTCCGTGGGAGAGGAGGGGGTTGATGGAGGCTCCCTTTCCTGGAGGAGAAGGTGGAGGAAATTCGAGAAAAGGTGGGGGAGGGCTCATCCCCACTGGACACCCACCGCATGCCAGGTAGCATGCTGAGAGGCTTAGAAATGAGTTCTGGGCGTGGCCCAAACTCCTGTCACCCCTCCACCACCTCCACACACAAGGACCACCTGTGTGTCGCTACTATGAATGCAAGTTCCCATCAATAGAAATAACAACAGCAGCCCGGCCGGTGTGGCTCAGTGGTTGAGCATCAACCTATGAACCAGGAGGTCACGGTTCGATTCCGGTCAAGGGCACATGCCCAGGTTGCGGGCTCGATCCCCAGTAGGGGGCATGCAGGAGGCAGCCGATCAATGATTCTCTCTCATCATTGATATTTCTCTCTCTCCCTTTCTCTTCCTCTCTGAAATCAATTAAAAAAATATTTTTAAAAAAGAAATAACAACCGCAATGGACTGAACATCGGAGGGGCTGGCAACCTTTCTGTAACAGGCCTGGTAGTGAATACTTGGGGTTTGTGGACCATTTGGTCGCTACGGCAACAACGCCACTCTGCCACTGTGGTGTGAAAAAGGCCTTAGTCGACAGGTAAATGAGTGGGTGTGGCCCTGTTCCAATAAAACTTTATTTGTATAAATAAAAGGTACTTGATTTTGGACTGGATTTGCCTCACCGACCATGGCCCACCCAAATGTCAACTTAAAGTTACAGAACACTATAGCCTGTATTAAATATTAGCGCTGAACAAATTTAGCTTTTTAACCCCCACAAAATGCAAGATGGGTCCAAGAGACTTTCAGGACTTAAAATATATATATATCATCATAGAGCACCACAGGCAGGGCAGTTTAGGAAGTTGGTGAAACTGGTCTTTTCTTAATCCCACCAGGGTGGTCTGGGGGAGGATGTAGTGTGGCCAGATAAAAGACAGGATGCCCAGAAAAATTCAAATTCCAGATAAACAACAAGCAATGTTTTAATGTAGGTATGTCCATGCTTAAGAGTTCGAAGGAACTAGAGCCTTTGGAACATAGTTACACACACACACACACAAAAGATTCATCGAGTTTCTGAAAACACTTGTATTTGCTAAACCTGGCAATCCCAACCGTATGTGCAATCTCGTTTGAGAAGAATGTCGAGAATCTGTCCTATCGACGGGCCTTCGTGATTGCCAGGCCAGGGCCAGAGAGGGGACTGGTGTCCCCAAACTCCCACCGCCACCCACAGAGGCCCTGAGGCCAAGGTGGAGAGGTCACTGTGGAAGCCCACAGATCCACCCTACTACAGTCAACTCCACCCCAGGCAGGGCCCCGCCTGCTCCGCACAGCCAGACCCTAAAAGGCAGACTCCCTGCAGTTTGGCCTCCACAACCTCAGGCGCGGGTCCCACAACCTGCTGAGCAAGCTCCCAGCGGCCGGGCAGGTGGCGCTGCCTGTAGACGCAGCACCTTTCCACCTGGCCAGGTTGAATCGCTGCAATCGCACCACCCCGGGTTCTCCTGGCCGCTGTCATGGAGATGGCGGAGCAGCTCTCTGCCCCTCAAATATCCCCTTTCCTCAGCCCCGAGGACCCCTCCCACTGCCCTAGACAGGAGCCCTCCCTGGTGCCATGGTGTACAGAGGCTCCCTGGCCTCATTGTCCCCCCAACTCCCACAGCAAGTACTTACCCCTTTCCAGTCTCCGCCCGCCTTCCAACTTCTCTCCGGCGGCCCAGGGCACACCTGGAACCATCCCGTCAATTAGGTGCAGCGTTTTACTTCGCTTGTCCTCACCCCTGGGCTGTGAGCTCCTGGGGTCGAGACTTCATCTGTGTGCCCTGCTGGATGCCCAGTGCCCAGCCCGGTGCCTGGCACGGGGAGAAACCCCCTCAACACCTGCTGGGTGACCAAAAGAGCTGAGACAACCGCTCTTGTTCAGGTACCTCTACGCCCTGAGCACTTGACCCTCATTTTCTCGTTGCACTGTCCCATCAGTCCTTTGAGGTTGGAACCAGCCGTCCCATTTTACAGAGGAGGAGACAAAGGCTCAGAACCACAGTCACGAAAAGCACTATGACATGGCGGTCAGGAGGGCGGCCTCGGCCCCTTGCTGCTGTGCAGTCACAGGCAGATCCCACGTCTGGAAGAGAACGATAATCTTACCTGCTTCCGAGGGCTGCTGTGAGGACTCAGACACAGAACGCTAGGAATTGCCCAGCCTGGTCCCTGGGCCACGCACAGTGAAGGCCCATCATCCCGGAGTGGCGACTCTAACGGCCAACAAGCGCGGGTGCTGAGATCCGGGGTTATGCCCATTCTAGCCCACGGGAGAGAAGCAAGGCCAGAAAGGGCAGAGGTGGGAGCCGGGAGACCACAGTCCTTTTGTGGCTGCAGCCAGGCCTGGTTCCTGAAAAGAAAGGCCTGGCTTTGCCACTGCTGACCCAGGGGAGCCGGCGGGGCTGGGAGGCAGCGGGCTGGGAGGCAGCGGGCTGGGAGCCCTGCCTTTAACTGAGGCTGAGTTAAGCCGCCAGGGCTGGCTGGGGCTGGGCACTGTGCTCAGGACTGGATGGGGTAGGTGAGGAAAGGTCAGGACTGTTCTGTCCCCAGAATAGCCATTTATCTCTGCTCTCCCCCAACCCTGGCGCGGAAGCCTGCTTTCCCTGGGAAGGATGTAAGACTCAGAGTGGAGGAGTCCTCCGGAGGGAGCCGCGTGCCTGGGTCCGCCTCCAGCTCCACAGCATCGTGGGAAAGACCCAGGCTCTGGAACCCAACACACCTGAGGGCAGACCCAGGCTCCGTGCCCTGCCCCCGCCCCAGATCTGAGATGTGTGACCTGGGGCAGGCGGCTTCAGCCTTTGGGCCTCAGTGTTAGCCACAATATGGGCAGAGAAACACACAACATGCTAGGTTGCCTTGGGGATCAAATAAAACTAACGTAAGAAGTGCACTTGGCACACAGTAGGAGCTCCATCAATGTCAAGTAGGGTCCCCACCCGCTCTGTCTCCCAGTCCCATCTCCTCCAGGTCTCTCTCCCCAGCTCATTTCAGGGCAGGCGCTGGAAGGAATTAGGAGACCATCTTGGAGGCCAGCCTCGGGGCCTGCAGAAGGGATCGAGGGCCAAACATAACATCAGATTATTAAAAATGTGGATTGTAAACACCAGCATAACTGGCCAGAACACAGTGGCCACCAGACCACAGCCCAGCTGCTTCACGCCCGTGGCCACACCTCCCGCTGCCCCTGGATGTGGGATGGCCCCAGCTCCACGGGCACCAGGCACAGGCCGTGTTCTCCCTGAGCAGAGCCCAGAAGCCCCGGCCAAAGCCTGTCCTCCGAGTCAGGAGGCCTGGGGAACAGTGACAGGATCTGTCCACAGAGGGGACAGGGCCTCCCACACCTCCCCCTGCACCTGGCTGGCAGACAGGCCCTGAGAGGAGGTGACCGAGCCCAGGCCCCCGGGGACTCTGCCCTGGCGATTGTGCAGCACACAGACCGGCTGGGAACCCCAGCACCCCCAGTTAGCAGCTGTGTGAGCTTGGGCAAGCCCCTTTACCTCTGAGTCCCAGGGCCCTCATCTAAAAAAAGTGAGGATTTTAGAAACCTTCCCCTCCCCGGATGGTGGCGTGAAGGTTCAATGAAATAACGCGTTGAAAGCAGTGCCTGGCAGAATAGAAGGTGGGACTGGGCCTCAGAGTACACTTGGTTCAGCCCGGAGCTGGGAGAGATTAAGGGTGGAGACCAAGGCCCCATCATACCTGGGTGCTGTGGGGTCCAGGGACTGGCACCCGAAGGGAAGCACCCGGGCGCCAGGTGAGTGAGCGCACTTTGGAGCCAGCAGCCGGGTTTGAATGTCGTCGCTGTGACGGTCCCACTGAGCTCCGGAGCCTCACCTACAGATGGCTGTTCCCGAGCCCCGGCCCTGGCTCCCTCTGCTCACTGGTGGGTGACTGCCGACACCACATTGTGTGCAGCCGGAGAGCCCGGCAAAGGAGTGACGATTCAAGGAGAGGCTGGATGGGCGATGCCTGGCATTTGGCAAGTGCCCAGTAAGTTGTCTTTTGTCCACTGATTACTGCCTGCCCCTTGCCTCCCTTCCTCCCTCCCTCCTTTCCTTCCTTCCTTCCTTCCTTCCTTCCTTCCTTCCTTCCTTCCTTCCCTCCCTCCCTCCCTCCCTCCCTCCCTCCCTCCCTCCCTCCCTCCCTCCCTCTATTCTAATGCATGAATCAGACATTGGCCCTCTGGGGATAATTATATGGAGAATGGGGGGAGAGCCCAAACCCCCTCCACTCCCCTCCCCAAACAGGTGCCAGGCCCTTATTGGCAGGTGCAGACCAGGGCCTGGGAGGTGGTGCCAGAGTCAGTGGCTACAACAGGAGAGAGGGTTTAGAAAAACAACCCCCTCCAGTTCCCTTCTTACAGACCAAACCCAAGGCCTCCCTGCGGCCCGAAGGCCCCTGGCCCTGAGCTCCCAGAGCACCACGGCTCAGGGCTGGGTGACTCAGCAGCCCTGGCAGCACTGGTCCCAGCCCCGGCCCGGGGAAGCCCCTGCTGGGGAGAAGCGATGCTAGTCGCACAAGCCGGGACTAGCCCTGGGACTCCCCGAAGTCATGCCAGGGTCACGACCTTACAGAGATTGGGGCTGGGGCCCTCCCTGCCAAGGCCTCGCTGGCCTGTGTCACCGCCCAGCCGGGCTGAAACCTGAGCCAGAGAGATAGAGGCCCGGCCAGCCAGCCGGTTGTGTCTTAATGTAATTTAGCTGTAATCGCAGCGTGTTTTCCTTCGCTATAATTAGTAAAATGTGCTTGTTTTCTGTGTTCCTGGAAGATGTCTGAACTGGAGCCAGCTCCCCGTAGCGTTTCTGACAAGCTCTCCCCAACAGGCCCACCAGCAACACTCTGCGTTTACCAACACGTTTTTCTCTCCCTTAACCTGAGTCCTCCCGGTTCCTGAGTTGGAGCCTCTGCCTCCTGGCCCCTGAGGACAGGCCCCCTCACACAGGCTCCGCACAGTGTGGGTGCGCTGTGGGTGCCCCATCAATGTGGGTGGCTGACGGAGCCTCCGAACCACCACCACCACCAAAAAGGCATGTAAGGAAGGAATTCCTTTTTTACGCATTCCTCAAGCTCCTCAAAGAAATGTGTGTGTGTGTATGTATGTGTGTGTGTGTGTGTGTGTGTGTGTGTGTGAGAGAGAGAGAGAGAGAGAGAGAGAGAGAGAGAGAAAGAGAGAGAGAGGGAGGGAGGGAGGTCAGGCGCACGCAGCTGTCCACATATGGGTGTACCCGTGAGAACCAGCGCAGCCAGCTATCCGGGGGCTCTACCTGCTGTGACTAGGTGTGTGTGTCCACCTGACAGTGCGGGAGCCCCTGTGGGCAAGTGTGAGTGCCCTGTGTGACCAGGGCCACCTGTAGGGTGCCAGCACTGACCCTGAACTCTGATGGCCTTGTGGGAGGTCGGGACAGGGCAAAGAATGTGGAGCACCCACGTCCATCTGTCCTGCAGTCCGTTTCTCACATCGTCTGCCTTGGATTACATTTTGACACAGTCCTTTGTCCAAGCAGACATATTTAGGACAGGTTTCAGATTTTTTTACTATTATTTGATCAGTAACTACATAAAATGGAGTGCTCACAGCACCCACCTCAGGAAGTTCTGGCGTGCAGTTTGCATCCAAAGTACCTAGCACAGTACCTGGCACATAGTAGGTACTCTTAAATATCAGTGATGACAAGTACCACTTCACGGAGGTGGGAGAGCAGCGGGGACGGGCCCCACGCCACTGTGGGACCTCAGACAGGCTCCTTAACCTTCCTGAGGGCATTTGGAACATGATGGATGCACAAGTGCTCAGTAAATATTAATGAATATGTTAATAACTGTGTGGGCATTACTTTTCAATGACTTACAATTCTTGGAAAGTGCTCCCGTCAGCCATTTCACCATTTCAGCCCCTAAAGTTCTGTCACTGGCAGAAATGAACTGTTATCTGGGCCATCGGGCAGCCTGAAGCAGAGGAATGCAGAGCTCTGATTGGCTGAATTAGCCCAGACTCTGAGCATCCTGGTTGGCTGGAACACTAGTGGGTGTTCCTTCTCCAGAGCGCACTTAGGAGTAATTGTTGGAGAGTGATGTCAGACCGTGAATTTACCTGGATTATTGTTCTTTTTATCCTTTCTCAGTAAAAACTCACCAGTGTCCAGCTCTACGATTTTTGCAGATAAATTCCTCCAAAACTCATCTCCCCGTACAGAGTTCTTAAACGGAGCATTGAACATCATGGGCACTTGGGTGACTGACGTGGGAGCGTGCTGGTGCGCGTGGATGCGGAGTGTCACAGTCTCACACCAGGCCGGAGCTGTTCTTGGGAACCTTGAACATGAGGAGCCTTGGTTCTGCTTGCAATAGACACGCCCCTGTGTGGCCCTGCTTTTTCACTCATTCTTTCACTCACTCACTCGCTCGCTGTGCCTTCCATCCTGTGCCAGCTCTGGGCAGATACTTAGAAGAGAGACACCACCAAGTCAATGATACTGAGAGGACAGACAGTGTGCAATGACACTGAAAGGCAATACGTGTGACCACTGAATGGTGGGGAAATCCCTCACCTCGTGGGGAATCACAGAGCTCTGGACTGAAACAGAAGGTGGCATCGTCTGCCTCTTTTGATAAAGATGTAAACGGGGGCCAAAACCGGTTTGGCTCAGTGGATAGAGCGTTGGCCTGCGGACTGAAAGGTCCCAGGTTCGATTCCGGTCAAGGGCATGTACCTTGGTTGCGGGCACATCCCCAGTAGGAGGTGTGCAAGAGGCAGCTGATCGATGTTTCTCTCTCATCGATGTTTCTAACTCTCTATCCCTCTTCCTTTCTCTCTGTAAAAAAATCAATAAAATATATTTTTAAAAAAAGATGTAAACGGGGGCTCTTGGTACTGAGAGTATGAGGAAACAGGCCCCTCACACAGCCGTCGTGGGACTATAAATGGACTCTACAGGTTTGGACAGTGACTGAGCCAGTTCCCATCTAGAATTTATCGTAAAGGAAAACCTGGGCAAACACACAAAGATAGGAACTTTGTGATGGCATTCATAAAGAGAAACTGAAAATAATGCCAACGATCAAGAGAGGATTAACGAAATAAATCATGATTTTCTTCCATCGGAGAAATAGTCATCCATCGTTAGTAGCAGTGAAAGAGACCTAAGACAAAATAAGGTGAACGTACATTGTACAAGGTCTACAGTGCATATAGCATTAATAAATGTACTTATAATACCAATAGTATATATAGTATAATGTACATATAATATAATGTATATATAATACAATATTTTATAAAATATTACTAAAGGATCTATTTTGCTCTTGAATAGTGTTTTGAAGGGATGATGTCCTTAAATCAATAAACTAGGTTTTAGAGTAATTTTAGTTTCCCAGCAAAATGGAGTGAAAAATACAGAGATTTCCCATAGACCCTCTCCCCCATCCCTAAACAGGCACCGTCTCCTCCATTTCTGACATCCCCCTCCAGGGTGGGACATGCGTCATAGTGATGAACCTCTACTGACACCATCATCACCAAAGTCCATAGTTGGCATCAGGGCCCATTCTTCGTGCTGTACAGTCTATGGGTTAGGACAGATGTGTAATAATGACATGTACCTGCTGTTGTAGTAACACACAGAGTCGTTTCAATGCCCTGCATATCCTCTGTGCATTTTCTCAGAATACTTACTGTGTGTCTGTTATGCTTATAATCGTAAAAATAAAAAAAAAGCAATAACAAAATCCATAAAATGTGGCTAATGATATATTCAAATTCTAGATTGCACTTGCAACGGGTTGCTTCAAAACGTGATACCTGGAAACCTGGTCAGAAACAACACGCACACATGGCAGAGTAAGGGCTGAGCTCTAAGGGAGCCGCTGGGCGGAAGGCCCTCCGATGCCTAAGGAACAGGAACTGGATGACTCGTGTGTTGGCTGCCCAGGCGTCTTTTGTTTGCGCTTCCTCCCAAGTTGTCCCCTGTGTCCAGATAGAGGAGGCTCCATTGGTAAAGAAGAGGGTGTTGTACACAGGCTGGGGGGACACGGGCGAGAGCCAGAGGAAGCATGGGAGAGGGAGTGAGGGGCCGAGGGAGGGAAGGAAGGCGGGAGATACTTCTCAGGAAGTCAGAGCAGACGGGCAGCCGCAGCACACCTTTCAGGGCGGCTGTGGAAGAGAGGGTCCCGCTGCTGGGGAGTCTGGTGGGGCCACAAGGCGTCCCCGAGCTGTCCTTACAAAGGACTCCCCAAAGTTCTCATCTCTCAAACATAACTCTCACCAGGTCTCGACCCTGTTGAGGCTTTTTCTAACTTCCAATCGCCCTCGGAAGAAAGCCCAAACCACCCATGCTGACACTCACAGCATTGATGTCTCCTCATGCAGCTGCATTGGCCGCACCCAAATCCTTGACCGCTCCCAGCTTCTGCATCCGTCTCCTCTGCCTGGAGGCTTTCCCAACGTCCCCGGCATCCTGGGGTGAGTCATCCCTCTCTCTGGACAGACAGAACCTTCTACCATCCTGCACAGCGATTGGGGCGTTATGCCTGCCTCCACCCCACACTGTGGCCCCTGAGGTCAGGGACATATAACATGTACCCTGACATCCCTGCTGGCAGCCTGTGCCATAGACGTAGGCTGTGTGGTTTGGAGTCATTCACCAGCCCCTGGCTTCTCCACGCACCCCACACACAAGCCACACCCACAGCCATCGTCACCACCGCACGTGGACCACAGGCTTGAAGGGGTGACAGAAAGGAGGGAGGACACACCCCATGACACTTACACAGGCTCTCGGTCACTGCGTGCTTGCCAGGTTTCTGAACACGGCTCGTGAATTATCTCATTTAATCTTCGTTAAGAACTTTATAAAGTCGGCGCCACCATGAGCCCCATTTACAGGTGCTGAAATGGAGGTTGGAAAGGTTAGATCTTTGCCCCAAATCACACAGAGGTGGGGGGGGGGGCAGGGCTGGAATGTGAACCCCAGCTGTTGGGTGCTACAGCCCACACTCTTTATGAAGCATTAGACGCCATAAAGTTATAAAATAACCAAAGATGACCTTATTCCTTGTGGCAACTTCATGAAATGACCATAGCGTTCATCTGGAAGGGTAATTGTGGGAGGAAAAGCCATGAAATGTTTTAGAAAAAAAGAATGACAAGGGTGGGAAAGGTTTTGCTCTACCGGATACTAAAATGCATCCTCAGGTCACACTACTTGAAATGGGGCATTGGGTGGGAGGCCACAGACAAGCATGTATAACAATGGAATCATCTAGCAAAGGTCGATTTACCTCTACAGCATCTTGCAAGGCAGGCAGGGTGGAGATTTTTATCACCATCGGCCCTTTACAGATGTGGAAACCGAGTCCCAGAGGGGAGGCTGAGTCACACTTGACAATCTGGCCCTCTGAGGGGGACATGTCTGAAGTCACGGAGGGAGAGGTCAAAAGAACTAAAGAGCAGAGACAAGAATTCTTCTCCGTGGAGGGTGAACGGAGCAACATGCCAGGAATAGAAGCTGTTTCAGGTTCTGCACCCTTGCCAGGCATCACTAATCCACCTCCGCGCTCCTCCTGGCTGAACCAACACAGCCTGAAATTCTTATTAATGCAAAGCTGTGGCCAGTCAGTGAGAACTGACTCATGAGATGAAAACACTTGCCATCTTAGTCCAGGTCAAGCCACCTTCCCTTGCCGACGTGGAGTGGCGCTCTGTTCCTCCGGCTACGGCCGGAGCTCTGCAGCAGTCAACCAAGGGCCATCTCATCAGGGGTCACCCAAGTCCCCTTCCCTTTAATCCCAGACACACTGGCCCAGCCCCCTCCATGTGGCTGCAGGAAATGCGAGGCCCTCCGGAACGCTTCTGAGGAGGCCCAGCGTGGATGCCTACCTTTTGCCTCCTCCTCCCAACGCCACTGCCTGTTGTTCTGATCTGGCTTTTAAAAAACAGAGACTCAGACCACCTTGGGCCCACAGAGCAGCAAGCAACTAGAGCTGGCAGCCGTCACTGCCCTAAGATGTGAACCTGAAGCTCCCCACGCTCCCCACCATCCCCTATTGCCTTCCACTTGGCCCCCACGCTTATTCGCCGTACTTCGTGTGGGCTTGTGGCCCAGCTCCTGTACTGGGTGCCCCTGATCTGCCTTCGTGTCTTTAACTGCACCGTGAGCTCCAGTGACTCATCTGCACAAAGGGGTGAAAGCTCGTGAGTTCCCACCTCACAGGGTTGCTGTGAGGACTCAGTGCGGTCACACTTCGCGCTGGCCTGGTCCCCAGTTGGTAGTTTGATGCCCACAGCCCCAGCCTGACCCACCACCTTCTCTCCCCAGCTGCACGATTTGTTGTTCATCAACAAACTTAGTCCCTGCAGCATCACTGCAAAGTCAGAAGATTCCAGATTCCACTCCTACAAACTTAATAAGGTGGGCCCAAGGCTGGGCCTGGGACCAGGAGGTCATCTCCTGCTCTGCCCTTAGCCAGCCCTGTGCCCAGGTCCCTACTCCTCCTGGGGCCAGGGAGGGATGCATTCAACCCGGAGTCTTCTAGCTGTGTGCTGGGAACCTCACGTCCATGTCCCCTCCTCCTCGGCTCCTGCCCACTTTTCTCTCTCAGATATTGGGATTCTGGTTAGGACAGGCAGCATCGGGTAGACATTAAGAGTCACAAGCTCAGGCAAACAGACCTGGGTTCAAATGAGGAAGCATGCGCCAGACAGTGGGCCTGGTTGAGCCTCAGTTTCCCCACCTGTAAAATGGAAACCACACTAGAAACATCCCCTTTGGGTATTTATAAATATTAGGTGAGCTGGTATACACTCGGTGTTGTGCCTGGAACATGATGAGTGCTTTGTGGTTGTGACATACTAGTGTAATTATTAAAAGACTCTGCTGGATTTCTTTAAAGCTTGCAACCATTCCCTTTGAGGGTCTCTGATCATCTCAGTCCCAGCTTCCATCTCTAGGTCCCATCCCAGGCATCATCCCCCACCCCGATGGCTGGCTCTGGGCCTGGGATTAGCCCTGGTTGTATTTGGATGCTGGTCCCAGCTCTGTCCCTGACGAGCTGGGTGACCTTGGGTCAGTCATTTCACTTCTCTGGACCTCAGTTTCATCATCTGTCCAGTGGGGGCAATGGCACTGCCTACCTCCTGGGGGTGCTATGGAGACTGGTACAGCACCTGACACATACTCAGTAATGGGGCTTTATCATGAAGTTCAGATGGGGTGAGCATTTTGGCTTTGCGTTTTAAATCATGTTTTGGGGAGTGGTGGGCGCCCTCTAGTGGTGGAGTCCCACATGGAGGGGTGCCCTTAGCCTTTAGCCTGGGGGCAGGAGGGTAGTGTAGGGGGGAAGCTGGGGATGAGATCTTACAGGCGAACCTTCCTTCCGAAGGCTGGGGATGAGTCTCAACCACCACTGCAGGGCCTAGGACCCGTGACCTGTAAGCTGGTTTGGCCGGGAGGACACAGTGGAGGGGTCCAGCTTAGACCCCTGGGTAAACTTCCTGCAAAGGAGGAGGGGTGCCCCCCCAAGAAGGTAGGAGACAGACATGAGAGGATGCAAAGGCAGCTCCCCTTCCCTCTCCTGCTGCTGAGTGCAGTCTCCCCACCACCTCTGTTCCCTATTACAGATGGAGACACAGGCCCCCAGAGGTGAAGGGCCTCACCCGAGGTCACACAGGGTGTCCAAGGCAGAACGCGGACCAGACCCCAGACTCCAGGTCAGTGCTCTCTGGCCTACAAGGTCAGCTTGGCCGAGCCAGGCAGTGGGGAGCAGAGGACCTTTCACTGAATCACAGAGTGAAGTTTCGAAGAAGAAGAAGAAGAAGGAAAAAAGAAGCAGCCGGCCGAGTTCCCAGGGCTGGAGCCCTGCCCAGCCGGTCCCAGGGCTCGGGGAGGGCGGGAATGACGCAGCCTGGGCCCGGGGCAGTCTCAGGAGCACCATTCGCCGGGAATCTGCCTGCCGCGGCAGCCAGGACTGCGGAGGCTCCGGGAAGGACAGCTGCGCCAGCCGCCCGGGCGGACTCCGCGGGGCTTGGTGCATCGGGCACAGCGTATGCTCAGGATCCCTCCATCTCGGCACCCAACAGAACCCCACCCACATTCGCACCCACAGATGCACCCAGGCCCGGCAGAGACAGTGCCTGGGTGGGCAGCAGAAGCCTCCTCAGCAGGGAGGAGGTCAGCCTGGAGCAGGGAAATCCCTGAAGGCCCCTGAGAGGGGGCGGCCACGAGCAGGAGTCCAGGCCCAGCTGCCGGCCCGGGCCAAGGTCCGAGGCTGCGGACACAGCCAGCTCGCTTCCCCACTGCGAAGGCCCCTTCCTGTCCTCCAACCTGGGAGGCCTCGCCCACCGGGCGTCCTGAAAGCTTTCTCACACTCCATAGCTCAGCTGAGATGCGTGCTGTCTTTGCTGATCTTCCCAACCTACAGACAGAAAAACGGAGGCCCAGGGCCGGGAAGGGACTGCAGGGCGCTGGGGCCCTTTCTACCCTGTGAGGCTGTGCGTCAGTCCCAAGACCCATGGAATTAGGCTCCTGGGAGAGAGGCGTCGACTCTGTTCAGCCGGAGGCCACTGGCCTCCAGGACCCGGTGAGATGCCAGCTCCAGCCCCCAGCCCAGCACTTACCAGCCACCAGCTCCCAATGAGCGTGCCATCCCAGGGCAGGTGGTGAAACCAGGAAAGCAGGCTTTGGCACCGGCGGGACCTGAGTTTAAATTCTGACTACCACCTATTACACCTGTTCTAATCCCTCCAGCTGCATAGACTGATCGAATCCTCCCAGCAGTCCTCTGATGGCTCCATTGATGGGCATTGACGGGACACAGCTGGGAATGGGCAGAGTCGGGATTTGAACTCAGCCTGTCAGGTCCTTTCAACGTGATGTCCGCTTATGACGCGTGAAAAGCTCATTATGCACCTTGGGTGCTCTGAGGGGCTAGGAATTTGGGGTTGAGTGGAGGTGACATCACCAAAAGAGAAGGAGACCTCGAGGGGCGAGAGAGCCCTCATCCCTGCCAGCATCTGGGGAAACTGAGTCAGGGGAAGGCTGTGGTTGGAGTCTGGGGTCCCAACTCACAGCTCCAATCTGGTCCCCTCACCAAAGTCATCTGGACACCAAGGACAAGGGAGAGAGGGGGTCAGTCCCATGGCCCCCTCCATGGGGCAGGCCCAGCTGGATGCCATTCTGATGAGGAAGCAGGAAACGAAGGCATCGCTGAGAGGGACAGCCCCATGGGCTGTGGGAAGGCACTGAGCTCAGACCCCAGGGCAGCGTGGCTGAGATCGCCCATGGCCCCTGCCCAACACAGCAAGTCCCTTTAAGAGGTCTGGCCCTTTAAGAAGAGAGCCAGGGGTCAAGGCTATTTCCCACTGTGTGCCACCTCCAACCGTAGCTGCAAGACTCCTGACTTTCACAGCCTGGCAGAGTTGGGGACAGGGAGCCCCCTGCCCTTCCCTTGACCTCCATGCCACCCCCAGCCCGCCCCAGCCCCAGGTCCCTGTGCCTGGTCCCGGCCCCTCGGCAGCCCCAGCCATCCATCCGCTCTTGATCCTGTTCCCTGGCTGGGACTCCTGGCTGGGGCTGCCGCAGCCCTTCCCTTCCCACTCCGTGCTTGGCAAAGGGGTGAGTGTCTGTTCTCGAGCCGGGGCCCAGGGGGCCGGCCAGGGCCAGCAATGCAAAGGGGGGTGGAGGGCAGGGCTGTCTAGAGGGAACCCCCTTTCCTGAGCTGCCGGCTCCATCCACCACAGTGCTGTGGGGTTAGGACAGGCAGAAGGGAGACCAGCCCACACTTGAAGCTGGAGAGCATCTATCTCCATGGAAGGCCAAAGCAGGCTTCTAGAGAAACTGAATAAGCAAGGAGAGTCCATTTTCCTGCAGGAACGGAAACCCCACCTGCCCCAGCAGCCTTAGCCTTTGATCGTGGGAGGGCACGTAGCCAGGAGCCCGGGTGAGACTCACTCTGAGCCGGGTACCACAGGCCTGACACCAGTCCGCGCCCGTACCTGCCCCTCCAACCTCAGGCTCTCCCCCCACCAGGAGGACGAGTTAGAACCTGGGCCTTGGAGTCCGACAAATGCTGGTTCATATCCTGGCTCTGACACTTCCCACCTGCGTGACCTTGAACAATTCCCCTCCCCTCTCTGGGCCTTACTTGCTTGTGTGTTAAATGGTTCGAACAGAGCCCACCACAGGGGCTGTTGTCTCGAAGGCCTGGCATGTAGAGGGTGCTCAGTCATTCGCATCCTTCTTTGTGTGGCCGCCTGCCCTGCACACCCACCCAAGTCTCTCTGGTCCGGGTGGAGCCCGGGCGGGGGCTCGGGACCCACATAGCAATCTGCCTGCGAACAGAGGACGCTCAGCAGGAATGAACAGGCCACACTGTGGCTTCTCGCAGAGAGACCTGCAGGCCCTCACCCTGAGGCTGCCAGGGCCTCCCCATGCTGTCACCCCTAGAATCCAGGTGAGGTAGAGAGGGACCAATGATGGCGGTGGTTCTCCCCAGACTGGAGTCAGACGGCCCAAGGTCAAGTGTCTGCCTGTCACTCTTCGCAGAATGACCTTGGCCCTCCTGCACCTGGCTTTCCCGTCTGTGAAGTGGAGCGCACAGGAGGGTCCCCGGAGACTCCCGCGTGGAGGTGGTTAGCGAGCTTGGCTGAGCAAAGCCAAGGGCCGCAGACTCAGGCCTCAAGGCTGCCCTCGCCTTTGTTTGCTTTATTGAGTAAAAGAAAATACTTTGAACATTTTATGGGGACTTGGGGAGGGGAGGAGGGGTCAGGGAGAGGCTTCGTCCAAGAGAAACAGCCTCCAAGGAGGCCCCTGCCAAGAAAACCCAAGGGCGGGGGCCAGGAGGGTTCTCCTCTGAGCGGCCAAGGATGGAGCCTGTGAAGACACAGGAGCCAGGAGGGGAGCCAGGGCGCCGTGCATGGCAGAAGGGACCCCTTGACCCGTGGAGTGTCCCCACATAATGAGCCGGGCAAGCCCCTTTCCCCGTCTGTCAAGGCCTCCTTTCCTGCTGTGGCGGCTGCTGCCTTTGCCCCAGGGGCCACCCCAGAACCAGCTCACCCGTTCACTCCCACACAGCAAGTTCATTCATTCCCTCATGCACGCCTGGACTCCTTCATTCATTAGTGTAGGAAAACCCACTTTTCCGTTCATTCGTTCACTCATTCATTCATTCTCTCACTGGCTCATTCATTCATTCACTGATGCATGCACTCAAAGGTGGACAGTCACAGACCGTGGGTCAGCTGCAGGGCCTCGCAGACAGGGGGGCACCTGGAAAGGGGAGTGCAGGGCACCAGGTGGTGAGAGGGGAGGAAAGGGCAGTCCAGGAAAATGGCAGCGAGGTGGGCTTCAGGACGCTGTGTTCCGGAAGGGGGAGAGGAGACCAGAAGAGGGGCCCAGTGCATCACGGCCAGAGCAGGGCACTTCGCAGGGTCCCCAGGACTGTTGGGGGCCCTCGCCACTGAGCCGGGCCAGGATTCCCTGGAATTCCCCAGCATTCCACGTGGGCCTTCTCTCTCCAGCTGGTCCAGGCCCTTGCTTCCCAGGGAGCTGAAGCCAGCCTGCAGCTGGGGCCCCTCCCAGCAGCCTGGGGAAACCCTGGAGTGTCCTATCTCCCCCAGCCCTCAGGAAACCCCAGGGCTTCCTGCCGTCTGGTCTCAGAGCTAAAAGCCTTCCTCTGGGCTCCCGTCCTCAGGGGCCGGGTCTTGAAATTCAAGCTCAGAGACTGCCAGCGCAGTTAGGAGACTGCTGAGCGGTTTTGTGAAGGAGGAGGAGGAGCGCTAGAAGTTGGGAAGAAAAGAGAGCCTGGAAAATGGGCGAAGCTGGCCCCGGGTTCCTGTGGCTCTTACAGAAGCCCTCGGTCTGTCCCCCACAACAAGGGGCACCCCACAGTGTGGCCTGGCTCCTCCAAGGTGGGGGCCCTGGCTCCAGACTATGTCTCCACCCTGAGGGGTCTTTCAACCAAGTACAAGATTCTCCCCTGGGAAGTCACGCGGGCCCTTTGCCTCATGTTAGTGCCCGAAGGCGTTAAAAACTCCCAGGTCGCGCCCTAACCAGTTTGGCTCAGTGGATAGAGCGTCGGCCTGCGGACTGAAGGGCCAGGTTCGATCCCGGTCAAGGGCATGTACCTTGGTTGCGAGCACATCCCAAGTAGGAAGTGTGCAGGAGGCAGCTGATCGATGTTTCTAACTCTCTCTCCCTCTCCCTTCCTCTCTGTAAAAAAATCAATAAAATATATTTTTTTAAAAATAAATAAATAAATAAAATAAAAACTCCCAGGTCGCCAGGCTGGTGTGACTCAGGTAGGTGAGCGTTGTCCTGTGCACCAAAAGGTTGCCAGTTCGATTCCCGGTCAGGACATATACCCAGGTTTCAGGCTTGATCCCTAGTCAGAGAAGTCAGCCGATCGATGTTTCTCTCTCTCTCTCTCTCTCTCTCTCTCTCTCTCTCTCTCCCTTCCTCTCTCTAAGCATGTCCTCAGTAAGGATTTTTTAAAAATAAAAAAGATCAAGAAAATGGCCCAAAAAAACCACCTCCCAGGTCATCACTCCTGCTGGGGCTGCTGGCTGCCACCCAGAACTCCAGAGGAAGAGCCCAAGGTGACAGACAAGCCCTCTACTTCCTCCTCCAGTGTGACAGAAAGAGGAGGAGCTGAATGCAAGAGCCATCTCTGCCCCTTCCTGTGTGATCTTGGGTCAGTCGGTCAAGCAGCCTCCCTGGATGTCCGTGTCCATGGAGATGATAAGAGCTATGAGAATAATAATTGCATTTACTGAGTGTCTGCTGCCTCCCAGGCTCTGGCTGAACACAGGACCTCCTTTAATCCTCATGACAATTCTATGGAGTAGATACCTTTAAATTCACCCCTTTACAGATCAGGAAACTACGCTCACAGAGGCAAGGATTTCCACCCAGTCACTCCATGTCTGGAGCCTCAGACTTGATTTTTATGTGGCATCTCATGCATATTATGTGTTTTCACGCATCCATTGAACAAGCAAATACACAACATCTAGTGCTGGGCTCTGTGCACAGAGAAGCCTTGTCTCTGATGCCCAGGAGCTTCCAGCCCGTCGAGTGAGACTGCTACGTAACCAATCATAACGCAGCGAGATTGCGGTCATGATAGATGAAGTATAAGGCGCTGGGCGTGTTAGTCAGGGCATTCCGTGCCAGCTGCTTCAACAAGTAACCCCAGCATCTCCATGGCTTCACGAGACATCCCACGGTCAACACACTGGCAGGGGCTTCTGCTCCATGGATCGTTACAAGGTCCAGGCCTCCTTGGAGTCCTCTCCTGGGTGTCAACCAATGAGCAAGAGGGAGGCGTTGTGAAGGGCTGCATGGGACCCTTTAGAGCCTCGCCCAGAAACCCCGTCCCTCACTTGCCCACGTTCCATTGACTAGAACCAAACCCTTGCCCCACTTCACCGCGAGGGAGGCTGTGAAGTGAGGAGCCAGACTGAGGGCCCAGCCTTGGGCAAACTACGGCCCGCGGGCCAGATCCGGCTGTTCTATCCAGTTCTCTTGCTCTCCCCTCCGCTCCTTTACTTTGAATTTATATTAGTTCACACAAACACTCCATCCATGCTTTTGTTCCAGCCCTCTGGTCCAGTTTAAGAACCCATTGTGGCCCTCGAGTCAAAAAGTTTGCCCACCCCTGGGACTCTAGCAGGTCTCTACCACAACAGGGAAGACAGAGGAGAAGGTAACTCACGCCATCAGGCTGAGCCTGGAAGCTGCCCCGGAAGTGGAAATGGAACGGGGTCCAGCAGGGAAGGGGGTCGTGGGAGGGCACCCCAGGCAGACAGAACTGCCTGTGCAAAGAACTGTGTAAGATCATTCAAAAACGCTGTGCAACGAACTCTATAAATCCGTTATGATGACTGGGTAATTTCCTAAGACCCAGAGGGAGGGAAGGAGGTGTGCTAGGTGGGATTGCCCAGAGCCCACTCAGGGAGCACTTCAGGGCAAGTGGTTTACTGAGGACCTGCTTTCCATGCGAGAGGGGGAGACGGACAACAGGGAAGGGAAGGAGGCCAAGCGAGGGCCCAGCCTCAGCCTGAGCCCGCAGGGAGGCTCCGGGCCCGTGTTACCAGTCCAGCCAGGCACTGGGCACTGGAGCCCCGGTGCAGGGTGGGAGGAAAACGTAAGCTCTCGGGCACGACCATCTGCTGACATCGGGGTGGAGTCCAGTCCTGGGCAACCCTGCGAAGAGAGTGCAGGCCGGGCGGATGGGCACAGAGAACACAGGCCAAGGGCGGGGCTCACACAGGAAGGGGGACTGAGGCACTCTGGGTAGAGCAACAACAGATAGAGTGGCACCCCAAGGGGAGGGGGCTGCAGGGTGGAGGCTGGGGTTCCCCTCGGGCCTCTGTACCTGGAGACAGGTGGAACTGAGGGAAAAGCTATGGACCCAGAACCCCAGTTCTTACGCTGATTCTGCCACTAGGGGAGCATGCGGCGACCCTCTGAGGTCAGCAGCCTCGTCTGTAAATGAGAATAAGGACATGAACTTGAATGGCCATGCCAAAGAGTACGGGTAGGGCAGGCATACACAGTAGGCGCTCAATAAATGGTGACCATCCTGGCCATCTGGCCACACCCAGAGCTTCGGTGTTACCTGCACAGATTGTGAGGGAAATATTTAGTCTGTGTCCCAGCACGTGACCTGAATCCCACCCACTTCCCAGTCCTGAAGGCCCCAGGATGGGGGGCAGGGGGGAGCTCCATCTAGAGGTCCCCAGTCATGAGGTGCCTTCCTCCCCTCAGCCCCCACCAGGACTTGAAGACCTTCATTTTCACACCATCAGAACTGGAACGTACAGCTCATTTGGGCCATATTTAACAGATGGGGAAACTGAGGCCCAGAGAAAGGAAGGAATTTTCCCAAGGCCCCACAGTCCCAGAAACAGGACTGGCAAATAGGTTTCACTTCGTGTGCTAACTCTCGTCCATTGGTGGCGACTACCTGAAGGACTATATGAAGATCTGTGGGGCTTTATTTGGGTTCAGTGGGAAAGAATTCCAGAATTGATTAGCCACGTCTGCCATGGGTGGCGGCTAGAGAGTACAGAATATGTATTTACATTAATACGAAAGAATTGGCCTTCCTCACCAGCCTCTACCTTCTCCTCCCTAAGAGGGTTAGCAACATTCTTGCTCATAGGAGATGGTTCCAAAACAAGTCAAAAGGACTCAAGGGAACAAAATCCTAATGCCCCAAATTGTGAAACTACTTAATAAAAGCTAGAATGCAGCAACTGTAACTCTTGACCATTACCCCAACATCATAACCCTAGAATCCAGTAAGTGGCCCAAGCGGCCTGAATTAGCGATTTGCTGTTCCTACTTCCCTCTCCTAATGCCCCAGTCCCTCTTGTGAATTGCCGGTTCCCCATTACACACAGCCCACTGCGTCTGCTCTAACCTGCCCCCACCCCAGCCAAGCCTGGAATTTGAATCAGATGCCAGGACAGGGGTCCTCAAACTTTTTAAACAGGGACCTCAGACCGTTGGAGGGCCGGACTACAGTTTAAAAAAAAAACTATGAACAAATTCCTATGCGCACTGCGGGCCCGGGATGAGTTGGCTGCTAAGCAGGACAGGCAGCTGCACCTGGCGGGCCGGATAAATGTCCTCGGCGGGCCGCATGTGGCCCGTGGGCCGTAGTTTGAGGACCCCTGCGCCAGGAGATAAAGAGACTGGAAATAGCGGAGGCTCATCCCTCCAGTGGTGAACTGCTGACCAGCTACTCAGACTCAGAACAAGGAGGGTGCCTCCATCAAAGATCACTGCCATGGTCTGTGTCTCCTGCTGGTCAGTAAGTTCCTTAAGGACAGGGACTCTGTCTTATTTACTGATGTATTTCCAAAGTCTAGCAAGATCTCTGCAGGTATTAGTCATCCGATCATTTCTGTTGTTTTTGAATGAATGAATGAATACACAAATATAATCAAATGCACGGGTTCTGAATCAGAGGACAGGATGTGAACACTAGCCTTGCGTCTCACTAGCCATGTGACCTTGGGCAGGCCTGTTACCTCTCTGAACCTCTCTTCTCTCATCAGTAAAATGGGTGCAAGTACACACACTTCCCAGGGTTGTTGACGGGTTTAAATGAGATAAGGGACGTGAGAGTGCTTTATAAACTGTAAGTGATATGCAGTGGGTACTTACTCTCTTCACCAAGGTGGATAGGAAGAGGTTGGGACTAGACCTGGATAATACAAACAAAAAGCCCAGCCTGAAAGATCATTAGGATCAGGGTGAAGCAGGCATTGTCTTTGTCCAAAAACCTTCCGTGATTCATTGTCTACGTCACATGCAAAGTCACAGAACACTTCAACATAAGAAGAATCTGTCGACTCAAGACACTGGCCGTTTTTTGTACCAGCTTCAGGTAAGGCTAGTTCAAGTTGCTTACGTTCTATCACTAAGGATCTAGTTTCTAAGCAGCGAAGACCTAATGGCTAAACTCTAATTAGTGGCTCAGTTACTGATAACATGGTAAGAGCAAAGGACATTTTTGTTGAAAAATATAAACAAAATTGCACTTAATCTGACATACAGAACGAATAGAATCGCTGCTGATGCAGGAGTCGGGTCTTTGGTTGCATAAACAGAAACTAACTTGGGCAAAAGGAACTTCTTGGAAGAAGTGTTAGGGAGACCGGCGAGTACAGCCTGGAGATGGACGGGAATCAATGATTGGCAGGGCCTGGCCAGGAAGGGCCTTGTAAGCCATCACAGAGAATCCCAAGGTCAATGCGAAAGCCGGGAGGACTTTCAACAGGAGAGGGACATGTTTCTATGTGCATTTTAGAAAAATCCCTCTGGAAGGATGGACATGGAGCTGACGAGCAAGGACCTGAGAAATGGTACGAAAGGAAAATCGACAGGATGTGAGACAGACTGGATATGTTAAAACGTCCAGAATTACCCACAGCTCGGGGCATTGGGGGGCGGCGGGGGGGCGCCATGGCACCATTCACTGAAATGAGGGAGGTAGAGAGAGGAAGCCTCCACTCCACTGGCCCTAGGGGTGGTACCGTCGATGCTATTTGTCCTGCAGAGGCCTAGGCCGGGCAGCCTGCCCAGGGAGCCGGCCAGAGAGGGACAGGCTAGAGAAGGATGCCCAGTTTGGTATCGGACGTCAGGGTAATTCCAAACTCTTTTGGGTACAGAGATGGGTCTGCAGAGCCAAGTTCTGGGATGCTCTCTGCCTCTGGCGTCCCGCCACGGGCATCATCTTCAGAGACTCTTCAGAGATGTAAACATGATGATTTCATCAAGGTCCGCGTGTCAGGGGACACATGTGCGGCCCATGGCAGCCCATCAAACCGTGGAAATTCTGACCCGGGAGGTTCAGACACAACAATGTGGAGGCCTCCCTCCCCCGCGGCCCCGCTGGCCTGCGCCCAGCGCTCAAACGTGGTTCATTAACGTAATGACTTATAACAAACGTGTATGACGCCTCTGATTTGCTGACAGCTGATACAAACAGAGGCGGTGGCCAAGAGTCCCGATGCGTACATTACACACACCACACCACAGCGCCACCAAAAATAGCTCGCAACTGGGTTTGTAATTCAGTGACTTTTCCATCTGTACTGGAGCATGGCAAGAAATTGTTGCTGCTGCTAAGGGTTGAGGGAAGAGTTGAAAATATGTTGCTCCCTATTTATTTATTTTTTTATTACAAAGCCTGCCTTCTCCTCACCACAGTCTCTCCTTACGATATACAACCCTTGGTTACCTTTAGCCAACCCTGCATTCCATGAAGGAAGGAAGGGACCCTCGTTCACAAAGGTCCTACTGTGTGCCAAAGGCTTTCTATATATTAAGTCAGAACTCATTTGGTTGCGAGCAACAGAAAAACTCCAATGGAATCAGCTTAGGGCAAAACACAAGGAGGTGGGAGGTAGAAGCGACCTTGAACTATGTCACATAATCAAACAAAAACTGAATACCCAAACCACAAGAAGGGCAGGGAAGCCACTAGCGCCATGACTCAACCCCACCAGAGCTAAGCCAGCGTTCGCTGTCTTTCTCTAATCTAATTTATCTACAGTTGATTCTCATTTTTCATGGGTTCTGTATTTGTGAATTTGCCTGCTTGCTAAAATTTTTTTCGCCACCCCAAATCATTATCTGTGGAACTCTCACAGTTACCCACGGACACGCACAGAGTGGTGATAAGTTTGAGTCACCCGACTCTCACGCTCCCAGCTGACGTCGAGTAAGGCGGCGTCTTGTTACAGCAAAACGGTAAACAAGTGTCCTTTTTGTAATATATTTATGCTTTTCTCGTTTTCAAGTTTTGTGCTGGTGGTTTTACTGTTGAAATGGTCTCCTCCCCGCTCCCACCCCCGACCCGTGTAGTGCTGAAGTACCTTCTCTTGTTCCTAAGCTCACGGGGGCTGGGATGTGCCTTCACGGAGAAAATGCGTGTTGGATGTGTAGAGGTGTTCTCTCTTTTCCGCCTCCAGCACGGAAAAGGAACAGGTCCGGTTCCTGAGTGGAGGAGCTGGGGATTAAGAAATAAAAGAAAGAAAGAGTCCAGATAGAAAGATAGAAACAAAGCTGGGAGCCAGGTGGGACGCCATCCTCTCTGATGGAGAGGCAGGGACCCCGAGCCCACAAAGCACATTTATTTTATACCCCCAAATACCAGGAAGTATCACCAAAACTTAGGATCAAAGGAGCTTATTTGCATTCTTGAGTAGGCCCTAGTATTCCTGGTGCTTGCCTGGATTTACATATCAAAGCCCGCTCCCCGGCACCTGGACAAAGGTAAAAAGTCAGTACTGATAACGCCCCCCACCTTCTTGGGGAGGGCATAACCGAGATGCGGCTCTGCCAGTCGCCTGGGGCTCAGCTGACAATAATTTAAAGAAATGCCATGTGCCTTCCCAGGCAGCCCTCTTGTTCAGGCCTGACTTATAGTGCCGCTGGCTGTGAGTTCACTGTTAACAATCAACTATGTGTTAAATAAGGCGTCTTGAAACAGAAACACAGATAAAACAAGAGGACGTGTTGATCCGTTGGTGAAAATGTCCTGACCAGGGGCTCACAGGAACCTAACCCTGTGTTTCCCCTAAGAACAGGGTTTCAGTCGTCACTAACCAGTGTGCGGGCACTTTACAGAACATAACTACCATCGACAACGAGAATCGGCTGTATCTCCTGTGTCGCCTTCTCTGTGCTTGTCTCCCTCACTTCGGAACCTTGGTAGAGGAAGGAACAAGACAAAGGCTCCCAAGCCCTTGTGTCTCATAGCATCTGCCGCTGGACAGGGCCTTTCCATGGTTTGAAAAATCCTTAGGGGAAATCTGGGACCGACTGACTATGGTGGGAGTAGGGAAGGTCATGTATGTACACAGCGTCTCCCAGCGAAATCACCAAAAAAGGCAGAAACAGTCGTTCCTAAAAGAACAGAAACCTGTTCTCCTATGACTGGAAAAAAAGACTGGGCACAAACATATCTCACACACACACACACACACACACACACACACACACACACTCCCACTGCACAGGTTGTACCATATTCACATACCACCTATGATATTACCAACTAGTGTTCCTTAAATTAACTCCTTTTTTTCTTTGCTTAAATATATTAAAAAGGAAACTTTATATTTCTGCCATACAAAGAGATTGATTATCAAAATAAACTCATAACTGCTCGCATAAAAACTAAATCTCAGCTCCTGGACCATGTACAATCCTCTCACCTGAGACTGATGACGTGTGGAGAAACCTCGGTTTATGTTTTTGTCCCTGTGCCTGGCCTGGGGGCTCTGTTCACAGGGGACCGCATTTTGTGCGTTTCAGCCCAGCACAGGGCCCGGCCCAGAGTGAGTCCTCGTTGAACAGTTGCTCTCCAGGCCAAGGTTGCATCTCCCTGACAGGTGCATTTGGAGAGGAGCCGACTAAAGAAGCTCCTCCCGGGAACGGAGGGACTGAAGGAGGCAGGCAGGGGGGGGAAAGTGAGTTATTTACTTTCCCCCTCACCTCTGAGCCCTGTCTGACCTCACCTCTCAGCACTCGACCGTCCATACTGACCGCCCTCCCCACCCTGGGTACACCTCCCATGTCTCAGCTCCGTCGTCGGGGCTGTATCCTTTCTCTTCATGACGCCATTAATTTCTACCTCCTTCTGTACCAGCTGGGAAGCTTGTAGCAACACATAACAGAACATGCAAATGAAAGAGACTTAAAATACAATAAATTTTTGTTACTTCAGACGATGAGAAGTCTCAAGTCAGGAAGGCCCCCTTATGGCTTACTTCAGCAGCTGAACAGTGGCATCGAGGACCCGGGTTCCTCCTGTCTCTCTGCTCTGGCATCCTCAGTGCGGCAGCTAGTTCTCCTCGTGGTTGCAAGAAGGCTGCAACAGCTCCGGCCATCACATCCTCACCAAATCCCAGACTCCGAAAAGGGATCATGACTTTCTTGTGTCTATTTTTTAAGAGTTAAAAAAAAACTACCCTAGAAACATGTCCACCAATCACCAGCGTCCACAGACTTCCCCTTATAGCTCATTGGCCAGAATAGAGTCACACGCCCCTTCTTAAGCCAATCACTTTGCAGGGGGATGCAATTAGCATGATTGGTTTTGAAGGATCAAGACTCCCTGACATAAGGCTTTTCTTAAGTACATGACCCCATAGGGAAGCAGGAACTTGAACCAAATCTGCATTCTGTAGTGAAAAGTCTGGCACGTTCTCTTAAATAACTATCCTTTCAGGCCACATGGATAAAACCCCTCTTTGGTTCATGGAAGCCTCATGTTCGATGGTTCAAATGTCTTAGTCTTGGCGCCCCTCCTAGACTCTTCTGCACAGAGACCACTCCACACCATCCACCTTCTTTGTCTAGACTTGTTGAATTACTTTGCACTTATCACACCCAGTATCCTATATAATAAAACCCTAATATGCAAATAGACGAATGGTGGAACGACCAGTCGCTATGACACACACTGACCACCAGGGGGCAGATGCTCAATGCAGGAGCTGCCCCCTGGTGGTCAGTGCGCTCCCACAGGGGGAGCGCCGCTCAGCCAGAAGCTGGGCTCATGGCTGGCAAGCGCAGTGGCGGTGGCGGGAGCCTCTCCCACCTCTGCTGCAGGCAGGTGGTAAGGAGCGAGGGATCCCGGACTGCAAGAGCCCGGACTTCAAGAAGGATGTCCGACTGCCCAAGGGGATCGGGCCTAAGCCGGCAGGCAGACATCCCCTGAGGGGTCCCTGACTGCGAGAGGGTGAAGGCCAGACTGAGGGACCCTCCCATCCCTCCCCCCCACCCAGTGCACGATTTTTGTGCACTGGGCCTCTAGTAATTTATAATTTACCGGTTTATAAGTCTGTCTTTGTCACTGGGCTATGAGATCCTTCTGGGATGGGCCAGGATGTACTGGGACCTGAGGGCCTGGCTGCCTAACGGGTGCCTTGTGAGTGCGGGTTACACTGAATTTACTGAATTGAATTGTGAGGGCCAAGGGGAGGGGCAGGAGGAGGCCAGCAAGGAGGAAAGGGAGACGAGGACAAAGCAGTCAATAACACACAGGCTTTGGCTGCAGACAAAACATAGGATGCGTGGAAGAGCCGATTGGCTAACTGGGTTGGAGGCTCTATTGTGGGAAGTAATCATCTGTTAGCTTAAATAAACCCTTTTACCTCAATTACCTGTAATAGAATACAAAGGTATTGACTCAGCCCGGGGAGGAAGGCCGAGGACTTCAAACCCACCACCACTTCCCCAGCAGGCACTAATTGCCTCAGGGCTTAGGTCAAAGGTGACTGAAGGATTAAAATCGACAATGAAAACAAAAGCAAGGCCTTGACTCCTGAATTAACTAATTGCTCCTCTCTCCTGTGGGCTTAACCTGGCTTCTCCCTAATGGACTAGTGCTCTCTTGGCTGGCAGGTCCATCCGCCCAACAATGCCGTACACCCAGCCCTCCCTGGCCAACCTGAACCCTCATTCATCCAGCCTCTCCCTCCCCCACCCCCCAGGGCATCTGGCGGTACAGACACCAAGTGTCAGACAGCACCAGAGGCTGAGGAAAGCAACTGGGAGGAGTTCATCTCTGTTCTCAAAAGTCACTGCAGCATTCAGTGAGCCCTTCCTAGGTCCCAGGCCCCATGCCTGGAGCTGTATGTGCATCATCTCTTTTACCCGTCATTCAGCCCTGACATCCTACACTCACAGGAACGGGGCTCCGGGACAAAGCCCTGGTCCCAGGTTGGGGGTGGGAACATCTTGCCACACCAGGAAGCAAAGAAGCCATCAGAACCCTGGGATGATGACCAGGGCCACCGGAAGGCATCCTCACTGGCCAAAGGTGAAAGGGCTTGACCTTCAAAGAGAATCATTGCTGCCATGGATTGGAAGACATGAAAGAAGTTTTTTTTTTTAATTCCCACGATTATACTAAAAAAGAAAGTATTGGTCTTAGGAGGATGCAGGTTAACTAACTATTCTGAAATGGGTAAATAAAGAATGAAGCACTTTTCTTTTTTGTACGAACCCTGTATGAACTGTTTCCTGGAGTAACTGAATCGTCCATGGGGGAAGTCCTGGTTTGCAGGAGAGTCTCAGTCAATAAATGCAGAAGGAATGATAGAATCAGAAACCCAGCCATTTGCCATCCTCCTGAAAGAGTTCATGTTTGGGGCCAGGTGCTCTTTGGCGTGGGGCGGTCCTGTACAGCAAGCGTGTCAAACTCGCGGCCCGCAGGCCCCATGCGGCCCACAATGAATATTTTTGCGGCCCAGCCAATATAACCGTATGTAAGAATCGTTTTAATAAAAATTTCATAGCTTAATTTTTACAATATCCTGTTACACGTAATTATTAATAACGAACTACAATGTTCGCTAATGGCTGATGACTATAATCGTGTTGCATTCATTTCCTTTAAGCGTCTTACACGCAGGCGCACCATTTCTCTCCACTAATACTAGCAGCGAATATTTTAGCAGCCGACGGCCACGTCATTAGTCTTGGACTGATTTGTTTAGTGTGCACAACAGGGAATATTTCGGTTTCAGAGAACAAGAAAAATAGGTTTATTTGCATTACGCTTATTAATTTGTGAAGTTATTCTGTGTCTGGTAAGTGAACGTTCAAGAAAACAATATTAATTTTTATTAAAATGTTCTATTATCGCCCTAACCGGTTTGGCTCTGTGGATAGAGCGTCGGCCTGTGGACTCAAGGGTCCCAGGTTCGATTCCGGTCAAGGGCATGTACCTTGGTTGCAGGCACATACCCAGTGGGGAGTGTGCAGGAGGCAGCTGATCAATGTTTCTCTCTCATCGATGTTTCTGACTCTCTCTCCCTCTCCCTTCCTCTCTGTAAAAAATCAATAAAATATATTTTAAAAAATGTTCTATTATTTTATGTTAACGTTTACTCATTTATTTCAGCCCTTTGTATTCAGCATGTCTTTATTAAAATAAACCTACGTTTCTATGGAAATTGAAGCTTGTGTTTTTCTGCGGCCCCCACACACTTCAACCTTATTTGGCCCGTGTTAGCCTTGGAGTTTGACACGCTTGCTGTACAGTGTAAGTGGTCTGGCAGCATCCGTGGACTAGAAGCCACAGCGGAACCCCAGTTGTGCCAACCAGGAGCATCTCCACACACTGCCGTGTCACTGGGGGACAGAATCACCTGGTTGGGAACCACCGAGGCAGGCCATGATCCTCAATGGCTGCTGAAACCAGGAGGTGAGAGCTGATGAGGACGGAGCTGATGAGCCAGACCCAAAAGCAGCCCCAGCCTCCCTAGCAAAACAGAAACCCAAGTAACATCCCCTCCCCCATTTTTGCCAAACAAGTTGCCGCTCCTCTCCTGGAATCAGAAGTCACCCCCTGGCCCAGCTGTGTTTTTCTGCAGGACATGTGCTCTCCCGAGGCCACGTCTTTGCATCTGCTGCTGCTTCTACGTACAGTGCTTCACCCCTTCCCACCTCTTGCTGTTCCTGCTTCCTCATTCTATCAGGTCTCAGCTTCCGTGACTCTTCCTCCAGGAAGCCCACTCTGACTCCCCCTTTGTATAATCCTTGCACACTGTGCCCCTTAGGACAGATGATTGTTCGCGGTCTGATTCCTCAGTAAGACTCGTGGGCACAGAGACCGCCAGGTTCATTGCTTTATCCCCAAGGAACCGGGTATGGAGTGAGCACTCGGCAAATGTTGCAAGCAGGGAGGAAGGGGGCAGAGGAAGGCATGACTTGGTGCTATCACCGTGCTGGTATAGCACTCGGCTGAGCGTTGGATGTGACTGTGCATGTGCAGGGCAGGGTGTGTGTGAACATGAACGTATGTGCACAGGGCACGAGTGTCGTGCAGACATGGGGGCCTGGGAGAGCCACAGCCTTGACCACCTCACCTCTCTCCCCTCCCAGCTTCGTCTCCCGTCAGCGCACCACGGGCCTCCCAGCTCTGGCTGTTGTGGTAAACCTTTGAGATCTTTGTTCCTCTCCACCTTTGCACTTGCTGTTCCTTCCTCCTGCTCTGCCCTTCCCTGCTTTCTCCTTACAGTTTAAACTCCATTCAGGCTTCCAGAGTCTCCCGGCCCCTCGCTCCTCCCCAGTCAGCCCCCTGGCCTTCTGTGCATCCAAAGCTTTTGAGCCTCCACACTTCTCTCTTGCTGTTCACAGGACTCCACTGTGAGCTCCCCAAGGGCTACCTCTTGGGGTCCCCCAAGGACCATCTGAGGCACCTCCGTGCTCGCAGCTGGGGAAGGCATGCCAGCAGCCCGAGTCCAGGGGACGGGACGTCTGTGTGGGTGTAGAGCGTACAGATGCATGGATTGGACTAGATGGGGGTCTTCACTCATTTTTTGCTCATGAAACCCCTAAAATTTTTTTCAGAAAAAATTTTACCTTTTCAGTAAAATCCACATCAGACACAATTCAGTTCATCTAAATCCAACAGCTACACACTGAGCACCAATACATGAGATATTTACTAGTCCTCCCAAGTGAAAAGCAGGTTTGTAGAGCCGCTAATCCTTCTGCAGAAGTTAAGTGAGACAGTTCCCCTGCCAGTCTGCACAAATGTGTAAGAAAGTAGAAAACAGTAACTTCCCTCCTAGAACGAGATGTTCTCCTCACAGTTGGCCTGGAGGAAGGAAGTTTGGGGCATTTCCCCTCCTCCACCTGGAAGTTGGGCCAAGTCCTCCCCGGAGACAGTGACCGAAGAAAGGATGGAGAGGGGCGCACCTGGCTCGTCCTCGTCCCCACGAATGGTGACAGCGCAGCAGAGCGCCCTCGCCCAGGTGGGCATCTCCCAGAATGCCTTTTCCAAACCTGGAATGTTGTCGTTCGAGTAAGCTTCCTTATTGGCTTAAGTCAGTGTTCATGTGTATCTGTCCCTTGTCGTCAAAGGAATCCGGAATAACACGTGAACGGAAGGGGAGGGTCGGGAGGAGTGGCGAGAGAAGATTCTAGAACCCAACAGACCTTGTTCCAAATCCTGGCTTCACTAGTCAATACCTGTGCGGCTTGGAGCCTGTCACCTTGCCTCTCTGACCCTCTGCCCTTGGGTACAACGGGTGAGCCCAGCTCCCCGGGGAGCTGCTTTGAGGTGTAAGAGTCACGTGCAGGATTTGGGGAGTCAGACAGATGAACTTGAGCCAGTGACCTCCCTTCTCTGAGCCTCCGTTTCCTCCTTGGTAGGACGGACAAACACAGCTATCGCAGAGGATGATGGTGAGAACTCGACGAGAGAACTGGATCACATGCCCACACAACGCCGGTGCTCAGCAGAAGACAATGAGCCCCGTGGGCCGGGCAAGTGAGACTTAAGTCTATGACACTTCCAATCAGCCGGCACCTCGGACCAGCCCCAGAGGGTGACACAGGCCTGCAGCTGCAGAGTGGTCAGCCCAGGAGGCTGCCTCAGTCAGCCCAGGAGGCTCCCGCCACAAGCGGAGGGGCTGGGCAGAAACTCTAGCAAGTGCTAATTAGGTCACGAGCCACCCGAGGGAGGGCAGGAATGCCTGGTTAATTACCGGCCTGCTCTGCAGGGGGCCACACACCGGCCTACCTGCCCCCTGCCTCCTCGCCAGAGCTGGGAGCCTCCGCCAGGAAGCCAGGCGGTCCTGGGACAGGACTGCCAGGGTGAGCCGGCCGCCATCTGGTCCCCAACTCCCCGCCTAATGTTTGTAACAGACCTGCTACCTAATTGCATGGTTGGGGAGCAGCCTTCACATCTTTAACACCTAATTCACTATTGTTTCTTTGGAAGCCAATCCTGCGGCTGGCTGGCTGCAGAGGGAGAGTTCTGCCCGTTTATGGGGCTTTCAAGCCCCGGGCATCCCAGGCCAGCCTTGTTAGGCTCCAGCTGGGCACGCAGCCCGAGGGCACCTCCCTCGCTTCCTGCACAAAGCCTGGCTTTCCGTGCCGTCCCCACAGCTCACCTGCTTGGCAGGAATACCCCAGACACCGCCCCTCCTCATTGTCATGTCCTCCCCACCCACCCAAACCCAAATCTCTCCCTGGTGCAGGGGCCATCTCCCCATTCTTGCCTGCGGGACCCCTTGAAACGCTAGGGCAGGAGCCCGTCTTTCCTCATTTCTGGCGCTCGTTTCCATGGCATCGCTGTGGGGTGGGGGGCCGAGGCTGAGGGTCTGGACACAGGGACCTCAGCCCTCTCCTCCCTGCCCTCTGCGTCTTTGGGTCAGAGAAGCAGACTTGGGAAGGATGCTAAGAGGGACCTGGCTGGTCACTGAAGTGGCTCCCTGACCCTGAACATCCTGGAACAGCCCTGACTCACCTGCTTTTCCACTTCCCCTCCTGGTCATATTGCTGTCATCACTAGTCATCGGTCATCTGACGGGCCCTGTCACTAACTCACAGGGTGCCCGGAGCAAGTCACTTCTCTCCTCTGGGCCTCGTTGCTACCTCCCTGAGGGATGAGGGGGAAGGGAGAAGGCTGAGTGGATAAAACACCACGTGCGTCCCTTCCAGCTCTTGCTGGGCAGGAATAATCCCAGTTATTTGCTCTGCTGTCTCTCTTGAGCAGCATTGGCCCATAAGGCAAGACAATTGGATTGATGAGAAATACCACACAGGAAAGATAGGACACATCCGAGGTCACGCAACTGGCAAAGTGGCCAAGCCGGAAACAGATTCAGGGGCCTTAGTCCCAGATCCCCACACCACCCTTGCGACACCGACATCCTGGGGGTCCAGAAGGGGGAAGGGCTATCATTAAGCCCCTGGGAATGGGACTCTCTGCCTCCTCCCTCTGGTGGCTTGGGAGACAATGGCCACTGAGGCAGGTCCAGGGGACTGGGGGGGAAGAGGAAAGCCCTGGACAAGAGGCTGAGAGCTCCAAGCATCCGAGCTGAGGTTGAGCCACAGCTCTAGGGACAGGCAGAGCTGGATTCACACCCCAGCTCCTCTGTTTCCTAGCTGTGTGGCCTCAGGCAAGTGACTCCACTGCTCTGAGCCTGCCATAGAAGGCGGGGCTTTAAATGCCCGTCCCAAAGGCTGGGTGGGAGGATTCGATAGGATTGTGCTTGGTGCAGGCTCCAAAAGTGCTGGGTTACGACTGGGGTTCCCTCCTCAGCTGGACCGTGGAAACGCTCACGGGCTCCTCCCTCAAGCAAGTGTCCTAAGAAGACATCCTCTGTGGCTGGGGACTCCTGCCAGCCCACTGTGCGTATCATCCACATGCTGCTCCTGGTTCAGGAAATGGCCAGAAAGCTCCGTCTAAAGTAAACAGAAGTTGGTCCCACGTCTTCCAAAGGCTGGGAGTGTGTCGAGGGGCAGGAAAGGGAAATGCCATGGGCCCCTGGCCCCTGGTGGACCAAGGGCAAGGTGTTGGGTATGGGAGGTGCCGGCCGCCTGTGGGCAGAGAATGGAGGCTGGAGGAGGCCCGAGGATGCACAGGGGAAGGGGGCAGGCGGTGGGTCCTGGTGAGAGCCCAGGTATGACCCCACACCAGGCAGCCCCAGGCTGGATGCTGCCCGCCCTTCTCCACACCGCAGCCAGAACATGTGATACCTTTAAGGGGTATCACATGTAGCATCTGATCTCACTCCGATGAAGAGCTCCGGGCATGCTCTGAGATCCTCAAAAGCTCTGCCCCTGCCCCCGTTCACTCTGCAGTAGCCCCACTGGCCCCTTCTTACTCCATGGCAGACGACCAGGCCTTAGCACTCTCTGTTCCCTCTGCCTGGAATGCTCTTCCCCTCAGTGTTTGCATGGGTCCCCATCCAGAGGCCTTGCCTGACCACCCTATCTAAAATAGGAGCCCCATTATCCTCTATCCCCTCATCCTATTTTATTTTTCTTACGATTTACTGCTACTTGACATTGTATTTTATAACTATTTGGTTTATTATTGCTCTTTCCCAAGAGTATATATGTCCATAGGGTAGGGGCTCTGCTGAAGTCACTGCTGTACCTTCAACCCCTAGAAGAGCATGTGGCACAGAGTAAACTCCACACGTTTATTGGATGAATGAATGAATGAATGAATGAATGAATGAACGAACGAACGAACGATGGATGGAATTCTGGATCCACGATTTTCCAACCTGAATTTTTTGGGTAGGTCATTTCACTTCACCAAAACTTCCAAACATAGCAGACACCCATCTCACGGGGTTACTGTTTAAATGAAATTAATAGACTGTGAGTGGAACGAACACATACTAGGTGCTCAATTAACAGCCACCACCATCACTGTTATCACCAAGGGTCCAGGCTCAGGCTCCTGCTCACTGAGGCCCTGGCACCGCAATGACCCCTCTGAGCCCATGTGCTCCTCTGCCAGACGTGGAGGCCAGGAGGCCCTGTGTCCCACACGGACGTGTTTGGTGGGCGTCCAGGCTTGCATGCGAGGCACCCAGCAGGGGGCTGACACCCAGTAGGCACTGACTAAGTGGCACCTACTAGAGTCCTGGAGAGGCTAGGATTTGGATACCGGCCCCATCACTTTCTTATTCTGTGATCTTGGGAAAGCGACTTAACATTTCTGAGTTCGGTGCCATCTATGAAATCGGGATAACGATAGGCCCTTCCTCACGGATTGGCCTGAGGTCACGATGAGGTTGTGCCCCTGAAACCCTAAGGAGATGTGCCGTGACCGGCAGAAGAATGGGCCATGACAGGTGGGACAGGGCCGGGGATGAAGAGAGAACCTCAGTGCCGAGTCAGGACAGAGCCAGCAGGTGTGCTCGGCCTGTGCTGTGAGGTGGGCGTGGGCTGCAGAGGGAACACAGCTCCGAAGCAGGCAAGCCCCCCACAGCCGGGAACCCCCTGCAGAGAAGGTACTCGTACCCCCTGTCCTGTCCCCTCCTCTCCTCAGGGCTTCCTGGGAGACCACTCCAGGCCAGTCTTGGCAGTGGGACTTTTCAAGGGAGGCAGGTGACCCCAGCAGGACCCACCTCAGCCGATTTCCTGCCCAATCTGCTCACCTGCCTCTCCCTAACATCCTGGAGAGCCTGGGGAAGCCCTAAAAGAACAGGCCCTGGGAGCCCAGGAGGCCAGACAGACTCCTTGTGCTCCAGCCCGTGAGGGTCCGAGGAGGGAAACGCCAGGTCCTCACTGACCTGCCCTCTGACTCCTCCCCCACCAGGCGGGGGAGAGCGGGACTGCCCCTGCCTTGCTCAGCCGGAGTGGACTTCGCAAATGACTCGCTGAGTAATCCCTACACTGCACGCTCCAGGAGGCGGTTTTTTTTTTGGTCTGTTTGTGTCTTTGATGAATTCCCAGTACCTAAAAGAGTGCCTGGCGCTTAGTGAGGACTTAGGAGATATATAGTGAAAAATGAATCCATAGATCAATGAATGAAGCGATGGATATGACAAGTGAAAGTTCCCTAAGGGCTGGGATATTTTTCTTGCCTTCTTTGATAAATCCCCAGTGCCTCGAATAGAGCCTTGGCCCGTAAGAGATGCTGAGAAAATGGTGTGAGAGTATATGCATGCGACCGTACAACTGAGTCCATCATCAAACCAATGGCTCATCAGAATGTAATCTCTCTGAAGGCCAGGATTGCCATCTGCTATGTTTAAGGATGCATTCTCTGTGCCAGGAACATAGCAGGTGTGGGATGAATCAGTGAGTGAGTGAGCGAGTGAGTGAGTGAATGAATGAATGAATGAATGAGCAAGGTCCCAGCTCTCAGTGCAAAGACCACAGACCAAGAAGAACGAAACACGAAAGGGCTGCCCTGCCCCCGGCCACCACTCAATGCCCCGTGGGTTTTTAAAATAATTTGTCGATTGTTTTTAATGGTTGAGGCAGTAATACTTGGTTCATGAAACTGCAATATACAGAGAGGTGAAATAAATAGCTTATATATATATAATATATATAATATAGCTGGTTTTAAAATATTCCCTTATCATTGGTGTGCTAGGTCACGTGAGTCACGGAAGGTCGATAGCAGCATCCTGCAGGCTGCGAGCAAGGCAGGGTCACCGTGATTGGACGAGGCCGTCTGTCGTCGGAGGTCGAGGCGCCGAGAATTCCGAGGGGCACGCCTTCCCTGCGCGGTGTCTCGGGACAGCTTGCAGCGGACAATAAATAAATGACTGCAAACCAGAGAGCGATTTTTGTTGGAGTTCGGGGCAAGGACAGGAGATTGGAAAAGAGGGGGAGTTCCTTGGGGGAGGGGGGGCGGTTTACTACTTTTTTTCTTTTTTTTTTTTTTTGCTTCTTTTTCTTTTGCTTTCAGAACCTTTGGGAAAAAGGACTTTGGTTTCTCAGAGTGTCGTTTTCCTCATTCAAGTCCTCCTCCGGGGACGAGTTTAGAGTTGTCTGTTCTGAGAGAGACAAGCACCTGTGTGTTGACAACAGTCCCTTTGCGTGACGTGAGTCTTTGTCATCGGAGGTTTCAAGTCAACCATAAAATCCTTATCGTCCCCCCTCCCCCCAAGAGTTTTGGTTCAGTTTTTGTCTTCTTTGAAACACAATGTACAAAAATAGAGCTTCTTCCTTCTATTTCATGTAAAAATATTCCTCTGATGCAGTTCTCTGTGACTGTGGGCACGGCCGGGGCGGCCGCCTAGCCAGGGTGCGTGGGGCGGATCCGCCGGGACCGCTTGGTCACCGTGGTGTACTTGAAGGGCTTCTGCAGCTCCGCCTGCCCCTTGGGGTAGCGCTTCATGAAGTGCACGTCCTGCTGGTTCTCCCGGGTCTTGGGGCCCTTCCTCGGCCGCCCCTTCTTGGTGAAGCCCACGTACCAGCCGGAGTACTTGGCCGACATCAGGGCCGTGTAGTTGTTCTCCAGGACCTTCTCGATGAACACGCACTCCTTACTGGTGCCGTCGGGCTGCAGGGGGAGAGAGGGGGGAGGTGAGAACGGCAGGGCGGGTGCGGGGGGCAGCACAGGAGAGCGGCCCTCACCCAAGCTCTGGCCGCAGCAATTCCACTCCCTGGATCTGGGAAGTGAACGTGCTGCATTGGCCCCTGTTACAATTATGTAACAGACTCCTGTGGTCACCCAGAAATCCATCCCTTCCCCACTCCCTACCCCGTAGCTGGGAGCCCCCACCTCCACTCTATTAGAACAAGAAACCCAGACGTCGCCCCAATTTACAACATGATTTCCTGGGATGGGTGCAAGGCTGGCCGTGTGGCAGAGCCATTCCGTGTTCCTCGGGACCCCTGCGTGAGCAATGGCTAAAAACATAGGCTGACGTCAACTCGGGGAACATGTAAGGCTGAAGTGGAGGCAACCGTTTGGCCACCACGAGGGGAAACCCTGTCGGACAACAAAGCCAGCATGGAGGCAGCCAAGTCCAGAGCTTCTGGACCAGGCTGCACCTGACACTCGATTACCTCGGCTACGTGGGCCAGTGTTACCCCACGTCCTCCGAACCAGCTGAGACTGTGTTCTAGCACCTGCAAGAGGGAGGTGTCCCGGCAGGCGTGCGCGAAACCTGACATGAAGTCAGCCGCTCGACTGCCGCTGAACGCCACTGTCATCGCTGAAGATGAGTTCCATTTAATGTGGGAGGTGCTGCATTTCCATGGTCGGTGGAAAGAGCCTCCCAGAATTAGAGCTTTAGCGCGGCCAGACCCCGGAGCCTGTACCCTTGCTTCGGAAACTTCCGGCTCCCGAGCAGACGCGTGGACTTGCTGGGAGGCTGTGCGGGGCGAGCAGCACGAGATTGGGACTCAGGAGCTGAGTCAACTCGAAGGCCTCCTTGTGTGACCTCAGGTTGGTTCATTCCGCTCTAAACCTCGGATTCCTGGCCTCGCCACACAGGGACCCCTGTGTCATAGAAATGTGCGGAGTGGTGCTCCTATGAGCCTGGCGCACCAGTAGGGACCTGCTAACCTATGGCTGCAGACCAGGTGGTTCGATGGCCTGGCTGCCCTCCTTGGGCCTGGTCTGGACCGAAGGTGGTGGGCGGCAGGCTCCGAGGCTCCACCCGAGACAGCCGAGGTGCTTGAAGTGGAAGAGTGGGAAACACGGAGCTGGAAGGCCTGAATTAGCAGCCTGGAGTTTCCAGCTAACATCTCCAAATTTAGGCCGGGCCCACTCCTCGTTACGGACGGATGCCTGGCCAAGTTGGAAGCCCAGCGGTCTGGCTGTGCGTGGAGACTGAGGTACGAGTTCCAGCCTTTTGTTTGAAGTGGAAAACAGGCTGGAGCTTCCAGGAACGTTCACCTTTGAGCGGAGGGCAAGCCTGGGCCCCGCAAAGTGCTGAACTTTGCAGAAAGGGACAGGCAGGGCAAGAAAACATTCTCTGGAGGACGAGATCTTTCGAGGAGGCTGCAGAGCAGGCAGGGCGGGGCTGGGAGACACACGCAGGACCCAGGAGACAGAAGGGTGGGCTGAGCAGGGAGGGAAGCCAGAGCATATGTGCAAGGGGGTGGGGGGCGATGGGAGTGGCCTCTGGGCTCTGAGTCCCCCATGAATAATTCGGGAAGCTGCCTACCCAACCTGAGTCCAGGTCCCTTGGCCGGTCTCGATGGAACAGTCAGAGCAAATGAACAAAAGCCACGCCATGCTGTCTCCCCACCCTAGAAAGCCTGCCTGGAAAACGGCTTTCGTTCTTCAAGGCTCAGTTCAGTAGCCGCCTCCTCTGGGAAGCCTTCCCTGACTGCCGCCTTCCTCCCTGGGTATTTCTGCCTCTTCCTTCGAGATTCCATTCAAGCATCAAGCTGTATTGGATTCACATACTCCATCTTCTAGACCCGCCTTGGCACCCATTTCTCCTCCCACCCCCCAAGAGAGCAATTCCATGTCTGCCTGCCCATCAGCCCAAGAGCGTCAGGAGGGCGGGACTGCTGCTCGGCTATTCTCATGGCTCAGCACAGGCCTTAACCCCAGACAGGGCTGCCCAGAGCTCCCGCGGTTGAATGGATGGGCGTTCTGCTGGGGTAGAAATGGTGGGAGCGACACAGGAAAGGGTTTCCCTCTGAAAGAAAATAGACTCTGCCTCCTGGATCCCTTACTAATGTCCCCCAGATAGTCCTGGGGACGTGCCGAGAAGGGGACAGAGCCGGCAGAGGAACAGAGCGCTGTGCCTGGCCCACCCCATCTCCCTACTCATTCATTCAGCATTTATTCATTGTCAACCACAGGCCAGACAGTTCCACATCCATTATTTCATTTCATCCTCTTAACCCACCAAGTCAGACTCTACCTGGTAGAAGGAAACAGTTCAAAGAGGCAAAAGGGCTTATCCAAGGTCGTGGAGCTTGTAAACGGCAGGGCCAGGATTTGAACCTGCATTGGCCACTGCAGCTCGCTTCTCCTCCGTCCAGTTCCAGACACACGCACAAGGAGAGAGGGTATGGCCGCGTGGGCACTGCCATCAAAACACCTCCCCTCCCCAGGCACACACAGCCACCTCAGCATGAAGCAAGGGATGTGCAGGGCCCAGCACATGTACTCACTCACGCCTGGGTTTGCTTAGAGCAGTGGTTCTCAACCTTTCTAATGCCGCGACCCTCCAATACAGTTCCTCATGTTGTGGTGAGTCCCACTGGCTTAGAGGGTTGGGGAGCTGGGCTTTGGGCTAAAATTCTCAACACCCCAGAGTTTGGGAGCCCCTGGGAGTGGCCATGGAGCCTGTGGTGGTCACATATTCCCCACCAGGAACTCAGACACAGGTAAGACGCCCACGCAGCCGCACCTGGGCTGACCTCGCCCCTGCTCCTGATGACCTCTGTGACCCCGCTATTGCCTGCTGAGGTTCAGAGACACCTGTGGCTGGGCTCACCCCAGCAATGCTGACTGACTGCACTGGCTCAGACAAGGCACATCAGCAGGATTCGAATGTGACTGTCTCATCCCAGAACCTCGGTGATCTGGAATTTGATCATCTCCCCCACTGCCACCTCCAGCCTCCTTCTCCCCAAACTGGAATCCTGATGTGAAGACTGAATCCTGATGACATCATTTGGCCCCCAGATCCAGGCTTATTTGAAACTAGAACAACCCTCTGGATGTTTTCAGTTACATAGGCAGAATTTTCTTTTTTTTTCGCCGAAGGCAGTTTGAATTGGGTTTCAGTCACAACCAAAGCAGTCTTCACTGAGATGTGGTGGTGGGCAGGGACCATCCTCCCACCCCCTCCTCCCCCAGTCTGGGGCCCTGTGCTACCCCAAAGAGTGATCACCCAGGAGGGGACAGATGAGGAAAAAAACACACCTTTTTTTTTCTCATCTGTCTCCAGAGATGGGGGGAAAGCCTAGTACATAATGCACCGCACTCAACAACTATTTATGGAATGAAAGGAAGCAGACCTCCTGGGCCAGATGGATGTGGGGTGCAGAGGAGGAGAGGAGGGGAGGGGCTGCCTGAGCAGGCAGGGGCTCGGGCAGGGCTTGGGCACAGATCTGGTACAAGGCAGCAGAGAGAGCAGCTATGGCCAAGGGCCTGGAGTACCCAGAAAGGCTGTGTTAGGCTGTGTGATGTGCCCAGCTGTGGCCAAGCTGGCCCCCAGGGTCAAGACCACCCAAGAAGGCTGTCCTATTGAGCCAGAGCCCACGCTGAGGCCAAGGGTGCCCACGGGGGAAGGAGTGACTGGGTGGAAGGGAACTGACATTTAATAAGCCAATGCCTCTAAGTGCCAGCATTATCATTCCCATTTCACAGGTGAGGACGCTGAGGCTCAGTAAGGTCCGAGCACTTGGACTCCCTGGCCAGATGTGGGTAACTCTGGCTACAGGGTAAGAGTGACTCCTCAGAAAGCAATAACCATATTTCCATTTCTCTGGTGCCCTTGCAGGCTTGGGGGCAGGTAAATGGAACCCAGAGGGGAGGATCCAGAATGGGCCCTCGGAAGCGTGTAGGTCTGAAGTCACTCCCAGGTGAGCAGATTAAGCAACAGAGGGCTGTGTGGGGGGCTGTGGGTTCCCAGGTGGGCGGGTCACTGAGGGGTCAGCGAAGCGAGAGGCTGCTGGGGATGAGCCAGGACCCAGGGCAGAGGGCAGAGGGCAGAGGGCAAGGCAGCCCCAGGAGAGGGTACCGCGTGTACCAAGCCTGCAGGGGTGCCGGCTGGCAGAGGCCTGTCCATAGCATGTGTCTGAGGTCCAGGAGTGCGGCCTTTCTCCAGTCGGTGGTGAGGACACAGGGACAGGTTCTGAACTGGGCTGGGCTGGAGGGCAGGGGAGACTGACCCCTGGTGCTTTAGAAAGCTGAGGGTGGGCAGTGGGACAGGCCTGGCGCTGCAGCCTGAGCAGGGACCCCAGGGAGAGCTGGGGTAATGATCCCTGTGAAGGTCTGAGGCCAGGCCAGAGGCCGGGCTAGGGAAGGAGGGGAGTGCAGGGCCTGAGGCCTGGCTGGCTGGGGGAGTCTGACAGCAGAACAGCCCGGGGCCCAGGGTTCCTCTGGGGAAGCCAGAGAGAGTGAGGGGCGCTGGTCTGAGCCGAGGCCAACAGGGGACCTGCCCCTGGCAAAGTTGGGACAGGTGGATTTGGGGGCGCCCTTGGAGCCCCCCAGGCCAGCCCAGAAGACAGAAGCCTGGAAGGAGATGATGGGGGGCCCCAGCGAGGGGCAGTCCTCCTGGACCTGCTGAGCTCGCCTCGCCTCCAGCTGAACCGTCCCCAATATTAATGACGGGAGAGAGGGAGAGGGGGCAGGAAATCGGAGCCGGCTCCTATGGAAGCGGTGACTCAGCGGCCAGCCGGCGGGCGGGCGAGGGCGGCGGAACGGCCCGAGGGGACGGGGCTGCTCTTTTGACCCCACGAGGGCCCTCCTGGGGTCAAGATGCCGGGAACCGCACAGACGGGAGGAGGGGCACGCGGGCACTGGATACAGCAGGCCGCCGCGCACCCCTCCTTCCAAGAGGAAAAAAAAGAAGGCCGAGCCTCGCCTGCGAGCAGGTTGGGCCTGGGAGGCAGCGGCCCGGGCGGGCAGGAGAACAAAGCGCTGACGTGGGCCGCCGCCCCCGCCCCTGCCCGGGACCCCTCGCTCGTGGGCCGCGGGCCTCCGGACACGTGGAAAGTGAATCACTAATTGAAGCCACTAGGCGTCCGAGCCGCGATTGCGATTACTCTGTTTGCCCTTTGAGAAGCTGAAGTCGGTGTGGGCGGCGCGGCTGGAATCTTTGCCTCCCAACTGGGCTCGGCATCCCGCCCAGCTCTGGTGAGGGGCCTGGGGCCAGGGCCTGGGGCCCCTGTGGCATCGGCCAAGCGGGGATGGCGGGATCATTCGGCAGCGCGCCTGCTCGGGGCCTGGCAGAAAGCAGGTGCTCAGTTAACGGCGCTGGTGGCACCGTTGTTATTAACAACAAGCACAGTGCCTGTTCCCGGCCACTTGGGTATGGTGGACAGCAAGAGGGATGAGTTGGGAGATTCAGGAAATAAAAAACATGGCTTAGGGCAGGGGTGGGCTAGAAGGAGTCGATGGAGGGGAGGGGAAGACATAAGTAATACTTTCAACAATAAAGGTTTTTTAAATAAATAAATAAATGCATGGCTTATACAAGACTTGGGTAACCCCCAACTAGGTGTAATAAATGTAAATCATCAGCCAGGGCCCTGCCCACAAGCAGGGGACGCCATCCTCCTTGGCATCTGGGTCCACTCTCCACCGCACCCCCACTCCACCTGCAGCAGAAGACCCCCCCCCCATTATCCAAGCTGGACACTGGGGTAAGGAGGGTCCCTGCAGAAAGAAGGGGACGCAGGCGTGACCCCACACAGAGGTACTGCCAGTACCAGCTTCCCTGCAGCACCCACAGGCAGCGAGCGTGTGAGCGTCACAAACCAGCACAGCCAGAGGAAAGGGGGGACGCTGAGAAGCGGCATCGGCGGAGGCTCAGAGGCCTGGCACGTGGGTCCACCCAGCCGCACCCCCACCCCTGCCCTAATTTGTTACATGCAGCTCTCTTGCCCGTTCCAAAGTAATAAAATCTCCCTGAAATGCTAGAACCGTGAGGCCCGGCGCTGACGCGGCGGCTGGGTTCCGGAGCCTGGCGATTGTTAAAACATCACTGCAGCCCAGCCCTCGGCCAGCCACCGCCTCCCTGTTCCCAGACAGCAGGTACCTGCGGGCGGGGAGCCCCAGAGCCCCCTCCAGAGGGGACTCACCCCCCTCTCCAGCCAGCCAGAGCTCCCCATCCCCCAGGAGCGATCAGGGCCCTGCCTTCTCCCCGAAGCATGAGTGGCGCAGAGAAGCAGGGGCAAAAGGAGGGGTGGAAGTGGGAGTCTCACCCATACTCCCCGGGGCCTGTTTCCTCTGGGGCACCATGGCCTGGGCACACTGTTCCAGCTCCCCAGAGCTGCCAGGGAGGACCTGCCCCAGTGCCCGGAATTGCTGACCGTCACTCACCTTCCCCACCAGCTTGCCTTTCCGGTTCATGCACAGGTAGAACCCCGTCTCCTTGCCCTTGATCCGGACTTGACTGCCGAAGGTATCTGTCTCCACTAGGAGCTGGGCTTCGAAAGGCAGAAGCAGAAAAAAGACACGCTTTTTTACCAGGGCAAAGGCTTGGCCTAAAGACTCAGCAGCAGGATCGCTGACCCTGTCCTGGACACCCCCACATCCCTGAAACCAGGCCTGGGAGAGGCCTCTGCCGGCTCCCCCTAGAGCACCCTTCAGGCAGGGAGAGGGAACCCGTCCCCACCTGTTCCCCACCCCCAGCCTCTCTTGACTCCACTTGGGGCCCAGATGGCTCCAGCCAGCGGGGAGTTCTGCCCCTTGTGGCTAAATACCAGGGTGTCTTCTCCCCTCACCACCCAGCTCCCCAGCCCCTCAGCTCCATTCCCCAGAGCAGGGCAGAGAGTCACACAAATAACCCCACACATCAGAAGTAGCAGTCTCTGGGATAAGGGCACAGACAAATGTATGTGAGTTCTCGTGGCACACACACGCTCATGCACGCACTGCACACACATTGCACACGCACTGCACACGCACGCACATATCCTGCCCTGGGGGACGTCAGAGGCTCCTTCCTCCAGGGAAAACATCAGGAAGACATGTTAGTGTCCCCTCCTGCCTCCGCACCTTTGCCACTTGAAGTGGGGAAGGCCCGGGGAGGGGAGGCCATCTGCAGAACTTCACTTTCCTCAGTCAAGGCCATCACCTAGGAGCCCAGAAGTCCCAATCAGGACCAATGGCCCCTGGTCCTGAGTAGGAGACCGCACCCTAAACTACCCAAGCTCCTCAGGGTGGGGGTCTCCAGAACTGAGCCTCCAAAGCCCTGAAGGTCAAAGGCTACCTGCCCCTTGTTAGGCCTGCTGTGTCCAGACCCCTCCCTCCCTCCCTGGTCCTCTGCCAGTCCATTTTCTCCCCGTAGGGTCCTGTGTGACGTCGGTAGGCCACGCACACTCTCTGAGGGCTCTCTCCTCGCCGGTCCCGAATCCCCGGCCGCCCCCTCCTTGCCTTCTCTGCCTGTGACCCTCCCATTCTCACCCTCCCATCTCTGACCCTTTGCTTCCTAGCACCTGCCCCTCCCTCAGCCACAAAATTTTAATTTCAGTGACAGGGGACTTGCTTCTCCATAACAAAAATCATAGCCCTCCATACAGTATCCTTGGAGCCACAAAGAGCGGACCTTGGTGGCCCTAAAATACACGAGGTATGATTTTAATTAAAAAAAATTAAAAATATATACCCTGGTGCCCTGCTGTGAAAATGAAAACCATCTGGAAAGCAGGATTTCCAATAATTAATCTAGCCCTCCTTTGACACCACTACTAATTAAAATATGATACCCACCTTTCCACGGAAAAAAAGAAGAATTTACATAAAATTTAAAGATCTAACAAGAATTTAGTAATTCTAGAAACAAGGGGGAGGGCACATTCTTCTCTCCACCTTCCCCCATCCCTAGTAAACACCGAGTCAAAAACATTCACCAACACAGAGAGAGGGGTGACAGGGCCTCGCTGCTCCCCACTTCCAATGCCCTATCACTCCCCCGGAAGTTCGGTCTCTGGGACCCAGGCCCAAACATGCCAGCAGCCCCGGGCGTGCTCTCTGCCTCCCTCGTGGCTCAGGCCCCCTGTGGATGGGCTGTGGGGTCAGGAGGGTCTGTAATCCCAGGAGCTTCGGAAGGAGGCAGCGTGTCAGGGAAGGTGAGCGCTTTGGAGAGCACACAGACCTGAGCCGAAATCCCTAGCCCATTTGTATGACCTTGGGCCTCAGTTTCCTCGCCTGTAAAATGGGGGGAACCGTTTCTGATCTTTAATAGTTGCGGTGAGGACTACACAGAATGATGCTGTGCAGGGCCTGGCGCCTATCCTCAGGGCAGGGGTGGGGGCAACTCGGTACCTGTTGTTCAAGTGTCCTAATAACCGCAAAACAGAACTGTTTTCCCAAAAGAAAAACATGCATACATTGTGAAAAATCAGGTGTGCAAAAGAGTGGAGGCGGACCACAACCTGCCTCCGACCTGAACTTACTCGGCACCCTCGGGGGTCACCGGCACCCCACACATCAGACAAGGCCTTGGGCTGGGACTTATGGGGTCCGATTCCCTTTCCGGTGTTGCCATCCGGGGCTGCGTGACCGCCACCCCTCCCTGTGAGCCTCCGTTTCCTTTCCTGTGCAAGTTGGGGGCTCAACCCTCTCCTGACTCTCTGAGACTGGGGGCAGGCCCTAGGACAGGGGCAGGGATGGGACACGAAGAAGGAGGTGAGGCCACAGGGCTGGGGTGCAGGCAACCCTAAGCAGCTCCCACGGCGAGACAGACAGCTCCTACTGCTGCCCGTTCTGAAGTCACACATCCCCACAAGCCTGAGTATTTTTGTCCCCATTGTATAGTGGAGGGAGCTGAGGAGCGCAGAAGTAACCCAGCAGGGAGGGCTGACTCCAGGTCTGCCTGCCTCCTTCTGCTGGGTCCTCCCGGGAGGACCCCAGCTCAGGGAGACCAGCTCCAAGCACAGCCCTCCCCCACACATCAGCCACGGCCCAGCCCCCCGCAGGCAGCCCTGGCCTTTGCGGGAGCATCCGAAGGGCCTGGGGCCGGGGCTGGACTGCACCTCCACCCTCCGCCCCCCCAAAGCCTAGCCGCCCCCACCCCAGTGTGGGAAGGGTCTGTGCCGGCTGCCGGGCCAGGGGAGCCAGAAGTCTGTTCTCCCCCAACCGCAGCAAGCCATGGACTGGCCTAGACTCCACTGGGCGCATGACATAATGAGGAGGGAGCCGGGCCAGAATTATGTAAAGTCTTTGGGGAGTAATAGCAGCAGCAGTTCTCAGAAAGAGAGAGAGCGGGGGGAAGAGAGAGAGAGAGACCCCACCCACCCAGGCCAGGTTTTCCCCAGAGCCTGCCTGGTCTTCAGCATCCACGCCCCTCCCTCCATGATCCAAGCCCCAAGCCCCAAGGCCCCAAGATGCAGCTGGACGAGACCCCTCCTCGCGGCTCAGTTCTGTTCTCAGGCCTGTACCGGGCCAGGCGGGAGGAGGCGATGACATTATCTCACTCCCCTCCTCACCACCCTGGCAGCCCCTCCAGTCTTCACAATTCAACAGCCTCCTCCCTCTGCCACTCCTGCCCCTCGCCAGTCTCCCCTCTCCACTTCAGCCAGGGGGATCCTTGCTGAAAGGCTCCTTGGGAATCTCTGACCCACTGAAAATCCAGCCCCTTCACAGGGACCCATAAGGGTGCGTGATCTTGTGCCTGCTGACCGTCCCACCTCCTGCCCCTACCCACAGCCCTCCAGCCAACCAGCCCCCTTGCTGCTCCTCTCGAACACATCCAGCACACGAGAGCCCCAGGACCTTTGCCCTCGCTGTGCCCTCTCACTGGAGAATGCTTTGCCCAGAGCTTCCCCTGGTGACTTATCTCAGATGTCACCTCCTCAGAGAAGCCTCCTGGCCATGCTGTCCAATGTCTGACTAGCCTCCCCGATCCAGCACCACCCGTCCCCTGCTCCACTGTCCTCAGAACTCTTCTCCAGTTGTCTTATTTGCTACCTTCCTTATTGTCTGTCTCTCTTCACCGAAGGTGCGCTCCATGCGGGCAGGACCTGACCTGCCTCATTCACCGCTGTGATCTCCAGCACTAGCCCATCCCTGGCTGCCAAGAAACGACCAATCGGTCAGGCTTACTAAGTGCATCGATCCGCTGGTGAGGGAGGTCTGAGGAACATTAAGAACATGAGATTCAGTCCTAGCTGGTTTGGCTCAGTGGATAGAGCGTCGGCCTGTGGACTGAAGGGTCCCAGGTTCGATTCCGGTCAAGGACATGTACCTTGGTTGCGGGCACATCCCCAGTAGGGGTTGTGCAGGAGGCAGCTGATCGATGTTTCTCTCTCATTGATGTTTCTAACTCTCTCTCCCTCTCCCTTCCTCTCTGTAAAAAATCAATAAAATATATTAAAAAAAAAAAAAAAAAAAAAAGAACATGAGATTCAGGGAGGTGAAGGGACTTGCCCAAGGCACAGCTGGGCAGAGCCGGGCAGAGGTTCAGCCCCAGGCTCCGATCCCACAGCCGCCGCCCTTGGCCCCTCTGCTCCCCACCGGTGGGCTCTGTCCTGCCACTCCCTGGTCTCTGAGCTCCCAGCCACCCATCCCTAGCCTCGGGGCGACCATCGCATATTCTGACTTGCTCTGTGACAAAGGGTAACACCCTGTCCCTCTCTGGGCCAGGACTAAATGACCTGCAAGGCCCTGTTCCGTTCTGCTTCTTTAGGAAGGGTCAGTAATTACATTCATTTAGCGCTTATGATGTGCTGGGCACTGTGATAACAACCTAACATGCATTGTCTCACTTAATCCTCACCACCATCCCATGAGGTTAGAACTATTATCATCATCCCCATTTTACAGGTCAGAAAACTGAGTCCCAAGGTCACAGAGTGACGGAGTTCAAACCCAAGCAGGACTCAAACCCAGGCTGACTCACGCAGAGGTCTTGGTCTCAGTCTGTCTACCCACCCCTCCCTGCTCCCCGACACCAGACCCCTTCCTGGAGAATGAGTGTGCGGACACCAAAGGCGGGCAGCGAAGGTCTTCGCCATGACCTCACTTTCTTCGGGCAGAGGTCTAGGGGCAGAGAAGCCCACAGAGCCAAAGGTCAGGGCCCATCCCTCCCAGCCCCGCTTCCAAATGCCCTTGAGGGAGGAGGGGTCCCTGCTTCCTGCGAGGGTCACCTTCAAGCTGACCCTGGAAGGTGGGGAGCCCTCAGGAGCACCTAAGGCTCAAACCCCAGCGAGAGGGGCAGAAATAGCCAGATGTGGTCAGGGGAGTGAGTGCCGGATAGGGGACCCCATAAAGCAGTCTCAGCAGGCTCCGCACAGCGCGGGGGCCCAGCACCTGCCTGTGGCTGGGGCCAGGAGCTCCCCTCTGCAGCATCCAGAGAGGAAAGCAGAAAAGGGAAGAGTAGGAGGAGAAGGAACTGGCGAGAAAGCCCTTTCTATAAACACACACTGCCTCCCCCCGCACCCCTCACACCCCCCCCCCCCCCCCCCCGTTTCTCCGAAGTGGATGGAGTAACAGTGGTAATTTTTTAAATAGCGGCTAATACTTACTTAAGCATTTACCCTCCGCCGGGCGCTGTGCTTGGGGCCTGACTGTGGAATGTCTCACTAGTTCCTCACAACCTTAAGGGGTGTGCACTGTTATGCCCATTTTACAAACGAAAAAACTGAGGCACTGAGTAGTTACTTGCCAGAGTCACACAGTAGGGCCAGGATTTGAACACTGGCAGAGTATTCGCTCCAGAGCTGGTCTGAGACAGAGTCCGAGGTAGGCAGAGGGGGACAGACAGGCAGCAGGCCTGGGATGGCCCAGAACAGAGAAGTGACACTGATTGTTTGGGTGACTGGTTGGCTGATTCCATTGGGATTCCCTAGCGGCAATCTTTAGTTTGAAGACTTTGGTTTGAAGGGAGAAGCAGAGGGACACGTACAAAGAGAGACACAGAAAAACAGGAGCCAGCGAGAGGGAGCCGGAATGGGTTTCTTCCCACCTCCACCCGCCAAGCCTCAGCGTAAACCCCAAGACCCGTGAGCACCCCGGGGGAGCCAGGAGCCAGGAGAGGCACGTGGCCCAGCGCAGGGCGGCCGGCAGCAGGCTGGCCGCTACCTTCCGATGCTGACAGAGCTGCTGGCCGCTCTCCAGGTGTCATGTAGTCCCGCAGCGAGGAACTGTCCTTGCCACAAAGGCACTGTGCGGGCCTAGGAATCAGAGCTCCCTTCCTCGGCGCCGCAGGGGGACCGGGCCGAGAGGAAGGGGGAGGGACGGGGCAGGGGAGAAGGGATCCTTTCTGGGGATGTTTCAGCATCACACGCGATGGCCTTTCTCAAAGATGCCCATGGCTCTCCTTCTCCCCAAGTCCCCGAGGAGGCTGGCAGGCCACGTGGGCTCGCCGGGAAGGAAGAGGGGAAGAATCAATAGGATTGATCCGGGGCTCTGTTTAATCCTCACTGTGGCTCTAATTGGCCATTTCAGCTGTGGAGTCAGCGAGGTGTGGGTGGCCACTCCTCTGGGGACAGAATCTGTGGGACACGCGCTCAGAGGGCACGGGTTTAGACTGAGAATAAGTGCCCCTCCCAGCTGGGAGAGCCCCGAGGGGAAGCCGAATCTGATGCACAGTAAGAGGCTGACTGGCTGGGAGGACCTACTGTGTGCAGAGCATTTGCCCTAGCGGGGAGCCTTGCCCTCAGCACTCCCAGAAGCACACGTGAGCCATCCGTGCACTGGCTCGGGCATTTACTGGGCACCTGTTTATGGCTGGCTCTGCGCCTGGGGACACAGCAGTGGACAAAACAGACAAAAACCTTACCCTCAATGAGCCCGCATTGTAACGGGAGAGGCAGAGAGCGAACAACTAAACGCGTAACAGAATGTCAGGTAGCGGTGAGTGCTCGCACGAGAAACGTTACCGAGCGGGGACAGGGGCAGGCACGCTCTGTAAGGGGACAGCTGAACAGAAGCCATGAGGGGGTCTGGAGAGGAGCGTTCTCAGGTCGAGGGGACAGCCAGCACCAAGGCTCCCAGCCGGGAACACGTGCAGCACGCCCAGGAGCCGCAGGATGGAGCAGAGAGAGCGCGGACGGGCCGAGAGCCTGGTGACATCTGCGGGGGGTGAGCGGCCGCCACGAGCCAGGCTGCCCTGACCTGGATGCATTCGAAGTGAGAGGAGGGCCTCGGGGAGCAGCCACCGCCTTGCATTTGGCTGCGCATGCAGCATGAGCACTGGGCGTGGGGCTCAGAGGGGGGTCTCTGCTGCCTCAGCCACACCAGCCAGCCCAGGGGACCCAGCTCCTTGCTCAAACGGCCCTCCCGCAGGTGCCAGAATGAGGGTGATGGGGACTAGAGTACCCCCTGCCACTCCCATCACCAGCTCAGCCAAAGCCTGGCCCTCCCCGCATACCTTCCTGAGGAGCCACACAAGCCAGCCCCATTTTACAGGTCAGAAAACTGAGTCCCAAGGTCACACAGTGACGGAGTTCAAACCCAGGCAGGACTCAAACCCAGGCTGACTAACGCAGAGGTCTTGGTCTCAGTCTGTCTACCCACCCCTCCCTGCTCCCCGACACCAGACCCCTTCCTGGGGAATGAGTGTGCGGACACCAAAGGCGGGCAGCGAAGGTCTTCACCGTGACCTCACTTTCTTCGGGCAGAGGTCTAGGGGCAGAGAAGCCCACAGAGCCAAAGGTCAGGGCCCATCCCTCCTAGCCCCACTTCCAAATGCCCTTGAGGGAGGAGGGGTCCCCCGAGGGTCACCTTCAAGCTGACCCTGGAAGGTGGGGAGCCCTCAGGAGCACCCAAGGCTCAAACCCCAGCGAGAAGGGCAGAAATGGCCAGATCTGGTCAGGGGAGTGAGTACAGCATGGGGACCCCACGACCCAGGCCCCTGGAAGGGAAGTCCACGGAGCCGGGGGCCACGGGAGACCCACCGACTTCCCGCAGATGTCACCAGGCTGCTCACTGCCCTAAAGCAGGCCGAGAGCGCCTGCACCCCGTGCCTGCCCACGGAGTCTAGCATGGACTCTGAGATCCTGAGTGTTCGTGGGGATTCCAGATTGCAGGCATGCATAGGATCCTGGTCATGCCTGATAGTCACTGAAACTCGCAGGCTGCGCTCTAACCGTGTGTGAACGCGCGCCTCAGAGGGCATCACTGGGCCAAGCCCTGAGATGGAGGGAGCGAATTCGTGGACCATCCGGGGTCCCCTGGCCAGGGACTACGGCTGCCCCTCCCCCACAGGTAGGGCAGGCCCCCAGCGCAGCTCCGTTCTCCTGGCGTGGCTTGGCCACATAAATCACCCTCTCAATAATATTTGTATTGATTATCTAGATTGGAAGCCTCAATTGGCTCCATTGTCTCACTTCCTCTCCTGGGGTTCACAGATGGGGTCCCGTCCCCTCATCTGCGTTTCTAATGCGACATTTAAATGGAGCAGCCTCAGTGCCCCGTGCTGCCCTGGGTGCTGGGGGGGGGGGGGGGGGGCGGTGAAACATATTCCTGGAGAGGGAATTATTAACGCTAGAGGTCATGGAGCCAGAGAAGCAGCCAATAGGGGCTGGGCCCCGGGTCTCCCAAGTGCAGGATCAGAACCGCCTGGGCCTGGTAGGGAAAGCAGAACCTGGGCCCCACCAGACCCACTGAGCCAACGTCACGCTGAGCCAGAGCCCTCAGCGATTCCCACGCGGGTCACTGCTCTAGCCACCCTGGTGGTGTCCAGAAGGGACGCTGAGGCCCAGAGAAGGCAAAGGGCTTGCCTGGAGTCACACAGCAGGTGAGATTCCCCCGGGGGCAGGGGAAACATGAGGGCAAGTGGCTTCTGGAGTGAAGGGCCCGCTATTTGCCCAGGCGCCTCTCCCTCCCGAGTTCCTGCCTCCTGTCTCAGGGCGTGGACAGATGGTTCAGACCAAAGTCTGTCCCCCCTGTACTCTCCCAGCCTGGAGGGGCCAGCCAGAGCTGCGGGGACTCCCCAGGAGGGCACCTCCCTCCCGCCCGGGCCAGCCAGCTGCCCCTTCCCTGGCAGCAACTGGACAGCAGCTCCCAGGGAAAAGCGCCACCTGGGTCTGCCCAGCACAGCCAGACGTCCAGGAGGGGGGCACGGAGGGACGGAGGCCCCGCAGAGGCAGCAGCAGAGGGCCTGGGAGAGGTGGGGACCAGGGGCGAGAGCTGTGGTCCAGGGAAGGAGGCAGAAAGGACAGAGATGGTGGGGAGGGGGCAGGCAGAGAGGACCAGACACAAAGAGGGGAAGGGATGACGACCAGGAGGGAGGGAGAAGGACCCAGAAAGAGAGACACCTGGATGAGAGGAGAAGCAGCCAGGCTGAGACAGGAAGGAGGGAAAGCGGGAGGAAGGGGAAGGGAGGCAGGAAAGAGTGATGGGCAGGGAGAGGGAGGGAGGCAGCTGGCCTGGAGAAGCCCAGCCAGGGTGGCCCAGCCCTGCCCGGCCCGGCCGGGCCCAGCCCCCAGTGGCGGTGCAGCTGCCACACTAGGGCCCTACCACAAGGTCAGTCCTGCCCTGGGGCTGCGGGAAAATAAATGGTGTCCAAGATAAAAGGTCCAAGAAATTATTTGTCTTGTTGTCACGTCTTGACTGCAATGGGCAGGGGCCGGCGGGGCATCATCCCAGAAAAAAGCCGGAGCTGGCAGGCCCCCAGCACACACACGAGAGCCGGCCCCAGCCCCAGCCCCAGCCCCAGCCCCAACCCCAGCCCCAGCCCCTAGCCTCAGCTACCCCTATCCCAGCCCCAGCCCCAGCCCCAACCCCAGCCCCAGCCCCTAGCCTCAGCTACCCCAACCCCAGCCCCAGCCCCAGCCCCAGCCCCAGCCCCAACCCCAGCCCCAGCCCCTAGCCTCAGCTACCCCAACCCCAGCCCCAGCCCCAGCCCCAGCCCCAGCCCCAACCCCAGCCCCAACCCATAGCCTCAGCTACCCCAACCCCAGCCCCAGCCCCAGCCCCAGCCCCTAGCCTCAGCTACCCCAGCCCCAACCCCAGCCCCAGCCCCAGCCCCTAGCCTCAGCTACCCCAGCCCCAACCCCAGCCCCAGCCCCAGCCCCTAGCCTCAGCTACCCCAGCCCCAACCCCAGCCCCAGCCCCAGCCCCTAGCCTCAGCTACCCCAGCCCCAGCCCCAACCCCAGCCCCAGCCCCAGTCCCTAGCCTCAGCTACCCCAGCCCCAGCCCCAACCCCAGCCCCAGCCCCAGTCCCTAGCCTCAGCTACCCCAGCCCCAACCCCAGCCCCAGCCCCAGCCCCAGCCCCTAGCCTCAGCTACCCCAGCCCCAACCCCAGCCCCAGCCCCAGCCCCAGCCCCTAGCCTCAGCTACCCCAGCCCCAACCCCAGCTCCAGCCCCAGCCCCTAGCTTCAGCTACCCCAGCCCCAGCCCCAACCCCAGCCCCAGCCCCAGTCCCTAGCCTCAGATACCCCAGCCCCAACCCCAGCCCCAGCCCCAGCCCCTAGCTTCAGCTACCCCAGCCCCAGCCCCAACCCCAGCCCCAGCCCCAGTCCCTAGCCTCAGATACCCCAGCCCCAACCCCAGCCCCAGCCCCAGCCCCAGCCCCTAGCCTCAGCTACCCCAGCCCCAACCCCAGCTCCAGCCCCAGCCCCTAGCCTCAGCTACCCCAGCCCCAGCCCCAGCCCCCACTTCCCAGCCTAACAGCTCCCAGAACCTGGCCTGAGAAGGCAGGAATGGGGAGGCATGGTGGGGTATTTGCTCAGCATCTATCCCCAAATCCCCTCCAAGCTCTGGGAAGTTGGATGCTGTCCGTTTCATTCACTGCTGAGGGTCTCTGTGGGCTGGGGGCTTGGGCAGAGAAGGGAGTCAGCGTGTCTTACTCCTCCCAACCCTTCTACAAAGGCAAACAACGAATTCCAGGGTCAAGGCCAAGTTAAGAGGACGGTGGCCCAAGGTGGCTCAAGGTACTGTCCCCGTGTCTCGCAGGTACGCAAGCTCACACACACACACACACACACACACACACACACACACACACACACACACACACCAGGCTGTTTCTCACCACCACCGGCATCCAAAAAGCATTTCCCAGAGGCTCCCACCCCTCTGAGCCTCAGAACCTAGGGCTAGGGAAGCAATGCCGTGGGGAACCGCCACCTGCTCTAGGCCATCCCCAAGCAAGCCACGGATGGGGCTTTACCGGCAAAGGCACTGTTTATTCCCCTCTCCCGTTAGTTCTCCCCACGAGGCTCTCAGGGCTGCACCACTGTATCCCCACTTCACAGCTGCGGACACCGAGGCCCAGCAAGGCTCCGTGTCAGGGGCAAGATCACACGGCCAAGACCGGGAGAGCTGGGATTGGAACCTGAGGTCTCTGACTGGGAAAGCCTGTGCCCGCGGGGGCAGGAGGGGGTGGGCACCTACCATACTTGTCCCCGTCCTCGCCACGGGCGCTGATCCTGCGGCCCAGGACCTGGATGTGCTTCCCGCTGGTCCGGCTGTAGAGCTGGTACAGCCGCAGCTGCTTACGGCTCACATCGTCCCGAGCCCGCGTCTGGTTCTCCACGTGGATCCGGAAGTCCACGTTCTCCTCGGCCGCCAGCACCTGGGCAGGGAAAGGGGCGACGGTGAGACCCGTGGGAGTCCGGGGTCCCCTGCATGCCAGGGCCTCTCCTACGCCAGCTCTGGGCCAGGCCTCAGCACACACTCATAGCTGCCCCGTTGCCACCCCCATTTCCCAGATGAGGCAGCGAGGTGAGGCAAGTTGCCCCAGGTGGCCATGCCAGGAAGCGGCGAAGATAAGAATCAGGCCGAGGTCTGTTTGAAGCAAAGCTCACTATCTTTCCACCACAGCCTCCCGTCGGAGCAAGACGTGTGGAACGGAGGTTTCTCTTTCGACCTTGGGCACACAATGTGCTTGGTCTCAGATTCCAGAGCCCCTGCTCCGGCCACATCCCGGGGGACTGTGAGGATATGGAGATGGGAGAGGGATGGGGAGCATAGGACTGCTGTTCGGGTCCTTGGCGGGGAGGAGGGAGGATTGACAAGTCTCATCCTGGAAAGAATGGGCCAGCGCGCACGTCACTTCTCCCCAGAGCCTGATGCTAAGTGAGCCCCTCCCATGCCCTGAGGGTCCTCCTGCTCGCCCAGACCACCAAGCATTTACCCACATCCCGTCTTCTGCTGGAGAAGCCTTCGTTCTGCACCGCCATCAAAACGCCCCGTCTCCCTGGAGCTTTAGTTCATGTCTGACCACATCCTCCGCGAAGCTGCCTCTGGCTACGCCAACTCTTACTCTCCAGTCTCCCTTCGCCAGCACAGTCTCTCACCTGCACAACTTGCTCCCACATCCTCGCCGGCTCCTGCTCCCACCCTTGCCCCCCCCCTTGTCTATCCTCCAGCAAACCCAGTCGCCTCACCTCCCTCGTGAGATCCTCCCCGGACACTCTCCGGGGCTTCCCATCACATTTAGAGGAAGTCCCCACCCCGACTGCTTTCATCCCCTATCACTCCCTCTCCACCGATTCCACGGACAGCCACGTCACACCTCAGAGCATGTCAAACCCAGAGCGCACGCCTGCCCCAGGGCCTTTGCAATGGCCTCTCCCACTGCGTCCATGCTCTCCCCAGATTTTCACATTCTGGCCTCCCTGCTTCCTTTGGGTCTCTGCTCCAATGTCACATCCTGACAGCTTTTCTGAGGCCAGGCCCCACTCTGTCACTATCCATCTCTCAGCTGTGCTTTGTTTTTCTTTCTAACATTTATCAACCTGCCATAACATCTCTTTGTCTGGTTTTTGTCTGTCCTCCCCGACCAGACTGGCAGCTCCAGGAAAGCTGAAATGCTCTCTTTGCCGTTAGCTGCTATATCCCCGGCATGTATAGCACAGTAGAAACGCAAACATTTGTTGAATGAATGAAAAAAAGAAATGAACAAATTAACATTGAAAAGATCTAGAGTCCTGTCATTCCATTTAACATTAAATCGGGTTTTTTCTACGGCCTTCTAATTACACGCCTGTCCTAACTCATCTTCACCAGAATCACCAGAAAGCTGAACAATTCTTAAAGTTCCAGTTCATTCCGCTGAGGCACATAGGACCTCAGCCCAATCAGCCCACAGCAGAGCTCCTGGGACCCGGGATGCAGCTGTCTCAGCCCTCAGCTGTGAGCAGCCAGGGTCAGGGACCGTGTTTCCCTCCTGGCTACACCCCACGCCCAGCCCGGGGCCTCTGTCCCCCAGCTGACCTGCACATCATCCTCCACCCCACCAGGACCCCCAGGCACTTCCGCTGGGCCACACCATTTAACCTTCACTTCCATCCTTAGATGGGAAGAGTGAACCCACATTACAGATGAGGAAACTGAGGCTCCAAAGCTGAATTGACAAGGTCACAGAGCAGGCAACGGCAGCCCAGACCTCGTGGCTCCAAAGCCCAGCTTTCAGCCCGTCTTGCTGCCCACCGCCCCCGCCCCCCACCCGACCAGGGCCATCAGGAGCAGGACCAAGGTTCAAAACCCAGGGCATGGCGCTCCCTAGCTAAGGGACCCTAGGCAAGTTACTAACCTGATTCCTCGCGTCTGAAACAGGGTGCTGGCTTTAAACGTGTGAAGTCCTAGCACAGTGCCGGGTGCAGAGTAAGTCTCGGTAGGAAACTACTGAGATAAGGCCAGGCAGCCCGCGAACCGGCTCTCCGGGAAGCCCGCAAACAGAAGCCTCTTGCGGGCACAAGCAGATCACAGGCCCTGTCCCTAAGACAGGCCCTTCGGAGGCACAGATACAATTTGCAAAGATACTGCTGCCTTTGACCGTCTGGACAGCCCTATGGCGTGAGAATGCTTAACATGTCCATTTAACAGATGGAGAAACTGAGGCTCAGAAAAGGGAAGTCCATTGCTCTGACTCACACAGCCTGGTGACGTGGCGCCTGGCCGCTGGCCCACCGAGCAGGCACACCCTTCACTCCACCAACCCTCATAGCCAGCTCCCCCAGCCTCCCTCTTCTCCCCGCTCCCATCACCATTCCCAGCCAGGACCCAATCGTGTCACATCCTGATGCTCAGGGAGGGAGGCCCACCCCAGGTGGGCATGTGTCCTGAAGACCTCCCACCCATGGCCCTCAACCTTTCCGAGGTGGCTGGCCCTGTCCCCTCCCCCAGGGGCAGGCCTCCGGCCTCCCTCCCTGCCCTCCAAGTCTCCTCCTGCTCACAGGAGACCTTATCGACCAGAGGTCAAACCAATCTCCTCATCCCGGGCCCTGCGGGGAGCTGCCCTGCCCAGAGCCAGCCTCCCATTACCGATTTTCTCCCTGGCGCGCTGGACGGAGACGGGCGGTGACCCGGGGTCAGCAGGCGCTATCCGGTGGCCCTTCCCCAGGCTGCGGGAGGGATAATCCATCTTGCCCAGCTTCCACCATTCAAGCCCCACTCTGTGGCCCCATCAATCCCTAAGGAGGCAGCGGGGGTGGCCTCTGACACGGAAACAGTCTGTCCTCCCGAAAGGGCAGGAGGCCCCTGGGCTTCTGGGGAAGACCTCTGCGGGATCCAGGCCTTTTGGGGGGCCGCGTCCTCTGCCCAGGACACCCTGCCCCCTCTGCACACCTGACACCTGCCCTCAGGTGCCTCTGCCGGCAGCCTTTCCGGCCCCGCCCACCCCAGGCCGGGTTGGGGCCTCCAGACGGGACTGCAGTGGCTTATTGTCCCCAGTGCCCAGCTGGTCTGGTTCACCCTGGACCTCTGGCTCGGCCCCCAGAAGGCACCCCGCAAATAGATGCTCGACGACGGTGGCTAGGACAAGAGGAACCTGGCGGCCAGATCAGCCCGCCGCTCACCACCCCGACAAGCAGGGGGCCCAACGCAGGGGCCACAGGGGGCTGGAAGCCATCCGCGGCCAGCTTTCCTCGGTTGCAGGCACTCTGCTCAGAAGCCTTTAGACCTGGTACCTCACCTGATCCCCTCAGCCACCCACGGAGGTGGGCACCAGGAGAGCCCACTGCACAGATGGGACCTCGGCGGCAGCTCTCCAGCCACAGAGCTCCCGGGCCTGCCGGCAGGGCTCACACAAAGCAGCCGACTCAGGGACAATCCCCCGCCCCCTTTCCTGCTAGCTGGGGGGCAGGTCACCTGGCCTCGCTGCCTGAGAGGCGGCCCGTCTTCCCGGCTTTCCTAGAACAGTCAGCACTGCTCTCTCCTGGGGACACCCCTCCAGGTGTGCAGTCATCAGGGCGTTTAGCTATTGACTCCCTGACCCAGGGCTGCCCATGGGCAGCTGGCCTACCCCCTCCACCACAGCCTCCTCCCTCTCCCCCCACCCCCAGCCTTACACACAGGCGGGCTGTTTCCCTGCTCCGAGCTCCGCCCCACCGGCCCGAACCACCCACCGGTGTGTCCCCAGGTGGGAACAATCTTTGCCATCTAGCCCCTGCCCACCTCCCAAGCCTCCTCTCTGAGGCTCCTGGCCGGGGCCAGGTTGGGGGGAGCTTCTATGGGATAAAAAGAGGCTGGGGTGAGCCCCCAGCCCAGTACAGCTCCCAGACATCAACCCAGATCCCCCCTCCCACCAGGGCAACAGCCGCCATAGCTCCCCGGAAGATTTCGGCCTCACCCACCCACTCACAGCCCTGAGGGCACGTCCCGGGGCTTCTGTTTCTTCCCGGACCCCGGACCCACCTCCCACGGACATCTGCCGCATCCCACACCACCTTCCTACACACACCACACAACCGCCAGCAGAACAGGAACTGTTCGCAGTATTTATCTCAGAAAAAAAAAAAAAAAAAAAAAGTATACTAATAGCAATAGCCACAACCTTTATCCTGCTTTGGTTCGGTTTTCTAAACAGCCTACTCACTGAGCACGTCCTCTGTGTTAAGAACCAAATTAATGATCCGACATCCTCCCCCGGAGTGGCCCTGGGACTTGATATGATGATCATCTCCATTTTACAGATGAGGTAACTGAGGCCTTGTCCAAAGTCAGAACTGGTGAAAAAATAAATCTAGATCCAAATCCAGCTCCCCCTCCGTCTATTCTAGAAACCAGCTCTCACCACTCCCCCCTCGCCGGCTTCCATCTCCTTCTCCCCTCACCCACCCCTCGCTCCCAAGCAGGACAGTAGTTGGTTCTGGCCACAAGCCATTGCTGGGGCAGGGACTGGCTGAAGGCCTTGGGCTCACTCCCCCACCCAAGAGAGCAGGATGGGGTCAGACTGCCCCTCCTGCCCAGGTCCCCATCCTTGAGGCCACATACAAGCCAGCCGTGCCCCTGTCTCCAGGCAGCCTGCCCAGAAAAGGGAGGGTCTCCCCGGTCCCAGGAGGGGCAGCCCACAGACTTCCGGCCACATTCCACCACCGCCAGCCTCCTCCAGTGGCAGCGGCATGTGCCAGCCGTGCCCAAGCCTTCTCCAAATTCTAGATTCGAACGTGAGACCTGCACCCCATACTCCAGGAGTGGTCCCTGATCGAGTCAGCCCCACTCTCCACCCCAAAATGCAGCTCCCCAAACTTCCTCGAGAGCGAGCGGCCTGGAGCGGGCGCCGGAGCTGCTGCCAGCCCCGGGCTCCGTGGATGATTATCATCGTGGAGAGCGAGCCTGGCGCTGGCTCTCACTCAGTGGGCGCTTGCTCAGTGCCAGGCCCAAGCTAAGCATTTTCCAGGCACCGTCTCCTTCCTCCTTGCATGACCTGGGCAGGTCTGCTGATTGCCATTCCCAGGACAAAGGGAGACAGACAGGCCAAGGGACTTGCCCGAGCCATACAGAGAGTGACAGAGCCAAGATCTGAGCCCATCACTGGCTCTAGAGCCCCCACATTCCTCCCAGCTGGCACCCCCAGACAGAAAGAAGAGGAGGAAGGCCAGGCCCACCCCTGAATCTGCGCTTGGCTCAGCTCGATGCCCCCACCCACTGCTCAGCCCCGGGCTTCTCCCCCCTCTCCTGTTACACTCCCCACACCCAACCCAGCCGGCATGAGGCTGCACAGGGCTCTTCCCCACCCCCAGCCTGGCCATTAAGCTCCCAGGACTATCAATGTATTGATTGGCAGGGCTGAGCCGTCAGCATGGGGGTGGGGGGTGCTGCCACCCAAGGCAGCTGGCCGGAGCTCCCTCTCCCCATATATCAGCCTTCTCGGTACAGATCGTCAATATGGGTGCTGCTGGCGGCCAGCTCTAGGGCCAGCCTGGGGGAGGGGGCAGGACTCCTAGAGGCCCATAGACCTCTGCTCTCTTTCCCTTTTCTCCCCTCACCGCCCTCCCCCCCCCACCACCACCGCCTGCCCCATTTCAACTCCCTCTCCCTTACAGATCTTGGGTGAGGAGAGTAGACATGCCCTCCTTCAGGGTAATACACAGGCCCTTATTTCGGCATTCCGTGCCCACCACGGCTTTCTACATCACCCCCATTCCTGGACTTGACGCTCCAGATACCCCAGCTGGCTGGGAGTCCCCTGAGCACACGAGGACGCTCCCTGCTCTGTGTACGGATGTTCCGTTGCCTGCGAGGCTGGTACGCACACACATGGGCACACGCACGCCCACCTCACCTGGCTCGCTCCTATTTCAAGATGCAAATGGGGCACCATCCCCAGCCAGGTCCTCCTGCCCCAGCGTCTGGTTTCCGGGCCCTTCATCAGAGGACACAGGCACCCTGTCCCCTGCACAGATCCCTCAGGTCACTCTCAAGTCCCCACGGGCAGGGCAGGCCCTGAACTCCCTGTGCCACATACCTGGCACCCTGAGGTGTGCAGAGGGGTGCTTAATCCAGGTGTTCCCCTCCCCTCCAGCACTGACCGCAAATTCCTCCTGCAGCCAGGCCTGTGCCGGGTGCCGCAGGGCCCCCACTGACCTCCAGGAACCAGGGGCTGGCGGACAAGCAGGCCTCCAGAAACACCAGTCCCCCAGTCACTCCAGTTCACATTTACTTAACACTTACAATGAGCCGGGCGCTGTGCCAAGTCATCCCCAGGTGACCACAACCCACCCTCACAGCAACCCCAAGAGGGAGGTTCTCTCCGGATGCCCATATGAAAGATGAGCCACACCGGCTCAGGCAATCTGCTCAAGACAGGGCTCCTGAGGGCCGGGCAGGTGTGAAGGAAGGCAGGAGCGGGCCTGGGTCCAGAGCCTGAGCGCCTCTGCATCCCTGTGAGCCCCAACAGAGAACACACTGGTCACAGGAGCCAAGGCAGAGGTGGGTGGGAGGGCAGGGGTGGGGGATGGTGCTGAATAAAGCTGCTCGAAGTGCCGGCCACCCCTTCCCAGAGAACACTTTGAGGACAGAGCTGAAGCCTTGGATGTCTTCTTTATGCCCCCAGACCCAGTCCAGGGCCAGCCAGGCCGCGGGCGTCCCACGAGTGTTTGCTGAGCGCTCATATGGAGAAGCACCGTCTCTGAGTGCCTGCGGCTCAGCCGGTCCGAGACCAGCTTCAGTTACTCCTCCCAACAGGGACCGCAGTGGTAGTCTGCTGCTCATTTCCCATGATGAGGAGGCAGGAACTCAGAGCGGTCAAGGACCTTGCCCCAGGCCACACAGCCTGCAAGTGGTGCAGTGAAGATTCAATGCAGACCTAGGTCCAAAGCCTCAGACTGGGGGCCTGATGGTGCTGACACAGGAGCGTGTCCTGCTAGCATTCTTTGGAACCTGTAGCGTATTATGAACCTAACTTAGAGTCCACTGGGCCATCGTCATTACTCCATTACTTACTGAGGGTCAGCTACGTGCTAGCTGCTCCCTGTGCATTATCCCATTTAGCCCTCGCAATAATCCTTGAAAGGGTTACCCGTTTTACAGATGGGAAAACCAAGGTGCAGAGGGTTGAAGGTTAAGAGATTTGCTGCATAGCTGCTCAGCAACACAGACACGATTCAAATCTAGGTCTCTCCTGTCCAAAGTCCATGCATGCAAGCACCACAGAAGCCACCTAACTTACCTCGCTCATACCCAGGACGGTAAACTGAGGCACAGAGAGGGAGGTCGTCCAATGAGCCAGAATCCCTGGGATCCTGGGAGTTTTTTTGTTCTATGACCCACAGGAGATCTGTCCTTGGCCCCATCCTTGGCAAAGCAGCCTTTTAAATGGGCCTGAGGCCTTATGCCACTTCGATGTCACAGCAAATGATATCCGGACAGCTCCCGGCCCCTCCCAGCAAGCCTGACAAAAGCCAGAGGGCCCGCTTACTCACTGAGGGTCCATCACAAACGGCCATACTCAGGCCCACAGTGCGGACAGTGGGCCTCCATTACTCTATTACTTTCTGAGGCCCAGAAGCTCTCCCCTAGCCGGGCCCACACTGGCAGGGCCCTGCCACTGCCCGTCCCGGAGTGCCCGGCCATGGGCCTTTCGAGTGGGGACACCCGCCCAGCAAAAAATACGGAGCATACGGAGCCAGCAAAGAATACGGAGCCAGCCCCTGCCCTCAGAAAGGAAACAGTCCATGCCTCCCTTCTCCCTCCCTGTGACCAGCTCTGGACCAGGGGACTTCCTACACTGACAGGAGGCTGGTGGCGAGGGAGACCTCCCGGGGCACAGGGCCAGGTCTGCAAATGCAGACGAGAGGTCAGAGGGCTGGGCTCCCCTGCTGGCCCTGCCCTACACCCTCAGGAAGGAGGGCCTGTCTTGTTGGTTGTTTTCTTCCCATCTTACTTGTGCGGTAGCTGAGGCCCAGAGAGGTTAAGTAACTTGTCCAAGGTTACACAGCAGAGACAAGGCCAAGCAACGATTTGAGCCAGGCTGGCAGACTTGAGCCCTCACACTGTTATTTAAGAAGTCCGGGTTCCGCTTCTAGGAATATATCCTAAGAAACCCGAAACACCAATCAGAAAGAACGTATGCACCCCTATGTTCACAGCAGCACAATTTACAATAGCTAGGATCTGGAAACAGCCCAAGTGCCCATCAGCAGATGAGTGGATAAAAAAGCTGTGGTACCTCTACACCATGGAATACGATGCAGCTGTGAAAAAGAAGGATCTCTTACCCTTTGAGACAGCATGGAGGGACCTGGAGAGTATCACGCTAAGTGAAATAAGTCAGAGAAAGACAAGTATCACAAGATCTCACTAAGTAACAAAATAAAGTGATGAACGGAGTGGATCCAGAGACTGGAAGCATGGGACAGAGTGCGGAATCTGGGAGGGAAGGTGGGGGAGGGAAGGTGGGGGAGGGAAGGTGGGGGAGGGAAGGTGGGGGAGGGAAGGTGGGGGAGGGAAGGCGGGGGAGGGTGGGTGGGTGGGAGGCAATCAACCAAGGACCTTGTATGCATATAGGCATGGCCCATGGACACAGACAATAGGATGCTGAAGGCCTGGGGTGGGGGGCAGGAGTGGGCTGGAGGGGGTCAATGGAGGGGAAAGGGGGACACATGTAATACTTTCAACAATAAAGATTTTTTTTTAAAAAAAGAAGTCCGGGTCCTAGAGCCGCGCAACTCCGAGGAGAAATCACCTGTGCCTCCTCTTGCTATTTGACCAATGGCAGCTTATTTCAGGCCTCTGAGCCTCACTGTCTTCACCCGCGGAGCCCCCGCGTCCCAGCGGCTGGGAGGCCACCCCAGAATCTGTGAGCAAGCGCCTGCCTGTCAGAGCGAGCGCACTGCCTGCTGGTGGCTCGGGTGTCACCTTCAGGCCAAGAGCCTGCACTCTGATTCCCACACTCACAGATTCCTGCTGGAGGACAAGGTCAGAGCCAAAAGGTCCTGCCGAGGACAGGAAGGCCCCTCCCCGCCCCCGCCCGCTCCCTTTGGGGGCCCACGTGCCCAGGGCAGGGTGGGGGCAGTGCTGCAGCCGGACACGAAGCCCCGAGCCTGCTGGCACTGGCGGTGCCAACCACCAGAAATTTTAAAAATCCACCTTCTTATCTCAGGGCAGGTGACATTCCGGGGCAGCAGGAATGCTGGCAGGGTGCCCCCGCCCCCTCCAGGCTGGGAAAGAAGCCGGGAGGGGAGTGCCGAATCCCCCGGCCCCACCCCCTACAACACCCACCACTGGCTCCGAGACCCATCAGACCCCAACATTCCAGGACGTTCAGAGCTGGCGGGCTGAGCCAGGTGGCCTCCACCTCAGACCCCTCCCCGGGCAAGCCCATCCCCCACCACAGCGGCCACAGGGAGCTCTCCCTGGGGACCCCCAGCATGCCTCCTGGGGATCCTTCTCCCAACCAGTATTCTTTCTGAACACTTTCCTTATTCTTCCTGAAAACACCTGCCTGGTGTGGTGGGAAGAAATACAAGCTCCTGAATCCAGACTCGGGGCTTGAACAAATCCCTTCCCTGCTCTGTGCCTCCGTTTCCCCATCTGTGACCCTCACTCACTTCAGGAGGAAGAATAAAACAAGCTTCTGATGCAAGAACCACTTTCAAAGTCCTACAAGCGGGGCTCTGACCGGAGGCAAGTGGTTTCTCCCACCTGAGCTGGACACACCTGCCCCACTATACACACACACACACACACACACACACACATGTGTCACAGCCCGGGAGGGGGACGAGGCGGGGGGCGGGGGCGGGTAAAGGAGCTCCTGTTTACCCAACACTCTGCCCCTCTGGACAGGGAACCCTGGAGGCCAGCAACACAGGGCCGGCAGGAAGCAGGCTCCCAGCAAGTATTTGTTGAATGAATATCTGACTGAATGGATGGAAAAGACGATGTCACCGCTTTAAGGGATGGGAAGAGATTAACCCAAGAACATATATGCATGTAGGCACAGCCCATGGACACAGACAGTGGTGTGGGAAGGGCACGGGGCAGGGGCTGGGTGGAGGGGGGGCAAAGGAGGGGGAAATGGGGGGCACCTGTAATACTGTCAACAATAGATAATAAAGAAATTAAATGAAATGAAAAGCTCTATCAGACAGGGCAGCTCCCCGTCCTCTTCATGTCGCGAAAGACAGTCTCCAGCATCCCCCGCCTGGCCAGCTTGCAGGGTGTAAACCTCCCTGGGGAGGCCGGGCGCGGGGGGTGAGTGTCAGGCTTAGGCGAGGGGCATGGAGAGAAACTTCGAAACTTGAACACGGGCGGTGAGAGAGGAAGCAGCGCTGCGGGAGGGACCCAGGCAGCGGAGGCCCCCCTTCCCGCCCCTCAGCCTGGCTGTCTAGGGACGGCCAGGACCTAGCCGAGCCTGGCGGCGGGAACAATGCCGGGCAGGTGCCGGCCGAGCTGCGTGAAAGGCCCAGGCCGGTGTCATTGTCAGCGCTCAGCCAAGTGCAGAAAAGCAATTTACTGGTCACGCCGCTTGCTCCCCTTGGAAATTTTTAAAATTCTTCCGATTTGAGCTATCCGCGGTGTCCCAGGTCGTGTGGAGAAGGGATTTTATTAAATCTCAGCTTCCCACTTCCTGGGGTAGCCGGCGGTAAGGCGGGGCTCACCCCATGGGGGGGTGGGGAGGACCAAGTCTGGCACCGACTATGCTCAGGGAAATGTGGCTGGGGGCGGGCGGGGGCCCATTCTGGGCCCGGTGGCTGATGGATGGGAAGAGGGGAGGAACCCAAAAACTTCACTGCTCCAGTCCCCCAAAACATGGAGGCGGGGGAAGGGCATGGGTGTGCTCCTGGGAGGATGCGGCTTTGCAAGACTTCTTGCACACCTCTCAGGGCCACCCCGTTCACAAATGAGGAAGCCAAGGCTCACGGGAGTCGACAGACAGGGAAAGATGGGGTTGCACAGCCCTTCCTCTGTGCAGAAGGCTGGGCCCTGCTCACTAGGGGACCGCCCGCTACCTCCCGGGAGGCTCACCCTGAGCTGGAAGCAGCTGCGCTGCAGGAGTCTGTCCCATCCCTGCTGGGAGCAGGCTTCAGACTCCCACAACTCACACAGGGTCCCACCCCTCTCTCACAGCCACGCCACCTTTGTCCCCAGAGCATGAGTGAGGACGTGAGCCTGCCAACCTTCTGTGACACCCTGTGGTAGTGTTTCTTCGCCTAGGAAGCCCAGGTGCCTCTGAAAATCTGTGGGGAGCTGGGAACCCCAGCCCAGACACAAGCACATTTGGACACCGTGTGGGTGCAATGTTTCGGGGGCCCTCCCACCCCATCCTGAGACACCCTTAGGGTGAAGGGGTTAAAAACATCAGTCCTACGGCAGTTTGAATGGGGGAAGGCTGCAAAGGAAAGGGGAGGTGGGAGAGGGGGCTCCCTCACCTGCTTGAAGTCCTAACCCAGATGGACATAACCCAGACAGACCACCCAGCTCTTTCCCGGGAGGCTGGCTCTAGCTCTGGCCAAGGAGGTGGAGGTGGGATGCAGGGGCCAGGTTCCCTCCCTCACACTCCCCCAGAGAACACAAAGACCACACAGCAACCCCTCCTGGGCCCCACTTCAAGGACGGAGAGGCAGGAGAGGCAGCAAGCATCAGGAAGCTGGGGCAACGAAGTCCGCAGCCCTCTCTCTGCATGCCTGGCACTCGGGGAAAGAGCTCCACCGGCAGCCCCAGCAGCGTGACCCTGGGCCTGCCCTCTGCTTAGGGACTCAGCTGCAAACCAGGCAGGCACGCCTGGCACTGGCTTCTCTCTCTGACACCAGCCAGCCCCCCACCCCCACCCCCGCCACCACACAGGGTCACATCTGCTTTGGCAAACAGCCAGTCTTAAGTTACTGACTCCAGTTGTATTGATTCAAGGAGTCACTGGGGACCCCCCAGCCTGGCCAACAGGAGGAAAGAACCCATCAGTCCATCCATCCATCCATCCATCCATCTATCTATCCGTCCATCCTTCCTTCCAGTCCCCAGCCCCAACAAGCTGCCCCCAGCTCAATGCCCATCCTGGTGGTAATAATCCTCTCCCAGGAGTGGGAGAGAGATAGGCAGACCCACCACCAGCACCAAGCACTGTGCAAGAGGCGGCTGAGTGTCCACAGCATCCGCACACAGCACTCCTGGTGCTGGACACCTGAGCCCCACCCGTTCCCCTGCTCGAGGCCCCCTCGGCACCTCTGGAACCCAGAAGCCTGAAGCCTAAGCATCCTCTCTAACCTTGTGAGGACACCTGCCTTCAACCAGAGGTGGACTGGGGAAGATAATCGCTTTTGGCCCCAGTCCAGCTCCTCCGAGGGCCCCTCCCCTGCAGCTCTAGGTGGGTGGGGGGCGAGGGCAGCTGGCACTTCCTATTCCCTTTCCCTTTGCACCGCCCCCCCCAACCACCGTGCTGAGGTAGCCCTGGTCTGGTTCTAATCGGGACTGAAGTCGGCTCCCTCTTTCCCTCTTCTCTCCACCGCCCGCCCCCCCCCCCCCCTTCCTTCATTTCCACGGCTTTGGAAGCCGGAGTGTTCCAACTGTCTGCGTGCCAAGACCTTCCCGAGTCTGAAAGCTGCTGAAGTAACAGATCAGATTTTAGCAAGTGCTTTCCAGGCTGAGCGCCAAGCCCTCTTCTGATTCACTGAGAGCGAGCGAGCGAGCGGGGAGCGAGGCGGGGAACCAGCCGAGGGCTGCACCACCTTGGGCGAGGGTGTGCGGAGCGTGGCCGGCTTAGGAGTGGCCTCGCGGAGACAGCCCCTCGGCTCAGGCGTCCTGGTCTGCTCCCTCTTAGACCCATCTCCCCTAGTCCCGCGTCTCTGTGTTCGTCAGTCTGTCTGTCTATCTCTCTCAATGCTGCAAATGCCTTAGAAACCACAGAGTAATTTACAACTGAAGCTAATTCTCCCCGGACTCGAAATCCACTCGGCTGAAAGGAGCCTTTTTGTTTGGAAGAGCGATCGGGGATGTGAAGGGACGGATGGCAGAGAAAATCCCTAGTCCCAACTCCTCGCCGGCTGCGGGCAGGGGGCTTGGAGCAGCACATTGCTGCGGCTGAGCCCGCCGGCTCCAGGATCTCCTCCCAGCGGAGGCCGACAGGGGCCGCGCGCCAGCGCGCCCCGAAGCGGAGACCCCTGCCCTTGGCCAGTCCCCCGCCGGCGCAGGGCGCGCGCGGAGCCGCCCTTCCGCGCCCTGGGAACAGGTGCACTGGGCTCGGCGCCCGGGAGGGGTGGGGCGCAGGGAGGGGGCGCGGCGTGTACCGCGAAGCAGGGGCGAGGGGAGGTCAGAGTCAGGGCCCCACGTACCTGTACCTGGAAGCACAGCAGCAGGAAGTGTAAACACCTGCAGGAGAGAGAAGGAGAGGTGTTCAGAGGGACGTCAAAGAGGGGGCGCGCGGACAGACAGAGACGCAGTCCAAAAGTCAGACGGGAGTGCAGACAGAGCCCGGGCACCCAGACAAACGACCCTGGATAGGCAGCCCCACGCGCGAGCACTTACAGGCAAGTGCAGGCGGAGGGCGCTGAATACATCGCTGGGCGGGGAGGAGGCGGCGGCTCCTAGCCCAGCCTGCACATGTCCGCTCCGCGCGGCCGGGACCGGGCGCCTCCGCCGGCGCCGCCGCCGCCGCCGCCTCTGCTGCTGCTCCCTCCTCGCCGGTTGCTGCTGCTGCAGACTCTGCTGCTCCGGGGCGCTCCGCGGCGCGCCCTGCGGCATCAGCGCCCCGCGCGGCTCCTCCCGAGCGCTGCGCCCTCCGGGCTGGCGCGGGGGCTGCGGGGCGGCCGCAGCTATGCAGGAGGCGCCCAGCCGGTGCGGGGAAGCTTGCTCACTGCCGGCCGGCCGGCCGTCCGGGCGTCCACGGGAAACTGGCTGTCCGGTTCACTCCGGGGACAGCATGCGTGGCGGGGCTGGAAGCTGGGGTGCGCTCTCTGGCCGGGGCGCGGGACTGCGCGGGGCCAGGGGTCAGCGCTCCGGGGCTGGAGCGCGCGGCTGCTGCACGACCGCGTCACGGCCGCTCCGTCTGGGCGCCCGCCGGCTCATGTCTCCTCCTCCGCGTCTCTCCGGCCGTGCGCATCGCCGCCTCCCACCACTGGCGGCGGCCGGGGCGTTTTCTACGCGCGGGCGGCGAGGGGGCGGGGGGGCCGGGGGCGGGCCCGGGCCCGAGCCGGCACAATGAGGATGCGGGGCCCGGGGGCTCCCCCCTCGGGGCGCGGCCGGACGGGCGCTCAGCTCGCCTGGGTGCGCCGCGCCCACATCAAAGGCGGCCCTGCCTGCTAGCTTGCCTGCCGCGGCCTCTCCACTGCCTCCTCCTTCTCCTGGCGGCTCCGGTTGGAGGGAGGCGCTCAGACTCTCGGCGACGGGACCGGCAGCTCCAAAGGGGCAGAGCCCGGGAGACTGGCGCTAGTGAGCGTTAGAAGCCGTCGGAGCTCTGCGCCAGCGAGCAATGACCCGCGCCGCGGCGCAAAAGGTGCCCGAATTGGGCAGGCAGTGGTTCCCAAGAACGCAGTTAGCTGCGGAACCTCCTCACTCGCCCACATTCCCTCCTCATTCTCACACCCGCTAGCGCTTGAGTAGGGGAGCAAGGAGGGGGCGGGTCAGGCCCAGCCCCTAGGGCGGCTCCTTTTAAGAGGGATCACTTTTACCCGCCTTGTGAGTCCACGCAGGATGGTGGCGTGTCCCAGCTGCCCTCTCAGACACCTGGCCACACTAAGTGATCCCCTTCCACTCTCTCCTTCCTGCATTAGATACAAACAAGTGCAGAAAACCTTGTGAGGTTGAGGGGGAGGGGTCTCCAGGGTGTCTCTTCCCCTCGGGGCTCGCGGCTGGGTACTCGGATCCCAGCAGGGCTCTCCCGTAGGCAGCCAGCTTTGGAAACGCATGACTGCCATCTAGAGGCTCAGAGGCTTCACTGCAACCCCAGCCCGGGCTGGCTACGGGCTACAGACCGGGAGGAGCCAGCAGGACTCTGGTCAGCGACCACTCTAGGCCCAACGCTGGTCTCCTAGCTTGAGACTTGCTTCCCTTTGCATGCTCAGCAGTTCGACTCCTTTAACCAAGACCCCTCTGAGGACATCTCTTCTCACCGCCTCTGCGCCTTCAGAGGCATCACTCCTATCCTCCCCACCAACCTCAAAACGATGTTCTTGTCACATGCAGCTGCTGGACTGTGGAGCCCACCACAGCAAGTCTCTGCCTTTGACACTAAGGGGAAAAGGTCATAGTGGAAAAGAAACTGAACAAGCTCAAAGAACAAAACCCAGGAATCCAAATTACTGGGTTTAAAACCTCCCTGTGTCGTGGGCTGGGGATGATGTTGCCATTTCACTGGAGTGTAAACTGAAGCAGGTGCTATTGAACCCTGCTATTCCCTAGTCGTGGAATATGAAATGGCAACAACTGTCCAAAACACCAGGCCTCTCTGCAAGCCATGTTAGGCTCCCTTTCGAAGCTGAGGCTGTCTTAAACAGATAGCCTGTTTCAGCATTGGACACAAGTGCAGAAAACCTTTTCAAAACTAGCTGCCAAGTGATGGGGAAAGTTCTTGTGTGAAGTGCTGGGCTGAATGTACTTAGACATTCTCATTGCCAGAACTGGACTTGCAGTTACTGGTAAGTCCCAAGTCCTAGAGAAAATTAACCTACCCCAAGATAGGTGCAATGACCAGATGCCACAGACATGGACAGAAATGCCCTGCAGGGCCCGAGCCATCACCACCATCCTTGAGCTTGCGTTTATACGAAGAACTCTGACAGACCAGTCAAGAGGTAGTTTTGACCAAGTGAGGTGTTTGAAGTATCTCCTGGCTAAGAATCTTCCAAGTTTTCTATCCTGTTCTCTATTACTTTGGGATGGAATAGGTTTATATGTTCCACCTAAAATGCTTGCAATTTTTTTCAGTGCTCAGATAAAGCCTATTTGTCCATCTCACAAATAAGACTGTCACTCAAATACGACTGACCAAAGAGTTGTCAAGAGAACAGTTCTGAGTAAGGATATAAACTCGTCAGAGGTCCTAGACATGGGTACTGCTTCTAACATTTACTTATAAACTACAGCAAGTCTGACTGTGCTTCCCACCGACAAACCATGGCTAAGAACAGTTACAACTCAGTTGTGTTACTGAATGAAGTCAGGCACACATGAAGGCTCCAGGAGTTTTTAGCTTTTATTAATTTGCTAATTATGGATTTCAGGTTATTTTCACATGAAGTTGGGAGGTGTTCAACCTGACTCCAAATCCAGTCATTTTATATAGTTTTCACATAACATACATGAATCTTAAATGTTCCTTCCATCTGAATTTGGCGTGTTCATATAGCACTTAGGATGTGCCACTATTTGCAATTTCTCATCAATTTAATCACCACTTATCGAGATCCTGTGTAGTGGGTCCTGGGTGAAGAAGGCCAATAAGCAGAGCTGACCGTGCAAAGGAATATTCCAGGCAAAAGATGTCAAATGCCTGCAAGTAGGAAAGGCTGGATGACAGGCAGGGTTGGCCAGGGGGGAAGAAGTGGCAGATGAGGGTGAGAACAGGCAATGCTTGGTCATCCTTTGCAAAGGCCTTTTTTCCTAAAAGGTACTATTTACATAAAATTTTTAAATGCATGTCTCAAGTGTTCTTGGAGTTTAACAAATGTTTAGTTATGCAAACACCTTTTCAGGTAACCTCCCCTCACCCATCACTAGCCCCAAGTTACCATTAATCTATTGGCTCTAGATTCGTTTCACATAAATGGAACCATATATTACGTGCTTGTGTCCAGCTCCTTTTGCTCAACGTGTTTGAGACTCATCCTTGTCTGTTGTTGCTTTTATCTATAGATGTTCCTTTTTATTGCCAAGTAGTACTCAACAGTGTGGATATACCAGTTTGTTCGACAATTTATCAAAGGCTTTGAAACAGAAGGTTAAACCCGGTTTTTGAAACAGCAGGTGAACTGGCAGCATGTGAGTGGCTGCCAGTCCAGGCCAGAGTTCAGTAGTTGGGATTAGGTGGCTGTGCTGGTCCTCCTGGAACCATCAGACCTGCATTTCATCCCCCACTCTAGGCTAGTGAACTCTCAATTTTCTGATTCACATCTCACATCTGCAAAACCCCTGGTTGCCTTAAGGGAAATTGAGAAGGTATGTTGACTGCTAGCCCAATGAATGTCAGCCCCGCAGGGTAGGTACCCATTTTGCTTATTGACTAATCCTAAGCACCTGAATAGTCAGTATATATCCAAACTAGAGGCCCGGTGCACGACATTCGTGCACTGTGTGGAGGGTATCCCTCAGCCCAGCTTGTGCCTTCTTGGTCTGGGACCTCTCAGGGGATGTCCAACTGCCAGCTTAGGCGTGCTCCCCCAAGGGGTCCTTAGCGCTGCTGCATAGACGGGAGACTCCCGCCACCGCCACTATGCTTGCCAGCTGTGAGCTGGCTTCTGGCTGAGCAGCACTCCCCCTGTGGGAGCGCACTGACCATCAGGGGGCAGCTCCTGCATTGAGCATCTGCCCCCTGGTGGTCAGTGTGCCTGATACAACTGGTCATTCTGCCGTTCAGTCCACTTGCATATTAGGGTTTTATTATATAGGATGTTTAGATCCTTCCTATCTGGTTTTCAAGTGAAAGTAAACTAACCACATCTCAAGCTGTTTCAGCCTCTCTCCAATGATAAGTGTCAGGTAATCTGCAGAATACAAACTTTTTGAACAAAGATGGGAGAACCTTTAGCCCAAGAACATGAGACAAAGGCAGCCTTCCAGCCTTCAACGGATCAGTTTAATAAGAAAAGTACACCCTTAGCAGAGGAGGCTCTAAAATTTTCTCAGAACCACCTCTTGAAGCTTTCACAGCACTAAAACAGGGCCTCTACTGCCAAGTTTGAGTCAAGGAGCAACTGGCTCTTTGGTGAGAAATGGCTGGAAGATAGCCTTAATTTTCAGAAATAAGCTTAACCCTATTATCTCAATAGCCCACACCACTATCTTTGATGAGTAAGCTCAGTATTTGTGACCCTCAAAACTTTTACCTTGAATAAAAGCCCCACACCCTTGACAATGTCTATCTCCCTTCACTGAGCTAGTAGTTGTCAAAACCACATACTCCCTTCTGCAAGCTTTGTGACATAGCACTATAAACCTCCATCCATCACGACCCATCATTTGCACAATCCAGTTGACAGTCCAATCTGCTCTCCCCAAATGGCCCTATTAACCTATTTTGTTCTCTGGTGAGGCTGAAGGTAACAGCTCTAGAGTTCTCACCCATGACCTAACCTTACACGATTAAGACATCAAATGAAGAGAAGCTTCCGGCAGTCAGCCACCAAGTGCATCTCTGCCTCTGCTCAGCTCAACATCAACAAGCAGTGCTCTCACCCAGACTGTGGTCTCTAAATACCACTGTTTTCTTAAGAACCAAAGCTCCTTGGAGAAATGGATCAATCCAGGTCTGAGAAAATTAAGATGCTTGACATCAAAGACACTGGAGTCTGTGATGGTAGGAGCAAGCTTGAAGGGGAGTCCATTGCACAAAGATAAAATGCACTGGACTGAAACACAAATACCTAAGTCTGATTTCAGGATACTTAAACTCACTGGTTACTCTGAGGCTGCTAGGACAAGAATCCATCGTTCTGAAAATTGGCAAAATAAAATATCGAAAATATTTTTCAGTTAGGTACAAATGGAGGCAATAAAAGTGGGGATTTTAAAGAAAATGCCTGCAGAATAACGAATGGTATTTCGCTAAGGCTAAGTCGTTAAAAAACATTCATGTTGACTGACTTATGGGAAATATAGTTGATTCAAGCAGCAAGTACTTTAAAAAGGCAAGCTGCAGACCCACCTAAAGCCAAGCGGTGTTCCCAGTGAAGGAACTATAAATCCCCAATTTGATTAACGAACCAGCCTCCTCCACTATTGATGAACATTTTCTCCTCGGAAACACAGGAAATTGTTTTTTCCCTTATTGGTCTTAGAAAACTTAAAAAATGCTGATGTTAAAAAAAACCGTTTTCCATAATAGGCACCTTAGTATTTGTTTAGCAATTAAGCCTACATTGATCCAAATACGGCCAATGCCACATTACCAGTCTGCATGTGCAAAGGAGAAGTCAGTTTTTTAAAAAGGTATTTTCTAAGCCACAGAGCCTAGGAGTTCACTTTTCAGATCACTGTCATACTTGGTTGGCTAACATCTAATAACTAGCACTATTAGTGACTGTTGGGGCACAGGAATCTTTAATTTCTGTATTTCCAAATAAATAAGCCCTACCTGGAACATTTTTCAACAGCGGATCTGATTAGTTCTTTAAAATAAGCATCAACCACCAGTACGGCCCCTTGCTTCCCCTCAGAACAGTGAAGTTCTTTTGGGTTTCCCGTTTAAAAGTGCCCATCAGCCAAAACAAAGGTAAGGTTTAACTTCTACACGCAGCACGAAAACACTGCAACTTCCAGACCTACTTTTGGTTCAGACGTTTATACTAGTACACGTCTACTTCTGAACATGTTAAGTAACTGATATTAACAATTACCTACCATACTCCCATTTCACACACAGTAAGACACTATTTGGGGAAGGAACGACTCAGCTTTAACACAGTAACCTTTTTAATTAACCTGCAGGTTGGTTTAGTGTTTTACTTGGGATTGTCTTATCAATTTAAAATAGATGATCTTTTAAACTTGTATATAAACGTCTTTTAAAATACACGAACTTCCCACTGAGGCAGTTTACCTTCTTCTAATGAGCCTCCATTAAAATAAAGGTAGAGGGAAGTTGTAAGAACAGACTGTGCTGGAGACTGATCAATCAATGAAGAAAACTACAACCTAAAGTAAATGAAATGACACCTGGAACTGGGACTTGACAGCAAAGCACTGCACCAATCTTTCCCCCACCCTAAACCAAGGCTAGCCTGGAAAATCATCCCGATTAAAAGGCTAATGTCTGCAGACCACATCAAAATGTACCTGGAATTGGATAGGCTGGTGCACCCTCCTAATCAAAGATCAACAGACTGAGGGAGGAAAAAGGTAAACAGGTAAATAGTGCATGGAATGGGAGAAAAGTTTCTTCAGACTTTAGCACACAGCAACACAAATTTGAAGACAGTAAATAAAGTCTCTCCTCAAGTTTAAACAAAAAGGAATGAGGAAAACATCCAAGAGAATCAAACAGAAGGCCTACAAATGAATGAGAGTGAAGTAGGAGGCTGAAATCTCTCAAGAAAATAGTCCAGAATTGGAGACTGGAGAACAGACTCAGTCCAGCCAAGGCCCAGAACAAGATTATAAAACACATAAAATCTCAGAACCTGCAACAATAAAAATCTTAATTAGCACACCCCCCCCCCCACTCCTGGTCACATGCAAAATACACGAAGCCCTAGCTGGTTTGGCTGTGAATAGAGCTTTGGCCTGCAGTCTAAAGGGTCCAGGGTTCGATTCCAGCCAAGGGTCACATGCCCCAGTTGCAGGCTCAATCCTCAGGGGGCTGGGAGGGGGAGGGTAGCTGAGAATGTAGTTCATTTTCTGTTCTGATTCAATAGGGGGTCTGATGGACCATTTGGAAACACATTAGCATGGCTACAATCAACTATTATCAGGAGACAAGAAGGTATAAGCACTAAATACAATGAAAAATAGACTGCTTAGCTGTGAGAAGCATTACTACTTAGAGCTATAGAGCAGAGACTATTTCTCATGAGATTTTAGGATACTATTTGACACTTAACTGTGTACATTTATTTCTGATAAAGCATAAAGAGAATAAATTAGAGACAGTGCTACTTTATTAAAATACTGAGTTTTATTTCACATGTATATTTTTGTCTCCCCACCATTCCCATTTGTCTGACCACTACTACTACTATGTCCTATCATAACATTCCATACATACTTAAAACCAAGCAAAGGGTGGAGTTCCATCTTTAAAAACTAAACAGGCATTTTGGACAACACATTCTTGGCAATGGAACCTGGACAACATTTATCAGACACGGTAGGGAAAGTTCTCACTCTGCATTATAAAAAGGACAGCCAGATATCAACTGTTACAGAAATGAAATAAGACGGAAAATTTTAACAAACTGTTTAAACTATTTTCTTAAAGAGACTTCCTCCACTGCCAGAGATCTTGAATAGCCTGGAGAAAAAAAAGAAAGAAATGTGGTTAAAGAACCACAGCACTTCACAGACAACCAATAAATTAAACCACGTCTCTTTGTACAGTTCAACATACCTATCTTTCATTCTACCACCAAAAAGGCTCACTCTAGATAATTAAGATTCTTAAAAAAAAAAAAAAAAAAAAAAAAAACCATACTAGGAAAGTATCATTGTCAATTTCTACTTATAGATGATTTCTATAGGGTGGGGCAAAAGTAGGCTTATAGTTGTGAATATGCAAAACACAAGATTCTTGTATTATTATTTACTGTAAATTAATTACATTTGTCCCACCCTGTACTTGTTCTCATGCTGGTAATTCAGCAACATCCATGTAAAAATAAAATTCTTCAAGTGATAAAAACCCATCATGAGTCATGGTAAGTACAGTATAATCTACTTCAAGATGGCATTTCTTTTTCTATTCATAAACAATGTTCTCTTTTTAAAGAACAGTCTTGGTTTTTTTTTCCAGCTCTTAATTCAAGAGTTTCTGCAGAAATTTGCTATTTCTCCAAGTCCATCTGGAAGGGATTTTACTAGCCAAATCCTCACAAGCAACACTTTTTCATAAGAAAAACTGCACAAGCAATGGGAAAATTTTTATGGTGACTCCTTGCTTCTGTAGCTATGCCATAAAAAACGTGAGACATTTAGTTTTGATCATCTCTGAAGTAGTAAACTGAGCTATTACACTCTTTACTATTGTAGAAATTTCATCTTGGTACTTTTCAGAAAATAGTGAAGAAAATACTTGGAGTCAGAAAATACTGCTGTTAGCAGTGAGTTCAGTCATTTCAGCTGCAAGACTGATGTTACACTGTGTGGAAGGCCGTTACACCTTTATTACTTTTGTCTTCACCTGAATTTTTCTTAATCAAAAATTTCAGTCTGCCACTTTCCTTGGTACAGGTTGAAGAAATCCCATCTCTCTTACAGTTACCTGTTAGTACATGCTGGTTTCTGACTTTCCACCATTTTCAACATTAACAACCGCATACAGCAATTTTCAAAATGTTCATTACTAAGTGTCAACTATTCAGAAAACTTGCAGAATTTTGAAGTTCAAACACATTCACACACACACACACACACACACACACACACACACACACACACACAGTAACAACCAAAAGAATAAAAATGATTGAACTTATCATCTCATGGCCATCAAGTCAATCAAAGATGAACTCACAATCACCCAACCATAAAGTCTTGAACCACTGAAAGGGTTTCAAATCTGAGAAAATAGTGCTGCCATTTATATAACAATTATGGCAGAAAAATGGCTCTGGCAAATTCTTTATTAAAAAAGCTGAGAAAGCCGAAACCGGTTTGGCTCAGTGGATAGAGCGTCGGCCCACGGGCAGACTGAAGGGTCCCGGGTTCGACTCTGGTCAAGGGCATGTACCCTGGTTGCAGGCACATCCCCAGTGGGGAATGTGCAGGAGGCAGCTGATCGATGTTTCTCTCTCATCGATGTTTCTAGCTCTCTATCCCTCTCCCTTCCCCTCTGTAAAAAATCAATAAAATATATTAAAAAAAAAAAAAAAAAGCTGAGAAGACGTAAGGAGCCCTGACAGAAATAAACCATAGGCTGTGTCTGGTATATGCATGGTGCCCAGCAACCCTATGTAACTACTTTTACATTTCCCTTTAAAACCTGTGAGTCACTAACCATGAACAAGACAAAAATTAATACAGCATTTTCCATTGATAAAATACCTTTACTTGTAAGAAACAAAGTCTACCTTGACTCAAGCTACAATATTGAGCATTAACTACAATTTGGTTTCTTGCTTCCAGATTTTACACTTTAGGTTCATTTCAACAAAATGTGCTTCCCATAAGATCTATGGAGAAATGGTTTCCCTCTGCCAACTCACAGGAAAGCAAAAGGCCAGACTGCCCAAGCAGCCAAGTGGAGCAGCAAGGAAAACCACAGCTCAGGTCCTTAGCCAACATAGTACCAACAGTAAAACTGAGCTCAGTAACAAAGAGGTAATTTACCAACTATATAAAAGTTGGGGAAAATACACTAAAAGTTATCTTCTCAGTCTCTGCCAACTAAATTCTTAAGCATTTCCATGTATTCGATCTAAAGTATTGTCTGTGGTTAGGAATCTTTTAAAAGAAGCCAACACTTAAAGAGACTAAAAGAATCATAATAAATCACAATAAAAAAAATTTGGATTAGGTCATGTCTTGAGAAAACTCAGTTACCTCCACGTCAGTCATCCGGAAGCAATTCTTCACATAATTAATGAACTTGGCTTCCACTTTGGGAAGAGAACCGCCCTATTGAGACAAAAGCATTATTAAGGGTGAGTATATCAGCACTATTTGTAAGTTGTTATGAAATTCCTCATATCTGCATGCTATTATTACATGGATCATCAGTTCATTCCTTGTCCCTTCAATTCTTTAAAATCATTGAATACATCTGCTGGGTCTTTCAGGCCCAGAAAGACCTACTGAGTAACTCTTAGGACCTAGGTCTTTCATACCACTCCCATACTGACCGGCTTTGTCAGTTTCAAATTCTCCCCCGATTTTTAAAGTAAATACAAAGTAGGAGCCATGCTTGAGATTCTTCAGGCACTCACATGCCAACTTGGCTGCCTGCTATATAATCTAACAATTCAGTTTTATCGCCACCCTCATCCACCCAGAACCAAATACAAAACAAAGCAAATACACACCCCTTTCAGTACCATATGCACACGTCACCAAAACTGTTAACAGATCACTTTAATACGTACTAAGAACCTAGGCCCAGCACAATACTAACCTGAGTCAATTCAGGGAGCATATGAATGGGGGGAAAAATTAACGTGACATTTCATTCATCTCAAACTAAAGTTTAGCATTTCCTTCAATTATGGGCATAAGGAAGAAACCATAATAGTGTAGCACCAAATTATTTTCTAAGAATTACAATTATGAAACGTTTATCACTACTTTGGAATTATTTAATGTGCAACTAAGTATATCATTTTTATTGTTTCCTATTTTGATAATTTTTCTTTTCCCCAATAACTTGAATCCTTTAAGGTCATGATGACTTCAGGAATGCCAAAAGGGACCATGGCATGAAGTAGGTTAGGGATCAGGTATGGTATTATTCTTAATTGCCTCTATCTCCTAGAAAGTAATTTCCGTTTTTAAATTATTGTCACATACATTCTTCATTCATTCATTCAAATATTTATTGAGCAGCTAGGGAGATACAAAGGTGTTTAAAACATGGTCAAAGAGGCGAGATAAATGAACAAGTCAAGAGAAGTTCACTGAATCACAGCAAAAGAAAGGTGCATTAGGAGACTAAGTGAGATTGCTTCCAGCCTGGAAGGGGGCATGGGTGAGTGATAAACCAGGAAAGGGCATTGAGATTAAAATAGAAGACTTCAGTCTGGATTGTTGATGATACTCAGTATGGACTATATTTGTCTCTCCTTTTCCTCTTTCCCCATCTTTGGGCTTAATTTACCAGTAGTGCCCAGGATTGTTCAATGCGCCTGCAATTAAACCAAGGAGATAGGACCATATTAAAATGCGGGGGAGGGGTATCTAAAAAGTTATTTTAGCACTGTATGCAAGGGATAAATAAAGCAGCGATACGAGGAAACCAAAAAGGTTTACAGTAGTACAAAAGCAAAATCTAGAGGTACATTCAGGCCCTAAAATTTTATTTTTCCAATTGACTTGACTCATCACTGCACAAGGAAACCTACTAAAACACGCAGAACCTAGGCACACAGGAAAACATGGGGAAAGAAGTCAGCGACTTTCCCTCACCACCCACATTTACTCTCAATAACTGGGATCTAAGTAATATTATTTATAAATTAACACTTTTCTCAAATGTGTTTCAAGATATTTAAGTCAATTATCCCATACTCTTCAAGTCCAAAGTTCATGGAAATTTAGTTTAGTGCCCTGGTCAAGTAAGTAGTAGAATGAGTCAATCCTCTTCTCACATTTCCACTATTTAAGACAAAAGGAGACTGAAAACCTATTATAGTCACTAAAAATTTCAAGATATAAATGTATCAACTGGTGACACCTTGGTATAAAAGGAATGACTCAATGTGTTGGAAAATGTTTTTGACTAGAGTCAATCCTTTTTTTTCTTTTTTTTTTTGCTACAACACTAGCAGCCGAAGACTCTCTACTTTTCCAGCTGTTTCATAAAAATTAAGACTCATACGCCCTCTGCTGGCTCTACAGCATCTTACAACTGGAAGAACAGGTAAAGGGAAGTATTATTTGTTCTTGTTCTTATTTTAACATCTAAGGTCAGAATGCATCTTACAACCAACTTACTTATATTTTTTTATAATGAAAAAATAAAGCACATGTATCTTCAAACATGCAAAAAAAAATTACCAGAGATTACAAGTGATTGTAACTAATAATCCATTTCTAAAAAACTTTCATATCATGATCAAGGAACAGGTGTGTATTAAGGACAGTGCTGTTCCAAACCTCCAACAAAAAAGATAATTTGAGTGAGTGGTAAATAAACCTATCTAGTTTCTTAAATATAATTTTACTCACCTTTTCTATACTTGCTTGCATTTTTGCTTTAATGTCTTCTACAGAACTAGGTCCTTTCGGTGTTTTAGGAGTTTTTTCCTGTTTTTTGAAGGATTCTTGACCCTGGAAAAAGTTTAATTCCAAAGTTTTAAGAAAACAGCTCTTAGACCCAGCCTACCTAAATGTTTTGTGAAGTTATTCTTACAATCCTTTCTTATAAACACTAGTAAACAACCAGACTTGAGTTGCTATTACAAATGAATGCATATCTGAACAATTTTTTGTTAAGTCATCCCTTAAAAAAGGAATAGGGATCGTCGGTGCCCGTATTTATATTCGACACCAGGTCAGTTCTACACTTACAGGATCCCATCAAAAAGGAACCCAGAAGACTGCTATGCATGAAGCAGGGAAGTCAATGTAGCTTGATGCCTGGGGCCCATCCTGGAGCACTTAAAGAACATCAGCCCAGGCATTGGGGTTCTTTTAATCTCCTACGTGACTCTAACACCCAGCCAGGTTTGAGAAGCTCTGCACCATGCAACACATTTACCTTTCAACAAGCCAAGATCCCTTACAGGAGGTAACTTTGTATCAAAATAAAAGTACTGCTGCTGGCTTTCTCCCCCACTAGAAAAACAAGCAGCTATACACGTGTGACGGTGACCATCAACAAGCATATGTGGCTCTTTGAAGACACCATTACAGTTGTTCTCCAAAGGCCTATCAACTTCCGGACAGACTACATTCATCCACAGTAGAACCTCTAACTTTTCTAACTAGTTCAATGAAGCCTGGATTTGTATGTTTCCACTTACTTTTGATCTTGGTGTTGATGGTTTTGAGTCTTTTCCATTTTGATTTGATTTTTGTGCATTTTTGGCTGGAGTATCTCGTATGGACTGCAATTAAAATCAATCATAATCAACACACATACCAGAGTACATAAAACTGCCCCAAAGCATGTAAGAAAAGCAGCAGTCGGGCTAAGATGAAGCAATCGTTTTGACGTTGCAAAAGGGCTAGCAAAGTGGAAGAAAGCCACATGAACAAAGAAAACAAGTCCTTTCCCACTATTAGCAAAGTTTTCAGGTCAGCCCTACTGAGGACCAACTTCAAGTATGAGACATCATTTCCTCCTAAAGCCAGCTTTCATTCACTACAAGTCAATAGCACCAAAAATTTCCCATCATTTTCTATTAGCTACTTCTGACTATCTTTTAGCATTGTATATCCTACTTACTTTCTTTACTGGAGCTTTTTCTTCTGCTTCCTCATCATCAAAATCATCATCATCATCACTACAAATGAAATAAGTAAATATTATTTGTGCACTCAACAAAAAACCTATCTAGAAATTGGCTGAATCTCCATTAAATCAAGACATTAAGAACTTTTAAATTCTGGGGGGTTGTCAAGAGTCAAAAGCAGGATCTTGAAAAACAGACATGCACATTCATGTTCACTGCACTATCTATAACAGGGGTGGGCAAACTTTTTGACTCGAGGGCCACAATGGGTTCTTAAACTGGACCAGAGGGCCGGAACAAAAGCATGGATGGAGTGTTTGTGTGAACTAATATAAATTCAAAGTAAACATCACTACATAAAAGGGTACGGTCTTTTTTTTATTTCAATAGTTTTATTCATTTCAAACATTTTAACAAGAATGTAAACACTAATTATTATAATTTGAAACTTCAAAAAATGGAGGAATCATAGCACAATACCTTATATTTAAGATGGCAAAGGCAAAATAAAATTGCCTAACAAAGGAAAGGTACAAAAGCCTTTCAAATTAAACTTAAATATAATAAAATAACTTAAAACTAAAACAAATAGAAAAGAACAAAATGTGTAAACAGTAAATTAAACATGTTCTTTAGTGCAACTTCCAAATTATGCCCGGGACGTAGATGTAGATGGCAATGTAGACTGGGTTGAAAGGTTTTGGTCTTTAAAACATCAACTTCAGTGGGAACAGTGTTGTTGGTCTCCTTTTTTAGCTAGTGCATCAAAGTCTGGAGTTAGTTTTGTTGTGGCTATTCTCAGGATAGATCTTAGGTGTTCGTCAGTTAAGCTGGATCTGTGAGGGGCTTTGTTGATGTTCATGATGCTAAATGTCTGCTCACAAACATAGGTTGACCCAAACAGCACCAGTATCTTCTGGGCCATCCTCCGGATGTTTGGAAAAGTGGCTTCATTAAGTGAAGCATAAAAGTCTCTTAGTTCAAGAGAGCTGAATTTCTCCTTTAGGACAAAGTCAGACTGAAGATGGATGAGTTCCGGTTGCACCTCTTCTGGTGCTGTTTCAGGGTTTTGTGACAAAGGACAGGCCACCAGTTGAAGTGCCTGGTCAATTTTTTCAACATCAGAAAACCGACGACAGAATTCTGCATGCAGGTCACCCAGTGATTTGCTCTATTTCTTCACGTTTTGGATGGTCTCCTTCTGTGTGGCTAGTGTGGCAAAATGAGTGAAGACTTTGTCTGAAATTTGTCTGGAAAAGAAAATCAGCTTCGATTTAAAGGCTTTCACATTAGTGTACATGTCATGTACATACTGATCTTTTCCCTGTAGCTTCACATTTAGCTCATTCAAATGTGAAAATATATCTACAGCAAATGCAAAGTCACACAGCCAATTCTTATCACTCAGCTCAGTAAATTCGTCAGACTTCCCCTTTAATTTCAAAAATGCACCAATCTCTTCTTTGAGCTCCCACACTCGTTGGAAAACTTTGCCCAAACTCAACCAGCGGACACGAGAGTGGTAAAGTCGTGGTGATCCGCATCAGTTTCCTCCAGAAACTTAATAAACTGACGGTACTGAAGTCCCTGTGCTCGAATGAAATTAACAAGCTGTACGACTGGATTAACATGATTAAGTTGTAATATAGACTTGCACAATGATTCCTGGTGAATAATACAAGTGAAGAAAAATAACATCTTGGTTAGGGTTCTCCTCTTGCACTTTATCCTGAATTCTTTATAGCAGTCCAACATTTTTTCCAGTTAAATTTAGAGATCCATCTGTCGTGACATTAGCAAGTTTACTCCATGGTAGCTTCATTTTCTCGATGACAGTAGACACCCGGTCATACAAGTCCTCTCCCCGTGTTTTTCCTTTCAGTGGCTCCATGGCTAAAAACTCCTCCATAATTTCAAAATTGTCACTAATCCCTCGGATAAAAATTAAGAGCTGAGCAGTGTCCTTTACGTCATTACTTTCATCCAATGCTAGTGAATAAAACTTAAAGAACTCTGCCTTACTATTTAACTTGCTGGCCAAGTCTTCATCAATCAGTTCCACTAGACGAGTCACTGTCTTGCGCGATAAGCTGAGTTTTTCAAACTTGCCTTTGCTTTCTGGACACAAGAGACCTGCTGTCTCTATCATACGTTCTTTCAAAAACTCGCCTTCAGAGAGAGGTTTGCTAGCTTTTGCTAATTTGAATGACAGCATAAAACTTGCTTTGGTAGTTGTCTCTTGAATTGCAGTTTGTCTGTGAAATACATTTTGCTGAGCCTGTAATTTAGCCATCAACCTCTGTGCAGTAGCCTCCCGTTCTTGAGGTGACTGCTTGCTAGCATAGTTGCCATGCTTTTTGTGGCAAAGTGACGGCTGAGATTGTACTCTTTGAAGACTGCAAGTGTTTCCTGGCATATCAGACATACCGGCATTGATCGGACTTCGGTGAAAAATATTTTGTTGTCCACTCCCTCTTAAACACTCGGCATTCACTATCCACTTTTCTTTGGTCCACTCATGTTTAATATTGGGCTAAAACCAACAGTACCGTTCTCTTATTAAATTCTTTATTAAAATAAGACAGTAAAGTATAAAAACAAGTGATTAAATTTGCTCTACTATAACATTTTTGGTCTTCTAAAAAATATATATATAACAAAATCATCTGAAAAAGTTCAGACATGGGACAGAGGCACACTCTGACCATAGAGAACAACTCCTTTCCTCCATAGGAAACCTGTGTATCTTTCACACAGGCCCTTTGTTTATGTAACACACATAGCTGCACATTGCTATGTCTTCCAGACACACTTGTATGGGAGGTGCTAGGGCAGTGCAAAACATGGGTAACCAGTAGTTACCACTAGCACTTCCGTTACTGGCAAAAAACAGCCGCAGTGCACATAGTGTGAAAGAGCCCATTATCAATGTCAGATTGCATCCACTGGACTCTATAAAAACAACCAAGTGCCACTGTTAAATGCCCATTGCAACAGTTTTTCTTACTAAAAGCTGGAAATGGCAGGATATTTATATATATACCCCTACTGTGACAGCCTGGCAGAGCATTACAAAGGAGAAAACCCAGTATCTTGTGATGTCCGTAAGTACAAGACTTCAGGCTGTCATTACCAGGAAAGGGTTTCATCCAAGTATTAGATATGAACATTTGATTTTCAGTTTTTCATTTGTCCAATTACTTCTGAAACCCTGAAATTAAGCGATTTTGTAATAAAATCTTGAGTTTATCACATTTCTATACAATCTTTTTGTTCAACCCACTGAATTAGGGTTCATTCACACTAGCCGTGCTGCTGTTGCAGTGTGGTGCAGTACTGCAATGCAGTGCAGCTAGGGTTAATGCAGGGTACACAGGTTTCAATCATGTTTGCGTTGATGCTAATGTGCAGTGGTGCATGTTAACACAAATGCCCTGTAGCCCATATTTTTACAGGCGCAAGGGGAAGAAGCAAACGCAGCGCAAAATGCATTTGTTTTGCCGCTAACACATGCGGTTAGTGGCCACAGTAGCGTTACTGATACCGCATCCGTATCAGCAAAATAATGCAGCCGCAGCATGGCTAGTGTGACATGTCCTCTGTGTGTCTTTTTCCCTGCTGCGCGCATCCGCAATGGGAAAGAAAACTGCAGTGGATACAAGCCCTAAAAGCTGAAAGTCTTTGTTGTTTTATTAACAAGTCATTGTGATGTACAGAATGTGGGAACAGGAAAAAATTGTGTTTGAGTAGAGCTCTTAATCTTACCTCAGAAAGGCTCTGATACTGTGCTCTCCAGGGGCGTCTCCCTACATCACCACGATAACGTGTCTCCGCATTCCCAGGGTGATGTCGGGGGACGCGTCCGCAGGCATTACAAAGAGCCTCTGGAAGATTGAGAGGTTGTTCCTTCTACTGAATGGGCGGATATAAATCCGCCCACTCAGAAGAAGGAGCTGCGGCCGTGTTTCCCGACGTTGCCATGTTAACACTGCTGCTGGTGAAGGAGCGGAGGGGAGAGCAAGAGAACCCTCCACTCTTTCGGCTCCACGGGCCGGATAGAACAGCCGAACGGGCCGGATCCGGCCCGTAGTTTGCCCACGGCTGATCTATAATAATAAAAGGGTAATATGCTAATTAGACCGGACGTCCTTCAGGACTAAGCAAGGGCCGGAGCAAAGCCCGGGTCCCAGGTGCGGAGAGAAGGCAGTGCCGGCAGCCTGGGGAAGGAAGGCCTACTCTTGCATGAATTTTCGTGCATCGCGCCTCTAGTTATTCATAACTGCCAAGAGGTGGAAGCAACCAAGTGTCCCTCAATGGCTAAATGGATAAAGAAAACGTCACATGTACACATGACACTGTCTTGAAGGAAATCCTGTCACATGCTACACCTGGATGAACCTTGAGGACATTATGCTAAGTGCAAGACAGTAACAAAAAAGGCAAATACTACACAATTCAACTTATGAGCCATCTAATCAATTTTTTAAAAAATATATATTTCTTGATTTCAGAGGAAAGGAAGATGGAGAGAGAGATAGAAACATCAATGATGAGAGAGAATCACTGATTGGCTGCCTCCTGCACGCCGCCCCCTACTGGGGATCAAGCCTGCAACCCAGGCATATGCCTTTGGCCAGAATCAAACCTGGGACCCTTCAGTCCGCAGGCTGACACTCTATCCACAGAGCCAAACTGGCTAGGGCTAATTTCTTTATAGAAACTCAGAGTAGATTGGTGGTTGCCAGGAGCTGGGGAGAGGTAGAAATGGATAGTTTTTGTTCAATGGGCAATTTCAGTATTACTAGATGGAAAGAGTTTGAGACCTGTTAAACAATGTGAATATGGTTAACAGTACTGAACTGTTAAAAAATGGTTAGGATGGTAAATGTTTAGTTTTTACAACTAAAAATATAAAAACAAAATTACTTAGGGTTTGGGTAGATGAAAAAAATTTAAACAGAAAACATCCCATGTTTATAGATATATTAAGGTAGCAACACTCCAAATTAATTTAGATTTAACACAATCCCTAAAAGAATGCCAGCTGGCTTCTCCATAACCATTCCTTAAATTCATTATTGAAATTCAAGGGCCCCAAAGTGGACAAATAGGATGTTAAAAAGAACAAAGCTGGAGGGCTCAAAGTTAAACTGCAAAACAGAAATCAGCAGTGTTTTACTGGTGTAAGGATAGACATACATCAATAGAATGGAATCTTGAGTCCAGAAATACACCCATACACAGGGTGGGGCAAAAGCAGGTTCAGTTGTTTGAGTGAAAAATACAAGAATAAACTGTTTTGTGTTCTCACAACTGTAAACCTACTTTTGCCCCATCCTATATTTATGGCAATTACTTCTAAAAGAGTGCCAAGACCATTCAAAGGAGAAAGAAGTCTAAAATGATGTTGGGACAACTTGATATCCACATGCAGTAAGAACGAAGTAGGATCAAAGGTCTAAATGTATGAGTTAAACCTATAAAACTTTTAGAAAATGTGGCAATGATTTCTTAGGTATCTTACATGGTGGTTACATCAGAAATTATCCCCATTTTAAAGATAGAAAATCTCCCAAAGCCCAAGGAGAATCAAGATACCAATCAGGTCCTACTCTAAAGTCTCCCAGGAAAGGACTGTGGCCAAAATCTCTTGACTTTGTGCTATTAGATGTTCACTTATAAACTACACAAAGGTAACTTGAAATCACCAGACTAAATAACCTCAAGCCTAATTAAGCACCCAGATTTCTCATTTTTGTCCTACATCCAGTTTCCATTCCTCTTGGTATATTATTTTAATCCTTACTAACGGCAAATTTTCTAATAGCAAACACCCATTACATTGGGTTTGACACGAATTTTTCTAAGTATTAAACTCTCATCCTTCCCTTATTTTCTGCCTTTATTGGCATGCTCAAGGGGCTTTTTAAAGGTCTTCCAGCTTCGCCAGTTGAGGTTGCTGAAAACCTCTCTTCCAGAGTTTAGCATTCTTCTCAGTCTTTCTGATTCTATTTAAATGTTAATAAATATATATGGACCAACCTAGGAACTCAGGGACAAAGTTAACGGGCAATTAAAAATGCTAATGTGTTAGAAGTTAAGGATTCTGTTGCATATGGGAAAACCATAAGTAGCACTTCTTTAAAATCCTTTCTGTGGATATGTTTTCTTAACTGACTTTAGTGAGAGAGGAAGGGGGAGAGAAACATCATTCAATTGCCTTCCATATGCATCCCGACTGGGAATGGAACCCTCAAGGTGCATGGGACAACACTCCAACCGAGCCACCCAACCAAGACATAAATGGCATTTTATTCCAGTGTACACCTAATTATTTACCATAGCCTTAGGTTAGTAAACACATCAAATCTTGTTTCCAACCTAATTTTAAATTCCCCATGAAAATCCCATTCTCTTTTAGAATATTAATTTCTCAGTAAGGACCCGAAAACCAGGAGCCAAAAATCTTTGGAGGGTGGGGATCCAGGAAGTAACAACTTACAAAATGAATGTAGCTAGAGCTATTCTGAGTCTCTTTCCACCCAATCCATTTATCATAAACTCTTTAGCAGAAAATACACCTAACTGTTAGCTATAGTCATGTGACCACTACAATATTCCTCAGGAAAAAGGTACCTAGTCATACACATCAGGGAAATACTTCTGAAAATTCTCAATGCACTGCAGCACTTTTAAGGTTCATAGTTCCGACAGTATCCTTTAACTTGGCTCATTTAACCCAAAATGACAACCACTGACCATTTACCCTTTATTTAAAGCTATTACCCAATTCTACAGGAAGACTTTGGAAAATTTTCTTAAAACTCCCCCATACAACCTTGTCAAACTTAGTCCATACTTACTCTTCATCATCATCATCCTCATCCTCATCATCTTCATCATCTTCATCAGCAGCAAGTTTTACTTTTTTCTTTAAAAATAAAAACAACAAAAGACCTCATGAGCAAGTGCCCAAACTGAAGGCCAGAATAAGATACCTGTAATAAATTACATCTATACCTGTGGAACCTTGCTACCACCTCCAGGGGCTGACCGCTTTCCAGACATACTTAGGAGTTTCACATCCTCCTCCTCGTCATCTTCTGACTCTGCATCTTCCTCCACAGCTAAAATAAATTTCTTTATTAGCCACTACCAAAACTCAACCCAGAAGCAGAAACTCAGAAAAAAGGGCATTAACATACCGTAATGAGTATTTAAAAACAGATTCTACTACTTAAAAGAGGCAAAAAGCAAACACATTTTTTACAAAAAGGAACTGTGGGACCTAACATTCATTACTAGGTTTCAAATGCAAAGTAACAGGTGTCTCCAGTTATAAATTAGTAATATAACTACTAGATTCCCTCTTCAACCTCTATAAAGACAACAGTCCAGCAGGAACAAGGTAACTGCATAAAAGATAATAAAAATAACATACCTACTAAGTGCTGTCCACTAATATGCACAGGCCCTGAACCACACTTCAACCGTAAGACCACAGGTGGTGTTATTTCAAAGCCACCGAGGGAAACCTACAAGAGATTTGAAATCACTAAATATTGTAAAGAAAATAAAAAGTTAAATATTTTGGCATAAAACCTGCTCATAACTTACAAAAGTTTCTGTTACAGGCACGACAGGCAAATCTATAAACCAAATGAACAAACCAATGAACCCGTTCTCCCACCTGATACACAAGAGCAATCGCCATGTTCCAGTGTTCATCATTCAACCCCGCAGTAACAAACCAAGCCTATCTCCCTGGTGTAACCTGCCCTACTGCAACAGAATTAGACCTTGCCATGAAATCCGAATTACAAGTGCCCTTACCGTTGGCTGTACAGACATTTTCAAAGTTGCCAGTGTTACTTTAATTGGACTGCCTTCGTAATTCATTGCTTCTGCTTCGACAATGTGCAGCTCATCCTTTGCTCCAGCCCCTAGACTGACCTGTAAACAGAAAAATAGCACTTCAACTTAAGTTTCTGTATTATACAATCCGCCAAAAGTTATGTTAAAAAAAGTTACTTATAAACTTTTCGCTATTACCACTGATGGAAAACTAATCTGTGCACAATGTTGTTTTCAAGTTTTATGGGACTTTGACAATCAATTTCTCATACTCAGTAAATTTGAACAAATGCATAAAAATGCACTTGATGACATACAGGGTGTCCCAAAAAAATGCACACACTTTAACAGCTGATTTTGAAAACGAAATGCATTTTAATGAACACTGTCTTTATAATTATTCAAAGCGTGTGTGTATATATTTTTGGGGGGATGGGACAACACCCTATAGTTGTACATGTCATCATCACCTATCCACAGTATGATTACCCAACATTTATTGACCACCTACAAGTTGAGCAGCAGGCTATGAGCTAGTCTCTGCAGGGGACAAAAAACATTTACTACTACCCTAAAAGACTTTATAAGGCATCTTAAGTATATAAATATACAAAGTTGAACAGTAGTGTTACTGGACTTTCACATGATTACCAAAGGAGTGGTAAAAATACCAAGTTTTGAATCACAGGTATACAGAAAATCAGTATACAATACCCAGTTATAAAAATACTATAATAAAAATTAAGTATTAAGCCACACGAATAGGAACTAAGGCTGAAATCAAGAAAGGTTTAGTAGTTTATTTTGAGAAGTTTAAGTACCGTTCGTAAAGATAACTGGTGCTCATTTTCATCATTATCCACCTTAAAGTGATAATCTTTGTCAGCCTTTAGTTCACAACCTGTAAATGAAGAAAAAGAGCAACTATAACACGGAGAAGAAATGCTGAAACTTCAGTGTGGGTAACCCAAAAGTAAATTAACTTGTGGCTTTTCACTATTCTACCAGAAGGCCTCTCTTCCTAGATTTCTTGAACACAAATGCCTACAATCAAATAACATCCATACAGGCCTTAACATATCCCTGGACATGTCTATTCTTGCCTTAAACATAATTTCTGTACATAATCTAATGTACATCATTCAACGATGGTATGTCGGCATATCCTAGGGAATAGTTCCAACAGAAAGGGTCAACAAAAATATCTTGCTATAACTTGATCAGAAACCCAGCTATTCAAAATGGCTAGAAACGAAAGCATTAATGTATACTGCATATTACCTATTACACCAATAAGCAATTGTTATAAGTACCATCAGAGAAAATTTTTAATTAATTTAAATGATCCCATTGAATTGCAATGTTACTGGTACATAGATGCTTAAATGTTATTGCTCAATTAACAAACCTCAGCATGCCGTAAGCAACAAAATAAACTTGGGGCAGAATTTGCAGTGACTTGAAGGCTGACTGACACAAAGAAATGGCTTCAACAAGTTTACTGAAAACCAAATTCTGCTCTCTCCTTAGTATTGTGTATTGTGTCCTGGGAAGAGGAGGAATCCCAAAACCTTGGTATGAGTATAGCAACAGTACCGGGTCTTATTGACCCAAATTGAACCTTAGCACATGTCTCATCTTTCAAAAAAAAAAAAAAAAAAAAAAGCCGTTTGCACGATTCCGCACAGAAGGCACCCTCCCTCCAAAAAAAAAAAAGTCATTTATAACGCGCCAGCTCTGATGTCCAGAATCGTGGTTTAGATCTTATCTATTTACCTGCAAGTGCAACCTTCCTAAGTCGCTTGAGTTCTGAGCATCACTATCGTCACCTGTCTAGTAGTGGGCCATTCGCACCTCCGCGGTGAAGTCCGGTGAAAGGGCTCCATAGAGGACTGCCTGAACAAAGGCCTCCACCATCCAGGTACCACCCACCACTTCACCGACCATTTCCCGCCCGACAGCCCCAATGAAGCCCCAGGGTCCCGGGCTCAGGGGTGACAAGACACCAGTGAGCCCCGGATGTAGCGCCCATACCCCTCCTTCCCCCAACCACGTGGCAACCACGTGCTCCCAGCGCCTGCGCCTCCTCACGCCGGACCGCGCCTCCCCTCCCCCTGAAGCCCGCCGAGGCACTGGGGTGTCTGGGCTCTAGAATTCCTGAGGCCTGGAGAGCAAGGCCAGGCGCTATCCATCCTCTCCTCCTGAAAGAAGGCCTATGCCTCACACCACGAGCCCACACAACCTCCTGCACCAATCTGGGGCCTTGCACCAAAGACACTGGCCGAGAATCAAAAGCCTACGGAACTCACACACCCCTTGGGAAAAATGATGCCTGGAGCTCTATAGTTTACCCCAGACAAGCCGAACCCTCAGCCAGCCGGTTCCAAGGAACCCCACACTCTGGGTCTTGGACCGCTCACCCCCAGGGTTCAGGACGCCCCTCCTTCCCATCCCTTAGTGCTCACCCCTCCTGGTTCTCCATCCCTTAGGCTGCAAGGCCCTGGCGACTTGCTTCCCACTCCCTCAGGCCTTCAGCCTGCCTCGCTTTCTTCCACAGCCTGGCCTCAGCCGCATTCCCGCCCCCCCACCTCAAAGCCACTAGGCCCTGCTCGGCCTCGCTCCAAACCCCCAGTAGTTACCGAAAAGGTAGTTCTGGGGCCTCAGAGGGCTCATGTCCATGTCCATAGAATCTTCCATGGGGTGGTAGCACGCACTTAGGTGAGAGAGAAGGCGGACGGAGATAAACGGCTTCGGTGCTGCAGAACAGACGCGCAGGACGGAATCGCACCAGGGAAAGGACGCGGGCTCTCTGCGTACATATAAAGCACCAGGAGATCTCGCGAGAGTTCCCAAAGTCTCGTCGCCGCGCGCGTGCTCGAGAGCCCCTCTTCCCGCACGGTAGCCCTCCTGCGCAAGCGCTCTTCAACCCGACTCCTTCCTTCCTCGCCCCCCGCCTCCACCAGGTACTTGAGGGGCTCTCACCGAGCACGCGCACTCCTAAGCGGGCCCCACCCCTCCGCCGCCGCCGCGGCCGGTGCGCACGCGTGCTTTCCCCCGGTAGCGCGCGCCCCCTCCCCTCCCAAGCTTTACACGTCTAGCTCGTGCGCGCGGGCCTGGCGCCAAAAGTCTGCGCAGCCCACCCTGCAAGATGGCGACGGCAGCCCTCGGCTTGGATGAGGCGTGCAGGGCGAGCAGGTTGTGAGCCAGAGAGCCGTTCGACTCACCTTTCCCCCTCCCCTCATGCCTCGCGGCCTCCAAACCGGCATAACCAGGATTTCTGACTTGCCTACAGGCCTGGGCTCACAGTTCACTGTTTTCCCAAAGTTAAAGCTTCAGGTGCCACAGACAGAGTGGACTCCGGATTATTCTTTGTTGGGAAGAAAGGATGCAGCTGCTGGCCGGACTTACTCAACTCGGTACTTTCGGAGGGAACACCTCCCAAGTTGAAATCCCGCATTTTTATGTCACGTTGGGGGCTGAAAGGGGACCAAGTCAGCCTCTTTTGTATGAGCAGGACAGGAAGCCAGGCCTGGGAGGCTAAATGGCTGTATACCCGCAATGTGTACCCACTCGGGTTGGGGAGGCAGATGTGACTGTCCCACTTAGCAGACAAGGGAAGGAGTGGAGAGGAGGAAGGTGCCCAAACCGATGAGACGAGAGAGTTCTCCAGCTCACATATGCAGACTGCTCGGTATCTGTGTACGTATGTCCTTAGGGATGTCTAGTAGTTTCATCCCTAAGGATATCTGTGTCTGCATAAATATATGCTAAGAAATGGACTTGCATAGGAGAAGGACAGGTGTTTCCTTACAAATGTATGTACGCGTACTTGCATATTTGCACTGTTTACATAAATAGGGTCGTAGTTTACATATCATTGTCTTAGTCTGTTTGGGCTCCTATAACAGAATACCACAGACTGGGTAGCTTATAAACAACTGTTAACGTTAAGTAACATTCAAACCTGTGAAGAATTTTTGTGAGTTTATTTGAGCCAAAATTGCCAGGCAGGAAGCAGAATCTCAACGAATTAAGATAATGTTCGAGAGAATGGTGGTTTTCACCTTGTTTTATACATTACAATCAAAATGGGTTATATGAAATCCATTGGTGATAGATCAGGGAGGTGGAAGAAAGCAAAAGGGGGGGAGGGGGTACTCTGGGATTGGATTAAAAAATAATATGATAGACACATGCTTCTTTTATATAAGTAGGTACAGGATAGTTAACAGTCAACAATTAACAAGATAACAATAACAATGAGAGAATTTGTGGTATCCACCCTGGCGCCCTAGCACATTGGTTGTACCCATGAGGGGTCGGGGGGGAAGTTACAAGTTACCCTTAGATGCAAAAAGACAATAGGCTCAGTAAAGATCGAAGTTGATCTTTGTCAGGGAAGATACTGGCCTAGGACATGACTACCCACATAGACTGCTGTTTAATTGGATTTAATTTCAGACCATCCTTTGTGGTGACTTTAGGTCTGGAGTTTGCAAGGCCACCCACCACTCAGGTCTCTCCTGAGCTAGTCAGGTTAGCAAGTGGCCCCTTTGCTTCCACACAACAGAAATTTATTTCTCACCGTTTTGGAGGTTGGAGTCCAAGATGAGAGTGCCAGCATGGTCAGGTTGCAGGCTTCTGGTTGTATCCTCAGGTGGTGTAAGGGGCTAGGGCAGTGGTCGGCAAACTGTGGCTCGCGAGCCGCGGTTTGCCGCTCTGTTGACTAATGAGTTTGCCGACCACTGACCTAGACTCTCAATTCCAATCATTACAGGCTGTTGTTGTTCCTTGTGATTAAGCCCCTATCCCAGTGATCGGCAAACTCATTAGTCAACAGAGCAGCAAACTGAGGCTTGCGAGCCAAATGTGGCTCGCAAGCTGCAGTTTGCCGATCACTGGCCGCTAGGGAATCTCCGTGGGATCTCTTTTATAAGCATGAATCCTATTCATGAGGGTTCCACCCTCATGGCCGCATCACTTCCAAAAGACCCCACCTACTAATACCATTGTTGTAGTGTACCCTGAATCTCACAAAGGATGCCTCAGAAAGTCAAATTATGGAGTCACTTATTCAAAGGCTGGCGGTTACGAGGGAGCATACACATTCCAAATCTCGCAACCCCGAAATGCTCGCCACATCTGGCTTATATAGGCAGAATATCACAAAGGTATCGATTACATCTTTGGGTTTGGAATGAGGAACCTGGTTTGCACAAAGCACTTACAGAAGCAAAATTGAGCAAGTTAGTTATCTATAAAGATTAAGTATAGTTTTGGGTGTACGGATCACTGAATCAACAGAAACACATTATCTGGAGCCACTGAGGCAATTTAGGGTAATTGTGCTGTCCTGGTCTTGGGACCACTGAGTCAACCGGAATGCATTATCTGTAGCTACTAAGACAATTTAGGGTAATTGTGCTGTCCTGGTTCCCAGGTACAGAAGAATGTGCTTCGATAACCAGTAAGATCACAATCAATGGGATATTCAAACCACCAACCATGGAGTATTCAATCGATTGGGATAGCATACATAAGTTCAGAAAATCAAAATAACTTTTCTATTGTTTTAGCAAGCAAATAAGTACAGAAGCCAAAACAGCAGGGTTAAAGTTAAAGTTAAAACTGCAGTTTCTACCTGAGATGATTGCTACCATACTTCACCATCAGCTTTGGGGGGTGGGATCTCAATATATGAATTTTGGGGGACACAAGCATTCAGAGGACAGCGATTGTTCTGCAAGTTCCCTTTTAATTTCATGTTGCTTAGTTCCCACTGCATTCTTTTTAGGAGTTGTATAATAGTCCATAGAATGAACATATATACTATTTTTTAAATTCTAGGCTTTATTTAATTTTTCATTTGTTAACACATTTTGTGGTGGAAAACTTCAAGCATGTACAAAAATAGAATATTATGATGAACACCCATATGCCAGTGATCCAGCTTCAACAAGTATAAACGTACAGTCCTTTCCGAGTAGGCAGCATCTGAACTGACTCCCGAAGCATGGGGGGGGGGGGGGGGGGAACCATGTTCTCAGCAAAGGAAAGGACATGAGCAAGTACAGGAAGGAAATGCAGGGGACCAGCAACTCGTTCTTTTCCCTGAGGTTATAGTAAGCGAGATTAGAGTTTAAAAAACTGGGGAAATAAAATGAGAACTACAACATGGAAGGCTCTTAAATGCCAGATAAAAGATTTCTATAGTTAGCCTTGGTGGGGAGCTCAGTTGGTTAGAGCATCATCTCTATATGCCAAGGTTTCGGGTTCAATCCCTTGTCAGGGCACATACAAGAATCAACCAAGAAATGCACAAATACAACAGACTCAAGACACTGGGGACAGGGGGATGAGGGCAAGGGCCGGGGGGTAGGGGAGGCCGGGGGGAGGCCAGTGGGGGGGAAAAAAGGAGACATATGTACTACTATTTGTAATACCTTAAACAATAAAATTAAAAATAAGTAAAAACTTACTTTTAAAAAAATGCACAAATAAGTGGATGTTTCTCTTTCTCTCGCTCTCTGTCTCTCCTCCTCTCCCTCCCTCCCTCTGTCTTTCAAATCAATAAATAAAAATTTTAAAAAAATATTTCTATAGTGGATGAACAGCCATTGGAGAAGTGTCATTAATATCAATCTGTCATCAGACGGTAGCAAGGAATAGAGTGAAGATAATGCTCTTTCCATCCCAAAGCACACAGTACACTAACACAGAGCTCTGGCTTGAATAAAAGATTGCCAGTACATTTGGGTATTGTTTATTATCTTATGGAGAACCCCCTCTTTTAGGTAAATTATTCTATTGCAAAGATGCTTTCTTATCTATGATGCTGTTTTATGGCAACCTTGCTGAGATTCACCATCTAGCTTCTCTAATCAAGAGGCAGGGACAGCTCACCAGCTCCATTTACCTTCAGGAATGTCTGCCCCAATCCCTTACAAGGGTGCCTTGAATCTCCTCAAGCAAAACAAAGGAAAGGGTTGACAGGGAAAGTCGCCCTTTCTTTTTCATTTGAAACATCTTTGAGAATGTTTTCAGTGGCAGGCATTCCAGGAGGTCAACTGTCATTTTAGCCATTTTCTCAGGCTCTGGGTTCAGCCTTGGATCAGGTGACAAAGTGCGCCATCCACACGTTACTTCTGGGAGGTAGCTAACCCAGTCCTATGCACAATAGCCCATCCCCCATCTCCAGACTGGAGAAGAGTACCCAAGAGAGGCACTGAGGAAGGAGAGAGTCCTTTGAAAGGAAGTGAGGGCTTCCCCTCCCCTTACTTCCCGTCCAATCAGGAGGCTCCACTAGCCCCAGTGCTGCCATGGACTGGAGCAAAGGGTGGTGAGGGAGTTCTGGAAAACTTGACCTGTGTTCCCTGGAATTTAGGTGGGCTGCTGCCTGATTCTTTTTTTTTTTTTTTTTTCAAAAAAAAATTTTTAATTTATTCATTTCAGAGAGGGAGAAACAGAAACATCAATGATGAGAGAGAATCATTGATTGGCTGCCTCCTGCATGCCCCCTACTGGGGATCGAGCCCACAACCTGGTGCATGTGCCCTTGGTGGGAATCGAACCTGGGACCCTTCAGTCCGCAGGCCGACTCTCTATCCATGAGCCAAACCAGCTAGAGCCTGCCTGACTCTTGCCTGGAAACGTCTGTGATGGCAAAGCAAAGAGAGCTGTAGTGGGCTTGGCCTGCATTTCCAGAATTTGGCACATCCAGAAGCAGCCAAGTGCAAAAGTCTTACACGCACCTTACCAAGAGGATTTGGTCTGCTGGAGTGAGGCAACCCCACACTACAAAGGCTGTCTCCCCCCGCAACCCCCTCCCCCCAAGATTTAAATCTATCGCAGAAATAGAACCAAGAATGTTTGTGTCTCTTCCATCCAGATTCCTCCAACGTTACCACCTACATAATCACAGTACCGTGATGAAAGCCAGGAAATTAGCACTGATACAATACCATTATCGGATCTATAGACCTTATTCCAATCTCAGCAGTCCCGCTAATAGCCCTTTTCTGTGCGTTTAGCTGTTATGTCTCCTTCGCCTCCTTTAATCTGGAAGTTTCTCAGTCCTTTGTCTCCCATGACCTTGACAATTTGTGAAGATAACTGGCTGGTTATCTTGAAGAATAGCCTTCATTTGGGGTTCGGCTGAGGTTTCCTTGTGATTAAATTCAAGTTACGCACTTTTGTTAAGGGTACCGCAGAAGCGATGCTGTGTCCTCGGGGCATCATATCAGGAGGGACACGCTGTTTGTCCTATTCCTGATGAAGTTCACATCCATCACTTGCTTAGGGTGATGTCTGCCAGGTTTCTTCATCTCTGAGTCTAAGTCAATACCCTATTTCTCATGGAATTTTTCCCACTCTTTCCAGCCTCCATTCATGAGTTACCTAGAAAGTTATTTCCATGGTGTTTGCAAATAATGTTCTATTTTCATGTACTAGTTGGAATTCTACTGTAAAGAAGAGCTTGTCTTTCTTGTCTCTGTAATTAAGTCAGTATTGATTCATGATTCTTGTTTTATTCTATACTAGAGGCACAGGGGATGGGGTCCCTCAGCCCGGCCTGCACCCTCTCCAATCCGGGACCCCTCCAGGGATATCCGACTGCCTCTCACAATCTGGGACCACTGGCTCCTAACTGCTCACCTGTCTGCCTGCCTGCCTGATCGCCCCTAACTGCTCCACTGCTGGCCTGATTGCCCCTAACTGCCTCTGCCTCGCCCTGCACCCAGGACCCAGGATTCCCTCCTCCGGCTGGTCTCAGGCACCCGGGACCTGGACTGGCTTTGCCCGGGCCGGCCATAGCCGCAGGGGACCGTGGGCAGGCGGCTCCACCCAGGCCATAGCCGCAGGCGCCCAGGACTGCGGGGCAGGTTGCTTGTCCCTCTCCCGGGCCGCAGCCTGGTTGGTCCCCATTCCTCTCTTGCGAGCTCATTTGTGCCTGGCTGATCCCCATTCCTCTCTCTCCAGTGTTGAGTGTCTGAGCCTTTATGGCATAATGGCGTGAGGGCATGATGACCATTTGCATATTAGCTCTTTATTATATAGGATGTTGTAATTTAATACTATTAATATCAAAATTCTACTACAAATGCCATGGAAACTCCACATGCCTCTATGACTTTGCTTGCTGGCAGAGGGGTTAGGGGCAATCAGGCAGGCAGGCAGGCAGGCAAGCGGTTAGGAGCCAGCGGTCCCGGATTGTTTTTTTAAAATATATTTTTATTGATTTCATAGAGGAAAGGAGAGGGAGAGAGAGATAGAAACATCAATGATGAGAGATAATCATCGATTGATTTCATAGAGGAAGGGAGAGGGAGAGAGAGATAGAAACATCAATGATGAGAGAGAATCATTGATTGGCTGCCTCCTGCATGTCCCCCACCGGGGACTGAGCCCACAACCTGGGCATGTGCCCTTGACCCGAATCGAACCTGGGACCCTTCAATCTGCAGGCCGACACTTTATTCACTGAGCCAAACTGGCGAGGGCTCCATCACTTATTTTGTGTGTGGTTCCTACTTTCTGTCTCACATGCATCTTGTACAGTCATTTCCCTAACCCCGGGATCAGCCACTTCAATATTTGTGTTCAATATTTTGTCCTTGGCCTTAGAGTATATAGTCAAAATGTTTTTTTTCCCAAAGTTGCTTAGGTTAGTTCTTCTCTGCTGCCATCCCCAGTATGGTTATGTTGTTCATTCATAACACGGGGCTGGTAACTATTTTCATCTCTGTATTCCTTTCCAAGGCTGCTCTAACCAAGTATCACTGGGTACGTAGGCTGGGTGACTTCAACAACAGAAACCCACTGTCTCACAGGGCCGGAGGCTGAAAGTCTGCCGTCAAGGTATAGGCAGCATTGGACCCACGGCTTTTCGAGGCATCACCTTGGTCTCGTCCTTCATCTCCACAGGGCATTCTCCCTGCGCACATGTCTGTGTCCAAACTTCCCCCTTTCATTAAGGACATCAGTTGTATTGGATTAGGGGCCCACCCTACTCCAATATGACCTCATTTTAAATTAACTCATTATATCTGCAACAATCCTATTCCCAAATAAGGCCACATTCTGAAGTACTGGGGGCTAAGACTTCGACAAATGAATTTTTAAAGGAAGAAAAAGCCCCCAAAGGGTAGAGAAAACTGGGGGAAAGGATGTGGGGGGAATACTGGTGACTTGAATTACTCATATGCCATCGCTGTTTCTGCCAAATGGATATGTGAGAGGAAGGATACAGAATGAGCTATAGCCCTTCCTTCTGTAGTCAGTTCTGAGGTGTCGGCGAAAAATGTCCAGCCTATAGAAAACTTTTATAAGAGTTCGAGCCAAAATTTTGAGGACATGCCCCAAAGCAAAATCTCAAGGGATTGAGAAAAATGCTGGGGAGAATGGCAGTTTTACAGCTTATCCTATGTAATAAAAGCATAGTATGCAAATTTTCCTCGCAACTGGGAGTTGTCCAGGAGTTCGACCAGGGGGCGGGGCCAGCCAGGGGAAGGGAGGGAGGCACCCCCCCCCCCCCCCGCCAGCCAGTAGCTAGGGACCCTACCAGTGCACGAAATTCGCAAAGCGGGGGAACCTCTAGGACTGGACAAAAAGCAAATTGGAGGAACGCATACTTCTTGTGCATTGGTGGGTGCAGCATGGTTAATAATGAACAGTCACCACACCTAGCGATGGTGTGCGGGGAACAAGGTAACACTGAGAGGTTCTGTGGTCTCAGGCCCTGTGCCTTCGAGGAGCCTAGAAAATAAAATTGCTCTGACATTTCCCCGGATGTCATCCTAGATGCATAAGAACAACAGACAGCCCTAGCTGGTTGGGCTCAGCGGTAGAGTGTCAGCCTGTGGACTGAAGGGTCCCAGGTTCAATTCTGGTCAGGGGCACATGCCAAGGTTGTGAGCTCCATCCCCAGTAGGGGGCGTGCCGTAGGCGGTCAATGAATGATTCTCTCTCATCATGGATGTTTCTCTCTCACCCTTCTGCTCTGAAATCAATAAAGATATTTAAAAAAAAACAAATACCAGTAATATCTCTTAAAAAAAAAAAAAAAGAACAATGGACAGAGTGCACTTAAGGTGAAGACTGACCTTTGCTAAGGGACGTGACTAAGGCCTGGGACGTGACTGACACCATGACCTGCCCTGCCAGGAATTTGTGATCAGACCCTCCTGTGTGGTCGGTCACTCCAGCAATGTGCTCATTTGAAACTGGACAATAAAAATGAATATTATGAGGCACAAGCCATAATTCTGCTGCTTCTGCCAGCAAGCAAGGTCATCGAGGCATGTGGAGTTTCCATGGCACTTGTAGTAGAAAGCCCAGGGTCCAATTCCAGTTTCCTGGGGGGTAAGAGACATCCCTTTAGATGGTATGAATCATGGCCAAGGCGCTGTGAACTTAGATCAGGGGTGGGCAAACTTTTTGACTCGAGGGCCACAATGGGTTCTTAAACTGGACCGGAGGGCCGGAACAAAAGCATGGATGGAGTGTTTGTGTGAACTAATATAAATTCAAAGTAAACATCATTACATAAAAGGGTACGGTCTTTTTTTTTTTTTATTTCAATAGTTTTATTCATTTCAAGCATTTTAACAAGAAGAATGTAAACACTAATTATTATAATTTGAAACTTCAAAAAATGGAGGAATCATAGCACAATAACATACCTTATATTGAAGATGGCCAAGGCAAAATAAAATTGCCTAACAAAGGAAAGGTACAAAAGCCTTTCAAATTAAACTTAAATATAATAAAATAATTTAAAACTAAAACAAATAGAAAAGAACAAAATGTGTAAACAGTAAATTAAACATTTTCTTTAGTGCAACTTCCAAATGATGCCCGGGACGTAGATGTAGATGGCAATGTAGACTGGGTTGAAAGGTTTTTGGTCTTTACAACATCCACTTCAGTGGGAACAGTGTTGTTGGTCTCCTTTTTAGCTAATGCTCTGATCCTGTGCTCTCCAGGGGCGTGTCTCCCTACATCACCACGATAACGTGTCTCCGCATTCCCAGGGTGATGTCGGGGGACGCGTCCGCGGGCATTACAAGGAGCCTCTGGAAGATTGAGAGGTTGTTCCTTCTACTGAATGGGGGATATAAATCCGCCCACTCAGAAGAAGGAGCTGCGGCCGTGTTTCCCGACGTGGCCATGTGAACACTGCTGCTGGTGAAGGAGCGGAGGGGAGAGCAAGAGAATGCTCCGCTCTTTCGGCTCGCGGGCCGGATAGAACAGCCGAACGGGCCGGATCCAGCCCGGGGGCCGTAGTTTGCCCACGGCTGAGCCTGCAGCTGTGACGACAGCTCTCTCATCCCCAGCTTCCCGCGTAGGCCGGCCGGCCCCTTCAGTGAGCCAGTTCTGTGGTGTGGTTCTGTAATTCATTCCTGGGAACCCAATCAGCTCTTCCAAACCTTCTCACGATTTCCTAATATCTGGTAAGATATCTGCTTCCAACCGGAGCAGATTCTGTTATCTGCAAGGGGACCTTGACCCATACAATTGGTAGCACCCAGCATCCGTGAGCGTTCGGGAAACAGGCCCTTTCGCACCCACTGATAGGACTATAAACTGATGCAATCCTTGTGATGCTTGTTGTGTCTTTAGAATTCTTACCTTTGGATCCTGTTATTCACATCAAGGGCTGAACCCCAAGGAAATGATCAGAGATGCACGCAAAGGTTTGTAATACATAGAAACCATGACGATACTTGACAGCTGTTAAAAAAGAGTATTTTAAACCATAGCAAATAACAAGCAAAACTATTCATGATGTCACTCTAAATGAAAAAGGCCATCTATACACACACATATTTCAGTGCTGTGAGCGAAATGACATGGTGCTTTGGATTAGTTCCAAGATACTTCAGAAAGAAAAAAAAAAGCAGTGGAAGGAGACATGAAACGAACAAGCAAAATGTGGACAATTACTGAAGCCAGGTGTTGGCCACATGGAGATTCATTGTAGTTTCCTCTCCTTTTTTATTTTATTTTCTTTATTTTTTAATCCTCACCCGAGGATATTTTTCCATTGATTTTTAGAGAGAGTAGAAGAGAGAGGGAAAGACAGAGAGCAACATCGATGTGAGAGAAACACATCGATTGGTTGCCTCCTGCAGGAGCCCTGACCAGGGCCTGGGCCAGGGAGAAGCCTGCAACCGAGGTACCTGTCCTTGACCGGAATCAAACCCGGGACCCTTCAGTCAGCTGAGCCAAACTGGCTAGGGCACCCTTATTTAGGTGTGTCTGAGAATTTCCATAATATAAACTCTTAAAAGTTTAAAAGGAAAATGAAACAGAAAATAAAATTGCAGGCATAGTATATGCCCAGTTTTATTAAAATATTAATATACCCCCACACACATAAAAGAAAGACTGAAACCTAAGCCCAGATGAAAAGATCAGGGGTCGCCAGGGGTTGGGGGGGAGAGAGGGGTGACTAGGCAGAGCACAGAGGATTGTTAGGGCAGTGAGACTATTCTGTATGACACTAACGGTGGACACATGACCTTTACCTTGGTCAAACCAAGAGAGAATCCTAATGTCAACGATGGACTCTGAGTGATAATGATGCCAATCTAGGTTCATCCGATTTTAAGAAATATCCCACTCCGGTGGGGGATGTTGATAATGAGGGAAGCTGAGCATGTCTGGGGGCAGGGGGTATATGGGAAATCTCCATATCTCCCATTTGAGTTGGCTGTGAACTGGGAACTGCTCTAAAAAATAACTCTATTTTTTAAAAATACATCAAAATGTTAATTGAAGTTATCTCTGGGTGGTGAGATTAGCCTGATGCTAACTTTCTGAAATGTCTATGTGTTGTTATCAAAATGTGTACTATGAATGAGTATCTATATATATAAAAGCCTAAGCAACCTTTACAACCGGTTGCTATGATGTGCACTGACCACCAGGGGGCAGATGCTCAATGCAGGAGCTGCTCCCTGGTGGTCAGTGAGCTCCCACAGCCAACTTCCTGTGGTCCCTGCCCCGGCCGGCCAACCTCCGGGCCCCCATCAGCCCAATCGGGACTGGGTGAGATAGGCCCTGATCGGCCCCAATTGTCAGCCAGGCCGAGGGACCCCACCCATGCACAAATTCGTACACCAGGCCTTTAGTATATCTATAATAATAATCTATAATTATAAAAGCATAATATGCTAATTAGACTGGACAGCCGAATGACCTTCCAGACATCCTTCCAGATGACCTTCCGAACGAAGCCGGGGCTGCGAGGGCCGAGCCCCTTCCCCTTGCATGAATTTCGTGCATCGGGCCTCCAGTGTGTGTGTGTGTGTGTGTGTGTGTGTGTGTGTGTGTGTGTATCAAAGGGTGTCTGTTTAAATCAAACTAGCCCAGATAATTTAGAAAATACTTCGAATTGCAAGTATGTCCAATTTTATTTACCAAGTTTGACCGATAAAGATCAGTCGTCAGCCCTAGCCAGCTTGGCTCAGTGGATAGAGTATCGGCCCGCGGACCGAAGGGTCCTGGGTTCAATTCCGGTTAAGGGCACGTACCTCAGTTGCAGGGTCCTCACCGGCCGGGGCCCTGGTCAGGGTTCGTGCAGGAGGCAACCAATCAATGTGTTTCTCTCATATCGATATTTCCCTCTTCCACCCTCTCTAAAAATCAATGGGAAAATATCCTTGGGTGACGATTAAAAAAAAAAAAGATCAGTGGTCAAAGGGGCCACGTGAGGGTCTCCCAGAACATGGTAAAAATTACCCTCAGCAGTGACACTGGTAAGTCTCCACACATCCTGACATGGATGAGCTCTTTAGAGGCGTGAGACACATCACGAGATGGCCCATAAACAGACTGAGGGGTTCAGCGGCAATCCAGGTCCATCACAAGGAAGGAGCTAACCCGCGTGCGGTTTCAGGGAGCAAGGAGGGAATGGGAATATAGTTTAGACCAGCGGTCGGCAAACCGCGGCTCGCGAGCCACACGCGGCTCTTTGGCCCCTTGAGTGTGGCTCTTCCACGAAATACCACGGCCTGGGCGAGTCTATTTGGAAGAAGTGGCGTTAGAAGAAATTTAAGTTTAAGAAATTTGGCTCTCAAAAGAAATTTCAATCGTTGTCCTGTTGATATTTGGCTCTGCTGACTAATGAGTTTGCCGACCACTGGTTTAGACTCCCTGCTCTGCCGGGGGGCTGCTGTGGGGGTCAGAAGGGAGCCTGCGCTGCCTCACTAAGGGAGGGCCAGCGAGGACAGCCTGGCCCTGGCCTCGCTCTCCGCCTGGAAATAACATGCTGACGTTCTTTCCGTTTTCGTAGATGCTTTCCTATTTTTTCATGGTGAGTAAACACCCTGAAGTTCTGCTTCCATCTCTGCTTCCTTATTCATTCAGTTTATTCAGCAGGTATTTGTAAAGGGCCTACTGCGTGCCAGGTGAGGGAAAGAAAGACATCACAGCCAGCTTCTAGGTCTGGGGGCTGAGCAGCAGAGTGAGTGGTGGTCCACGAGCCCAGGCAGCTGGAGGTAGGAACCCCGGAGCCTGGGGGAGAAGGCGGGATGGAGAGAGCGTTCCGGGGAGTTAGTTGGGGACCATGGGTTCCCAGAGCCTGCCTAGAGATTGGTTTACCACCAGTATTCAAGTTCTGATCCCTAAGACTGAGGATCTGACCCTGACCTGGATGACCCTTCCCTGAGGAGTGGTTCCTCTCCAGACTGAGTTAGAAGGGTGATAAACTTGCAGAGGACCAGCAGAGGGCGCTGGACACTAGACGGCTCCTAAGGTGGATGTGGTACTGGGTCAATTTCAGCTTTTAGCACATTGAAGTAACTGGCAAAGGGTACCCTTGGCTTGTAGCCTAAAACAAATCAGACTCTGAAAACAAATCAGACTCTGAAATATTTTCACCTTGGAATAGCCCTGAATTTTTCCTGAAATGCAAATAATACAATTAACAAATAGTAAGTAACAAATTGATCATTTATGTGATGTAGTTAATGATCTTATGAGATTTCTTTAAATTCACAATGGTTAGCAAAGAGCTAGTATTTTAGAAGATACGTTTTGTGCCTGATTAAAATCCTGATCAAGTATCCTCTGAGCAAGAGTTAAAAATTGATAAAATGTGGATACTAATTACAGTCCATCTGTTTGTTGACAAGTTATATTAACAACTTTTCCCGCCCAATCAGGTGCAAAGTAGTTCTGATGCTGAAAGCTACTCGTAGGGCTTAAGTACACAAACCAAAGGAAAACAAAGGACAAAACGGAACATGTGTGCAACTCGAGATTTAAAAATCAGTTTGTTTCTTCATGTGCCTCACAGCTTTGTGTAGGATTCCGTGACGTAGCCTGCCAGTATCTGTGAAACACCGCAGAGCCGGGCACACAGCAGGCGCTCAATAAATGCTAGTTCTTTCCTTCCTTTGCTCCTTGGTTGAATTCTCTTCTCAATTTACTTCTTATGAAAACATTGTGTTTCCCACATAGATTAGTAGCGTTAAATATCGTTCTCTGTTATTGATTTGGGATGTCAGGGATGCAAAAGCTACAATGCAGGGGCTCCTGGCAGAGAGAAAGCAGATTTACAACGGAGAAATCGCTCGGTGGGTCGGCGGCGGCTGCTGTTTGTTTTTGATAATGTGCAATTATAGAAATTCACCAAGATCCTTTTAAGTGGGCAATGCCCTGCTTTCAGACTCGGTTTGCGCAGGCATACATCAACTCAGAGACTGGCTGTCGCCTTGCTATCGAATTAGAGCTATGCTTTTGACAAGTACGGCAGCCACATCAGCACGTTAATCACCCAATAATCCACTGTGTCTCTTTATGCTAATAAATAAAACATCCTTCGTTAAATATTTCCTAGTAAGCACTAGCAGACCTGTAATCTCCACCCCTATGTTACAAAGTAAAATGATAGAACAGTCATCCAATCCAATCAAATCATGTCTAGGACTTTTACAGACAACTAATAGCTGCGATTGCAAAGTGCACATCAGATACCAATTGAAGGGTACTCTTCTCTTTAATATAATGTACTATGCATATTTCACTAACTGTCTCATGATATCAAATGAATTTAACAAGATGATTATGTAGGTCAAATTACTTAGTAAGTTCTTTGAAGAATGGCTTTTAAACCTATTATGACTTTTAATGGCACAATTTGTTAAATGATTGGAATTTCTAGAATCCTGCCTGTGAGAGCCTGTCAGAGGCACTTGCTCTGTCCTGGGGAGTCTATTTTTAAAACCTACTTCTTGCTCCTGGCAATTGAAACAAAGATAACCACCAAAGAGCGACTTCTTGCAGCTCATTCTTCATTTTCAATTATTTAAACGACTTCCTGATTGCCAAGTCATAATCTGAATATTCCATTTTCAAATAGCCTTCTGACCAAATTTCTTTCAACTCAATATGAGAAGGTCCTGAGAGTTCTTTTTCTTTTTTCCCCAAATATTAAAAGTGACCCTGCTATGTTATCTCAGGAACCAAAGCTTAAACTTATTAAAATGGCGAGCAAGTTCTTTTATTGTGCATTTGTGACAGTCATTTTAAAGGGAACCCTACTGGAATATGATGGAACTGTTCAGTTTCCGCACCTGGAGTATTGTCTTTGTCTAGCTTGCCTCTCAGAATTGGTAGACATTTACATTTTTCTTAGTTTAAGAAAGCCTAGCTCTAGCCGGTTTGGCTCAGTGGATACTGTGTTGGTCTGAAGACCAAAGGGTCCTGGGTTGGATTCTGGTCAAGGGCATGTACCTTGGTTGCAGGCTCCTCCCCAGCCCTGGTCAGGGCCCATGCAGGAGGCAACCAATCCATGTTTCTCTCTGTCTTTCCCTCTCTCTTCCACTCTCCCTCAAAGTCAATGGGGAAATATCCTCAGGTGAGGATTAACAAAAAAAAAAAAAAAAAAAGCGAAAGTTTTACCAAATTGCCCACTGAAAATCACGTACTAATCTCTTTTAAAAATAGATTTTTTTTAATGATATTTAGAAAAAGAGGAGGGGAGAGGGCGAGAGAGATAGAAACATCAATGATGAGAGAGAATCATGGATCGGCTGCCTCCTGCACACCCCCTGCTGGGGATCGAGCCCACAACCCGTGCATGTGCACTTGACCGGAATTGAACCTGGGACCCTTCAGTCCACAGGCCAACTCTCTACCCACTGAGCCGAACTGGCTAGGGCTGTATTAATCTCTTCATTTCCTCTCTTTAAAAATTATTTTATAGCCCTAACCTGTTTGGCTCAGTGGATAGAGCGTCCGCCTGTGGACTCACGGGTCCCAGGTTCGGTTCCGATCAAGGGCATGTACCTTGGTTGCGGGCACATCCCCAGGAGTGTGCAGGAGACAGCTGATCGATGTTTCTCTCTCATCGATGTTTCTAACTATCCCTCTCCTCTCCTCTCTGTAAAAAATCAATAAAATATATTTAAAAAAAATTATTTTATAGAGTAACTTGAAAATGACTTAAAGTAATAACTAGTCTTAGAAGTCAACCTTCTTTAAAAAAAACGAATCTTCCATCTCTGGTTTCTACACGCCTTACCTTGACATTCTTCTCAAACTCCCAATAGCCTTAGTGCCTCCTGGGACTTCTGATCAGTTACAGAACCTGCACAACCCGAAGTTTGACATTCCTGCTGTAGAGCAGAGAGCATTCTGGGGCAGGAGTTCTAGGTGATTCTGCTGTTTCCCCACCCTGGACGCCCTGGACGGCCTTGGCTGAGTCCCCCGGCCCCTTGGAGCCCATGGCCGCAGCTCGGAAAGGAGGCTCACAACTCTAGATTCCGGCTCCCTGGGGTCGTTCCAAGCTTAATGAGCTCCTCCTGCTCCTGCTCCTGCTCCTTTCCTCTCACTTCTTCCCTGAGTTCGAGGTGGGGGCGGAGTGAGCACGGGAGATGGAAGCCAGCTTGCGTGTCTGGGTGCGAGTCACTATAGGACAGTGTTATTTAATTTTTCTACTTCTTTCAGTTCAATGGATGCCACATTCACAGCCCTCTCTAAGCCCATCAACCACAAAAACTTAATTAGATATTATATCTCCTTGGTTTAAAATAGTATTTAATTTTACATAATGTGTTCAGCCAAAATATTAGGATTCCCTAAACAGAAATGTTCCCTCTATTTTTTTCCCTCGGGCTTTAATTTCAATATTTTTTTTTCCGTAGCTTTTTAAAAAAATGATTCTCCTTAAAGTATGATTTCGGCAGTTTCCCTCTGTGAAACATGCCGACTCCCCCGCCACCGCTACTTAATTGAAGATGTAATCCCCACTTAGCGACGGCGCAGGCTCCCAGAGAGCGAGAGTGGCAACCGGTAAATATTAACATTCCGTTCCCCCCACAAATTGTCTTCCTGCTCCTCGGAGTGTCGTCTGACGTGAGATGATATTAACTGTGCCTTCGTCTGGGGCTGGGAGCGCTGGAGTTGAAATTAATGGGTAAATCTACTTTTCACTTACAGAGTAAATGAACACTCGGCTTTGGGGTGTACCCAGTGTGACAGGGAGGCCCAGACCGAGGGGGCGCGTCCGATGCCTTCGACATGCTGCGGGGCCAGATCCGAGCCCTTTTTCCCTGCTCGATGGACCAATCTGGAAATGCAGAAAAGAACCCTCAGGAAACACGGCTTGGGGGCTGAATGG